>NC_092587.1:141160000-141533333 GCF_047663525.1 Anas platyrhynchos
TTCTTTTCTTTTCTTTTCTTTTCTTCACCTACTTGATTAACAAAAGTTCAGTATCCTGGAAGCTGCCTCTAACTGAAGGAAAAATTGGTGATAGATATCTTTGATGCACTTCTGTTTGTTCATACTTTGCAACTTTTTATTTTTTATTTTTATAATTTCCTGGCCACAAAAAGTTTTGCATAGGAAAAAGTACACTGAGTAAAGCTCAGTTTGGGATTTTTCTGTTACACAGTGACTGCTTGAAGTTCTCTGATTATTACATGAATGAAAGGATGCTGTATCTGTCTATTTGTCTAACAAAATCTGTACAGTGGTTTGTAAACTTCAAACATTTCTAAAGCTGATGGTTGGTGTTTCCAGCCACGTGTTGTGTCCACCTGGGTACCTGCGTGGATTTTGTGGTTGTTTCTTAACAGTTTGAGTTCCGTGAGCTATTCCCTCATGTTTTATGCCTTGCTGCTACTGCTACAGTTTCTACATGCTGTGTGCAATATGACCATGCAGTTGAAAGCATGACTAGTGTTTGCTAAATTTTCTCTCTTTCAAAACTCTTCTTCTCTGCACCAGTCCTCTTTTCTGAAGAAGAGACACAAAGTAGGGCACAGAACTGCTGGAGTGCAGAAAGTAGTCTTTCTGTGCTGAAACTGCTGAGAATGGGTAAAAGACAAAAGCTACAGAAATGGACAAGTTACAGCCCCAGAGCATGTTCTTTAGCAGGCTTGGGGTGTCAAGCTGGCAAGGAATAGAAATGGTGTGACCACAAGGACATTCAGCAAACATGGGTTTGAAGGCACGTGGTGTTAGTAGAAGCTGAGGGGGATACTATGACACTTTTGCAAGTATAAGTGCATATATCCTTCTGAAAGTGACGGCAGAGGGAAAGAGATCTCTTATGGACTCTGAAGCACTGAGCAATCCCTCCATGTGGGCTGTGAATGTATTTTCACAAGCAGCTAATTTGCTGCAGACCCAGGATTGTGAAAGAGGGTGGAAGAGTTCCAAGGATGAATAATCAGAGCACTTCAAGCACACTCTGTCTAACAGGAAACTCCAAATCTGAGCCCTGAACAAAGTCTGGGGGAGGGAGAAACTAAAATCATGATTTCTTTCTGCTAGGAGTGCTAGGAGAAAAATGTGCTCAAAGGTTATCTTCCAAAAGGAAAAAGAATGAACATAGCACAGTAACAATTCTCTGTCATCCTCTTCTTCTCTGGGGGCTTCTGTGAGCAAAACCCATGTATATGTTCTAGGGAATACATGGGCATGGCAGAATACTTAAGTTTTTTTTTGTTTTTTTTTTTTTTTTTTTTTTTTTTTTTTTTTTTTTGTGTGTGTATGATGTTCCAATGTTTTCAGAAGGAAAACCCTAAATCTTTGGATGAAGTTGGAAGAGATCAGATGAAGTACTAAATGTATGTAAGACATGAAAGAAAATACACAAGATGGAGAGTTGCAAAATGAGAAGTGAAGCACCTTGTAGACTTGTCTTAGGGATTTTGTTCTGGGGCTTTGCTGGTTCCTGAGTTTACCTGGATGTGCAGGCATGCGAGCAGAGATTCAAGCCCTATTGGTCCTGAAGAGTCTGCATGTACTGTACATCCAGTTCTTGAGATTACTGTTTTCTTCTGAATGCCATAGGGCTGCCTGCCCATCCATGCACTGTCAGAGCTTCCCTGTTGCATGTGTAGTCAAAGGGAGTCCAGTCATCACCTAGAGTTATTTTTAACCGTTAGTAAGGAAACTGCTAAATAACTATGAAACATCGTGTGACGGAAAATGGAACAAATGGGGGAGGTTTGAAAAAATGGGCTTATAATGATCATTTTCTGTAAGATGTGTTTTCTTTGCCAGTGTTAGGCTATATTTAGGTATATAAACCATATATTATAAACTATATTATTGATATAGTTTCTGCTCATATAATACAAACTTTTGTTAAAAATACATATAATTAGAGAGAGGGTTTACTCTGAAATGTTCAAATGAACAGATGGTCTGTAAATCACAGTCCTCGAAAGGTGCTGGAATAGCTTTATTCTTGGGAAGATGATATTTCTGTCTGAGCCTGTAAAGATTTGGACAGAACCACTGCTCTTAGTGCTGGGAAGCTTGGCCATGGTGGTCAGTAGCTGAGTTTGTACAGGGCCTGTCTGAGGCTCTTTGCAATGTGCTGGGCTCAGAGGAGCCACTGCTACTGTTCCTGCATCTTGTAAGCACCTTGAGCACAGCCTGAGTTCAGGCTGTGGAGAAGTACTGCTTATTTTTTGGGAATACCTGAAGATGCCCGAACCCTTTATGAAGGGGCTTTCCTAGGCAAGAAAGGTCCCAAGCTATCCTTTTTGTCTGATTTTAAAACAAAAGCAGATGGAGACCACATACTCTGTTCTGGGAGGCTTGAGCCTGGTCACACTTGTTTTGGTCAAAGTCACAAACATATTTCCTCTTGGGAATAGGTGCAATTTAACTTTAAAATCTCATATGACATTAACATTATCTCCTTCTCTAAAATAAGTATACAAGTATTTTCAAACAAATACTCAACAAACTTTCACAGTAGTGCACCACAGACAATGAACTTCAACAACATTGTGTATCACACAGATCCTAATTAAAAAGGTGAAAGACCAAAAAAAAATAATAATGTAAGAATGCAGGAAAAAATATGAGGTAGAGAACAAACTGTTTTACAAGGATTAGATTCTTATCAGCAAGACTTGATCATTCAAAGATTTCAAAACGGTTTGATTTATAGATCTGACGAGCAGATAGTGAAGAAAGCTTATTGTACTAAACACATTCGAAACACTAGACTCAACAAGAAAAATAATAAGCAAATGGTTCATAAGTCTGTCCTGCATATGCAGTAACTCATGTTATAATTTATAATTAGGTCATTTATATTGTAATCTGTATTAACTCGACATTAATATGAATTTCTTTTTAATTTAAATCAATTTACAAGAGGAAAAGTTAAAATTCATAGCCAGGTACAGAGCAGAATTAGGAGCAGATTTGTCCCTTCAGATGAAGAAATGCTATCACTTACACTGCTCACAAGATTAATGTAGAGGACTTTGTGGATAACACTGTCAATGTTTTAGTCAGTGAAGTAAAAACAGGAGATGACCACAATTTATACATTCTTTCTGACTTGGTTTCCAGACTGCTACTCTATTAAGATGATTCAGAATTGTCCAAGTTTCATTTACCGTACTGATCACAAACAGTAACTTGTGTCAGTCCAGCGACTCATTTCAGAGAGCTGTTTCAGGACCTAATTGGGGAAATCAAGGTCAGTCAAGATCTAGTATCTTGAACTACACTGTTATGGAATTGGACTTGTTATTTCTGTTGTATGTACAAGCCAAATCAAAGATTTGATATTGCAGAGGCAGCTTTGTACATGGCATCTCATTCAAATCTGTTAAAATAAGAGAGCCTAGCATACCATCTAGCTGTGTGAGCAAACCAGAGACCACTGGATTACTTCCATCTCCTTGGGAAAAGGATTCATTGGTTTTGCTTTGTTTTGTTTCGCAGTTTTCACAAGGAAGACATCAGCTCTCTTGGAAATAGACTGTCACGTGCAGAGCAGAAGTATTATTTGGCGTAATGCCTGGAACTGAATTGATAATGATTTTTCTCTAAATTTCTCTATTGAAAGGCTTCTGAATAGTACAAAATAAGTCTCTTTCATGCTCTGGTGTATTTGCTTAAGATGTATAAAGCTCTTGGCAAGGGATGAGGAAGAAGTCAGGAGTTTTATCACTTCCTGACATTTTCATACCCATCCAAATAACTCCCTTCCTTTTCCATTTTTAAACAGGTTGTGGAATGACCTGACTCCCATTTCCTTACCAGGCTGCAAGAAACACATGTGGGTTATTATTTTAAATTGTCTGCTTATTGAGTTTTCCTGTTTGTGACTTTCTCTGTTTAACACAGAGTATAATTGCTGTTCATTGCAATAGGGGCATGGCCATAGCTTCAGCCACTACAGTCTCCAAAAAATCCTTTTGACATGCGTCAACCAAACTCCAAAAAGAAAAAGAGAGACATCTTAAAATTTCAATATACAACTATTGCTCTTTGATTTCCATTCTCTTGTATAGGGAGGCACTTAAGTTAAAAGCCTTTGTGTGAAAGGCTATTTGATGTTGTTCAAAAATCCCTTTTGAGATAGGGAGTCTACATACATACATGCTTGTGAACAAAAGCAGCTCATGGGCACTGTCCCACAAGTGTCTCCTCCACCTGCATGCTGCCTGGTACACTTCTGCCTTGTATCAGCCAGCTTCTTCCCAGGAAATCCTTGGCTATGGTACAGGAACCAGCCCAGGCTAGGGATATTTCCCAGTAGAAGTGAAGTTGAGAACACATTTTTGAAGGCAAAAAGAGCTATATGGAGAGAAACAGACAACCTGTTCTCTAGCCCATTAATTTATTTGTCCTGATATGACTGGGTGTGCAGGTGTTGAGAACACTTTTTGTTTTTATTGTGAAAGCTGGATTGTTTTATGGCAGAAAAGATAAAGAGACAGGGCAAAAACATGGCAAAAGATGAGAAATACAGCTTTGGATCCTGCAACATGATTCTCCTTAGACTGGAAAAAAATGTAACTTCCAAGTTGGGATGCAGAAAAGGTTTTGTACTTGTTCTGTGTTCTAACATAGAGCCGTCCCCCAAACTCCACACCATTAATTAGACCAGTGTTAACCTGAAGTAAGATAAAGCACAATCTGCTTCTCTCTCGCGTACAGTAAGTTGATCCTTTGTAGCGTTGATAAAGGATGTGATAACTGTATTAATAGAATAGAATAGTTTAGTTGGAGGGAACTTTTGAAGACCATCTGGTCCATTAAGGTAGTCAAATGATGACCATGTTAAGATACACCCTTATTAAGGGTGTGGTAAAGTAGACCAGTATTAGGCTATCATAGAATCATAGAATCATAGAATATCCTGAGTTGGAAGGGACCCTTAAGGATCATCAAGTCCAACTCTTGACACCGCACAGGTCTACCCAAAAGTTCAGACCATGTGACTAAGTGCACAGTCCAATCTCTTCTTAAATTCAATCAGGCTCGGTGCAGTGACCACTTCCCTGGGGAGCCTGTTCCAGTGTGCAACCACTCTCTCTGTGAAGAACCCCTTCCTGATGTCCAGCCTAAACTTCCCCTGCCTCAGCTTAACCCCGTTCCCGCGGGTCCTGTCGCTGGTGTTAATGGAGAAAAGGTCTCCTGCCTCTCGACACCCCCTTACTAGGAAGTTGTAGACTGCGATGAGGTCGATTGTTAATTGCTTGTTAATTGATTGTTATGCTCTGGTAAAAGACGTATTCGAGTGGAGAGAATATCTGTCCATATGAATGCACAGAAGAGATTTTTGCTCAGCTTCCTCAGGTATGTACACAAACTCCTGCTAGGAGGGACTTACTTTGTTATCACATCTGTATTTTGTAGGCAGACTCTGCTTCTCTCACAAGGCTGAAGCAGGTTCTGGCAAAAGGTGAAGTGGTGCCCATGTGGAGGTGCCCGCACTGACAAGTGACGGCATGCCTGGAAGCACACTCATTGAGCAGTCTGGGGACACCTCCAGGACCCCTAGTCGAGCTAGGGCCATGGAGCATGAAGAGAAAAAGAGCTCTGAGCCACTTTCCCCATTTTTGAACGTGTAAGAGGATTGATGAAAAACTTAAAAGGGGAGTGAATGTGGTGATGATTTGGGAATCCTTTAGGCCTGCTGGCAATTTTTTAGGCACCTAGGGAATTGTCCTCAAGTCAAATGCTATTGTTCACATCTAAAAATATGCGCAGCTTGAAAACAGAGGAAGGTGGTTTGGCAGCATCTTCTCTTTTCTCCCTGCCATACTTGAACCAAAGAGATAAGACAGGAATCTCCTACACATCCTTTTATTGTATTGTTTGTTTGTTTGGTTTGTTTTTTACAATTGGCTGGAAATGAGGGAGAGGAAGGCAAAGAGTTAGAGCCAACACCATCTCAGGAAGCTTCAAACAATCTTAACAGCTCATAATTTGATACACTTGGTGAAAATCACAATTTCCAACTTCTAAAAGATTTATAAGTATTTCTAAATTATAAATTATGCATGGGTTAATAAACTCTAAGACATGAAAGAGAGGAAAAGGATAAGGTGGGGAAGGAAAAGGATGCATAAGAGATGGGATGATGACAGGAGCTTCAAGCACATGTTTCAAGATTTAGCCAAAACAAATTGAGTACTGGCAATGGTACTGCATGATTTCAGTAGTGCCTATTATGTTTTGGACTAATTCCTCACTGCTGAACAGCTGGATTTTATATTGGATTAAAATGATGTCATTTAATTAGATAATGGTATTGTCTAATGTGTCTTGCTGCAATTCTGGAAGAAAAATCTAGATTAAAATCACCATCATAGTTTATGTTTTAATTATGCAACTTTGGTGTTATGCTACCGGGTATACAAAGGAAGAGCTTTTGAACCATTTTGAGAAGAGTTTTGCTCTCCTCTCCTCCACTAAGTGATGCCATTTTTCACACTTATCTCTTGTAAAATTAAGGTAAGAAAACATATGTACTTGGAATTAGCTCGTCTGGTTATTTACCTTTGACCCACTCAACATGAACAATGTACCACGGTCTGATCTGTAAGACAAGACCTCAAAAAGTGTTCCACGTCATGAAAGCACCATCTGTTATTTCTAGCACAGACTGTGTGAAGAAAGCACTTATGCAAAAATACTGGTTTCTACTTAGTACTATGTAGAAGAAAAGTGTCCCATTGAGCCATCTTCGATAGAAAGCACAATCAAGCATCAAAGAAGGCAGAGCTATATCACTGAAACGGGTATAACGTCAATTGTATTTAGGACAGTGATACATAAAAGCATAGCTCCTGTTTTCTAAATTGGGCCAACTACCATTGCTAATTGGGTCAGCTAACCACAAGGGCACATGCTTCATTTCCTCTTCAGGTATGCCATTTGGTGGCTTCTCAGAAAGTTACAGCCTGTGTACTTTACAAAAATACTTTGAAACACACTCCAGAATAATTTATGTTCCTTTCACAGCCATTACTTTCCTTCTGTCCCATTTTCTGCGCCTTGCCTCGGTTATCTCCCCTTTTCTATTATCTTAATATAATTTTTTTTGTCCTTTGTATGTTCATTTGTGACTTTATATTATTATTATTATTTACTATGATGTCTCTCTCAGTAACTTCTTTAGAATGATTTTTGGTTTCCGACTATTATTGATTATTTATCTTCTGTGTTTTAATATACTTATCTGAGAAAGTTATGCACACATGACATTTCTTCAGTCATGTCCTCAATTCTTTGCCAGTTCAAATATACCTTTTCCCCTCTCCTTTTTCTATCAGGTTTGGCTACCTTGTCTAATTTGTTTAATCCAGTCCCACTATTTTGGTCATTGTGAAAAATTAGGAATATTGAAACCTAGATATCATAAAATAGTGTTGATTAACTCAGCTTGTTAATTAAATACATTTGAGAATTATGAAAAGATGATGACAAATGTCAAACTCCTGCACTTATAGGAAATGGAAATTTCCACAATACAGCATTCAGGAGAGTCTTTTAAGGTTCAGCAAGGTTTTAAGGTTCAGCTCTGAAGATTTTGGCTTTACTGAACATACTCCATTGCTTTGTGGCTGTTGGTGCTGAACATATAGAACAAGTCTGTGGATCAGTCCACAGTCTAGGAATAAAATTGGTCATTGCCTGATTAGACTAAATCTGTGTAAGGTTGGATTTGGAGCAAGTGTTTCATACTTAGGTAAGCAGTAAGAAGAAATAACAGAAAAGTGAGTGAAGTGGGTAGGAAAGACAGTCTAATAAAAAGAAATGTTTTTGAGAGATTGTTTAGACAGAGAGACTAGCATTAGACTCTTTTTTTTTTTTTTTTTTTTTTTTTTTTTTTTTTTTGTAGGAAGAAAGAAACAACACAGAATATGACAGGAGATGGATCTACATGGAGTGGGAGATGAAGAAATGGGTTTGAGAGATGGATAGGGTGGGTAGAGAAATTGCCATCTACCCCCAGGAATTATGTTTGTGAGAGTGTATGAGAGGAATGGACCGTACATAGTGGCCAAATTCACTTGATGACCCTAAATAGCATCTCCCATGGCCACTGCTGGAGACAGACTGCTGAGCCAGGTGGGACGTGGTGTGGTCCAGTTGGGCATTGCTTTCATTCTCAGGTATTGTGTGCAGCTCTGAGCTTCATGATTTAAAAAGGATATTAAGATATTTGAATGACTCCAGAGGAGGGCAGCAAAGCAGGTAGAAGGGCTGGAAGGCACGTGCTGTGAGGAGAGGCTGAGGACACCAGGACTGTCCAGCCTGGAGAAAGGAGGCCAAGAGGCAACCTCAATACTCTGTGTAGTGTCCTGAAGAGGAGAAGCGCAGAGGGAGGTGCCGGTCTCTGCTCCTGGGGCACTGGTGACAGGACAAACAGGAACGGCACAGAGCTGTCCTGGGGGGCTCAAGCTGGGCATTAGGAAAGATTTCTTTCCCATGAGGGTGGTCAAACCCCAGAATGGGATTCCTAGAGAGGCGATTGATGCCCCATGCCTGTCAGTGTTCAAGAGGCATTTGGACAATGCCCTTAATAAAATGCTTTAACTGCTGGTTAGCCCTGATGGGGTCAGGCAGTTGGACTCAGTGGTCTTTGTAGGTTCCTTCCAAATGAATTATTCTTGTCTAGGCTAGTCCAGACTAGTCTATTATCAAGAGTAAGTTTATCAAGATCACAAAACAAATGATTCAAAATTATTTGTTTCTTAAAGTTGCTTATGCATTTTTTTTTCCTATGCATGTGTTATAATTATTTGTTGTACATTCTAGGAAGACTTCAGCTCTGTTGGTAAGAAAGAAAGTGCTATCTTTTAATCATCATCTAGTCAGGACATTTTTTCTCCCCAGTAACTCAAGGATCATCCTCATGCTTTATCTTCTCTTCAAGTCCAGATCATAAAATATTTGTCTCTACATAGCAAGCTCATGCTATAAATTTAGTCAGGACAAGGCTGTGTGTTGAATACAGTTTTTACTTATAGCTGCCAACAAAACTGACAAAGAAAAAAAGGACACACCGTAACTCTGTAAAACTTACATGTGACAGGTATCTTGTCATCAAGAGACTAAATAATTTTGAACAATGAAAACTAGGAAAGGCCAACAGAGGGTGAGATGTATCAAAGTCAGGGAATAAAAGTGTTTGCCATCTCTTCAGAATGGGAGATGCACAAGAAGTATGAAAATGGGAATGAAAAGGAGCATCTGCCCACGGGTCCCAGCTGCTACTCCTTGGATGGGTCATGTTCACTTTGAGTATGTTGGCCAGACCCAGGTTGCCCCAGAGTATAGCACAGATGTGAACTAACATGTATCTGTTGTAGACACCCTGTTTAACCCAGACTGCCAAATATTATCAGATATCTGAAAATGTGGAACAAAAGAAACGATAAAATTTTCAATAGAAAACATTCTTTTTTTTTTTTTTTCCAGCGGAAAACAACTTTGCAATACCTGCAAATGCTGATGCTACTTTATTCTTTGTCACTACTACTTTGTTCTCCCTTTACTGAGTATTGCACGGAGAGGCAGGAAGCTTGGCAAACCACAGAAGTGTAAGCACAATGTGCTGGTACCATATGAGCAATGTTCCAGAAGCAGCCTAAGCTGCTGTAGGGTTGCACTGATTGATGCGATGTACTGTCTTTGGTGTAGCAGACATTATTGCCTTTGTGTAACTTAGCTTGTTGCTGAAAAGCTCATGAATTCAGAAAATCAGAGGGTCCTAGTGATCTTGCAATTTCACTTTTACATTTACATTGAGGAGTCATTTTCTCTGTAGTCCACTTTTTTTTCTAGGTTTTCAAAAAAATATTTGCAATCAATAAAACATTTTTCTGAGTTTAATCAATTTCCCTTGAAAATCATTAGCACTAAACAAAACTGGTGACCATTTCAGCATTGCAACAAGTGTGGGTTCCTACAGGAGGCTCCTTCAGCATCTTGCATTATCAGGATGACACAACTGTTTTTTTAAGCACCAAAACTGCTGTCTTGCTTACCTCAGTGTAGGCTTTCCCAAAAATGTTTGTCAAAGACTCTTTTCAGTAGCAGCCATTGCAATCAAAACACACTGGGCAAAAGATATCTTTCAAATGCATTTGATTTGTAAATAGAGCATGTTTTGGCCAGTTTTCTTGTAAGCTGTTATAATTGGTGTGCATTAGGCTGTGAAAAACATGGATCTACTTGCTTTAATGCCAGGAATAGAAACATAATCTTTGTCAGGGACACGGTGCTTGCATTTCTGTAAAGTGCTTTGCAGATTTGGCCAATTTCAAAATTGCTATGTATTTCATCTCACCCATGGCCATATTTGCTGAGTATTAGAAGATAAGGCGTTTGGATAATTTTTTTTTTATTTTTTTTATGGTTGTTCTGTCTGATTTCTGTCCATGCTCTGGGAGCTCAGTTTCAGTGCCATGCGAAAGGAAGTGTTACGTTATTGCAACATCTTCTACGCAAGTCACTGACGCTATACCTTTCCAGAATATCTCGAAAATTCTGGGTCCTAACCACTGTAGATATCAGAATAAGGAATTTGAGGAGGCAGCCTGTGCCTGCTCTTTTTCAAGCCAGCTGGGACCATGGGCTAGTTTTTCCCAGATATGAGGGTGCCTCTGAAAGCTACTCTAAGCTGTAGCTCCTTTGGAGTGGTCTATTAGGGTCACCAGGTGACTCTGCTTTAGATGTTCTTTTTCTTCCACTACTGCCCCTTCTCTGCTCTGGCTTCCCAAATGTCTGGGGTGTGCAGAAATGTTCACAATGTTGTCAAAAGCAGGAACTTACCCAGCACGAAGTCTCTTGGATGAGCAGGAAGCCTTCTCTGTGTGCTGCACAGTGCATGAACCAAGCTCCTTCCCCTCCCTACCACTTGTGTTTATATGTATTGGTAAGCAATGTCTCTGAGTTAGCACAAAAATACACGTCAGATTTGAAATGTTTCAGTAAATTGAAATGTGTCCTTGAAAAGCTGTTCTTGAAGAAAGCAAAACAAACTTTGAGAAATTTCTACCAAGTGAAACAACACAGGAAAATCCCAGTTTTGTAAGCTATTGGAGCTGTGTGCTTAACTTTCTAAAAACAGAGAAAAGGTCTGATCGGCAATAAGATATATGTCAGAGACAGCTCAGCTAATGTATGGATTTGTCTTCTTTCCTTTAGCTCTGCTCTTTCTCTTGCACTCCTTTGTGTCCTTTGCCTCATTTGCTCCTTCTCCCCAGTACGCTGTCATTCTGAAACCACGTGCTGCAATGCTGCTGAGCAACATGGCACAAACACCTCACAAACGAAGGGTGGGGAAATAAAGGCAGGACTTACTGATGAATCATGTAAACAAAAATTATTTTTTCCAGCTTGCCTACATGTAGTGTGCATTCCTGCCCCCAGTGTATCCTGTTTAAGAAAGTAAAATAACAATAATAAAAAAAGCATGGGACTGTGGTCTGATTTCTTTTCCCTCCTTCAGGCTTCTTAAGAAGAGCAAGAAGCTGAAATCAGAAGGAAGTGAAGCTCACTCATCATCCGGCAGAGCGAAAGATGCTGGGAGAGTTCAGAGCTCAGAACTGCTTCTCCCACATGATCCAGGGATGGATGAGATGCTGCCTCCCATGATATCACCTTCCCAGCTCTCCAGAAAGTGGCTAGAGACCTGGTAGGGGTGGATGGGGTTGGAGGGAAACAATGGCTACATTAAGTAGAACTTTTTTCTGTATCCCAAACAAGAATCAAATAAAAGTCCAGCTGCTTTTGTCCTTTTTTATTCACTTTCAAACTCTGCTTAGCACTCCCGAGAGGTTAATATCTTCAGTTTAATAGCTTAAACTACTATCAGCTCAAACTACTCTTTTGTCACCAGTTAAATGGTAGTTCCTAATTCAGGTTTTGTGCCTCCTCTTGTGATCAGACATTCTGGTCACCCACATTAAGATAATCCCCCCTCAGATGGTGAATTAGCATCAGGCTTAGACAATGTCTCAAAGGAGAAAGTGTTGAAGTGGCTCATGTCTTCTTTTTTTTTGCCTTCTGTTGCTCTCCGTATTTTGTTTTCTCTGGCTGTATTGCTCAATCTCACAGGCTTGGACCTTTCCCATCTCATTACTTCTTCTAGCTGGAGAAACATCAAGGCTATTACCATCAGTGGTGAACGGGGCAACTCTGAAGTCATTATTGTGTCTTCAAAAAGAGTTAAATCAGCAAAAGGTCATTTCATAATAGCAGTAAAAGACAGCAGTTATTGTTCAATGCAGCATATTGACTGGTGGCTTAACAGGTTACATTCTCACCCAAGCTTTCTTTGCAAAAGGAAATATAAAAAACACTCCAAACAAATCTATGTCAATGACTTGATGTTCTTTAAGCCACTTTGGGTCCTGTAAGTAAGGTTAGGCTCCCTCTAACAATAGTTGTTCCTGCTCTGTACCCCTGATTATTTAACAGCTTTTGATGCTTCCAGTAGACCAATAGTAACACCCTGTTCCCCTAATCCATAGAACTCTGTTGCTTTAAAGCGAACAAGAAATGGGAAAAATAACAAAGCTCCATGACACATTTCTCACTCTCTAGCTCCACTTGCATGTAAAACCATGGTTAACCTCTGAGTCAAAGCTCTGGCTACTGTTTGTATCTCTTCACTCCCCTACCACAGCAGCACAACGACACTTGAATGACTGATTTTTATTAGGAATCCAGTTCTAACGTTTGCCATAAACTTCTTAAAGCTCTTGGTTGCTCTTTTGCAAGGAATTACAAGGAAGCTTTTCTTTACATGCAAGCACTACCTTACTTTACTTTATAATAGTGTTTCACTTCACTTTTTTCAGCCTTTCTTCTGAACATATCCTCAGAAATCTGGCCACCAGCTTAAATATAAGTTGGTGGTTTTAGCTTACTAGCTGGATTTCCTTCCCCAAATCCTCCTTACTTCCACTCCTTTCTCCGTCCTGATGCAAAGTTTTTACCATTCACATAGCATTATAGCATCTTTTTCAAAAGGCTGTCTTGGACTCTCCCTAGTACATGCAGGTCTTGTTTGATTTTCCTCTTCTCTTCTTTACACAAATCTGGCTATTCCAATGCACTTCAAAGGTTGAAGACACAGGCTAGGACAGTAATGTTTTCTATATAAATAAAATCATCAAAACATAAAGAGGCTGCTATCTCAGAACAAGGGAACAAACTGCATTGTTTCCCTTGGAAGACCATACAGGGAGTCCTCATGCATTGCTAATGTTCTCCTTGTCCTCCTATACAAATACTTCTTCATAACACATTTTAGTTTTACATTCTGTTGTGGGCAAAGGTGTACATTGTAGCTGTTTGACCACTGCTTTGCACAATGAGACACGACATGAGTAGGATGTAATATTATGAAAATAATGATCATAATACACAGAATGGTAAGCTCTGTTAAAAAGGCAAAGGGCACTAGAATCAGAAAGCTGTATAATTAAGGGAACTCAAGCATTTGAATCTTGAACTGTTACTTCCTACAGTGTTGATTTAATTGCCACACTTTTCAGTAGAAAGGTCTGAGTGTTTGAGGGGGAAATGTAGGATGCTGGCAGACAGTAAGAATGGCAACAGCCTTCTTACACTATCACCATATATTGTGCCTGACATCTCATGATAAAATCTCCAGATATACTGGGGGCAAGTCAAATTATTTGAAATATTTTTAGATGGTGTCAGTATGAATTACTTGAGCTTGAGATGCATGTGGGATATATGTCCTCTTTTGTTTCTAAAGCTTGTACAATATAGGAACCTGGTACTTAAATTCTCTGTGGGGAGTAAACTGTCTTGATACCATGAAAAGAAGAAGAAAATATTTAGTATATGTTCTTAAGTTTAACCTTAATTCTTCTTTCTGAAAGAGAGGTATTATGAAAGGCAATGAGCACAGCACATTCTCTCAGTTTGTTTGTCCATCATTCGATCATTCTGGATAACCCCCCTGAGTTTATCTAGCAGTATCTGAAGGTGCATACTTGGTCTTGCAGGTCTTTATGAACTCTGGACATAAGTGGAGGACATAAGGTGCCACACTTAACATAGTTATGGTCTCCACAGGCTGGGAAGCTGGTCTGGAGGATGGTCCTGGTAGGAACCGTAAGATGTAGTATTAGGTAACCTTGATCCCCTAATCTCCTTGCTGAATAGGCTTTATGGTTTCATTATAAAAAATGCTAGTTTTTTATATATATATATTTATATTTATTTATATAAAGCGCCTATCACGTATTGATAAACACTCTTTGGAACCACTCTGTGCAGACTAGTGCAGACTAAGCACATCTTGCATCTTTTGTGCTCCTGTCCCTGCTTTACTTCATCTCACATCAAAATGGAAGTTCTGAGTCCAGCTGTGTATCCACCTCTTCAGACAGAGAAATCACATGCAATCCAGAGAAAAGGCAAGGACATAGGGAACACATGGAAATCCAGAGAAAGAGTGAATGTGATTTCAAAATATTTCAAAACAAACTTAACCTATTCTGGAGCACAGCATTTCAATGTGACATCTGTTGTTGTATTTATTGTGGGCGGAAAACTGGTTATGATTACCAAAACCCAGGCAAAATATAATCTGTAGCCCAATAATTCAATGAATACATCAGCAGTATTTCACTCTAGCTTCCATATCCCAAGTCAGCAGCTAGCACAGGAAAGCAAGGACCATGGGAACAGAAGCAACTACTTGGGCAAAAGGGTACACAAAATATTTTTATTTTTACTCACTTACTATGGTAGTCCTTAAGTATGGAAAAATGAAGAAATTTTAATGAAATTCAACAAAAGAGCTCTCTGTGGCTCTGTGCCTATTGAAAACAACAATACTGTGGGTTTTTCTTCTTCTTCTTTTTTTTTTTTTTTTTATTATTATTATTTTTTAATTCCATCTCCAAAGTGCCATTCAATAGCTGTGGTCCAAAGGAGTTTTATACCAATGAAAACACACAGAATGAATGTCTCCATAGTGCCATTCAAAACCTGCGGTCCAGTTGAGTTTTATACCAATAAAAACACACAGAATGAATGTCTCTAGAGGAGAAAGCATAATGCTAGTGTGAGCTGGGATTGCTTAACACCACTGTCTACATTTGCCAATTAATTTTTAAGGATTTCGCTGACAGAAAACCAACTCATAAACTACTTGTGTATTCCACATTATTGTTTACTGTCTTTTGGCTGCGGAGTATGCTGGCTCTCCAAGCAAAGGAAAGTTTTAGTGAAGAATAAACACAGCTACTGCAGGTATTTTGGGAAGCAACAAAAAATTATTAGTTCAAAACATCATGCAACCGCTGAGAGAAATTGTCTTCTCTTCTGTATCATGACCCAATATAATAAATAAGTGAATTAAAAAATACATAAAATGCATTATAGATGCTGCAGGCTGTTCAGAAGGGTCTGCGGACAGGATTAATCTCCTCCATTGTAGACATCCACAGCACAGAGAAATGTCTATGGCTGAACCAGTCACCTAGCTCTGTGCCTGGTGACAGGAGTGCAGCTTGTCTCATTTTCAAGCAGAGGGTGACCTCCCTGTGACTCTCGCTGACCACAGTTGGAGCCTGTGCTGAGATGAACTCTACGTTCTGAATGCTCAAGTGAAGCATTTTGAAAGCCCCAAGGGACCTACAGACCAAAAGTCCCAAGGAGCTTGCCCTGAAGGGAAGTTTATGTAGCATTGGGGAATAGGAAGAAAGAAAAAACAAGTATAGCAGTGTGGCAGTGGGACACTTGGACGCCTTGACAATAAGGAAGTTGGAGACTGTTTTAATTTCTGCAGAATGTTGTAAGACAAGGATAGGATTTAGGAGAAGCTGTTGTGCTGTAATGAATTGGTCTCCTTGCGGTAAGATAAAAGAGAATTGCAAGGCTACTCTTAGAAGGTCTGAGCTAATGTTTGTGTTTGAAAGACATGTGGAAAGGAAAGGAAAGGAAAGGAAAGGAAAGGAAAGGAAAGGAAAGGAAAGGAAAGGAAAGGAAAGGAAAGGAAAGGAAAGGAAAGGAAAGGAAAGGAAAGGAAAGGAAAGGAAAGGAAAGGAAAGGAAAGGAAAGGAAAGGAAAGGAAAGGAAAGGAAAGGAAAGGAAAGGAAAGAAGCAAAAACATCTGTTAGTGTTATGTGTTATGAATACTGACGATGACTAAAAGCCTACTGAGAAAAAAATAGGTGTGTCCTGATTGATGTACTACAGTGAATGACAGGGATGCCACAGGGAGGGCTCTGTAACAGGTAAGCTTTGTTTATATATGGGAACTGCATTGAAGCTGTGCCTCATAGGCTTTAAATCTGTCCGTTTTGATGGTGAAACAATTTTGGTTTCAGCTAATATGCTGGCACTGAGCAAAAGCTATGGCATGACACAACCATAGCTGTCTTCCGCTATGAAAGTGTTTGTGTTTAGTTCTTTCCACATGTACCACTAATTAGATGACTGAAATCAAGTTTCTGCTTCTTGTTTATAATCTGTTTCTTTTGTCCTTCCTCTTTTCCTTTGGCTCCTCGTTTTGTAAGCTAGGTGGGTACAGGGTGGGTACACAGTGACTGTGAAGAAAAATCTGTGTCAATAACTACATTTTGGACTTTATAACAAGTATTAAAGAATAGCAGATAGATGTTATTAATATAGAATACATAGAAATTCTGGTAATATAGTATTAATACAAACCCAATAATAAGAATATTCACGAGCCATTCTCCTCAGGGAGCCTGAAAGTACCAAATTTTTTGAGTAAGGGAGCATGTTGTAATACCGGTTGCATTCATCACCCCAGACTGTTTGGTCTTTTCCTAATAGTTCTTTGCAATTAGGTTAGCACTGGATCTCTATTCAGTTTGTACACAAAGCTTATGAGGACTAATTAATTAAAAGCTACTAACAAGGGCAGTACTAATTATTTGTTATGACACTTTAGCAAAGTCAATGGCTTAAGCTGGCATAGAGTTAATTTTCTGCCTAATAGGTGGTATGGTGCTTGGATTCATGGTTTTGGATTTGTGATGACAACAGTGTTGATAACACCCTGATGTTTAGTTGCTGCAGAGCAATGCTTACTGAGGGCCAAGGACTGTTCATCTTCTTGTGGTGCCCTGCCAGCAAGGAGGTTGGGGGTGCACCAGGAGCTGGGAGGGGACACAGCCAGGACAGCAGGCCCAGGCTGACCAAAGGGATATTCCATACCACATGGTGTCATGCTCAGCAATAAAAGCTGGGGGAAAGAAGGTGGAGTAGGGGATGTTCAGAGAGATGGCATTTGTCTTCTCAAGAAACTGTTACATGTGATGAGCCCTGCTTTTCTTGGAAGTGGCTGAACATCTGCCTGCAGATGGGACAACATGAAAGAATTCCTCATTTTGCTTTGTTTGTGCATGCAGCTTTGGCTTCATCTAGCAAACTGTCCTTATCTCTACACAATTCTGTCCCCCAACCCACCTGAGGAGAGTAAGCAAGTGGCTGTGTGGTGCTTAGCTCCCTACTGAGGTGAAAGCATAATAAGCAACAAGGTGAGAAAACAGAAAAATCAAAGCTTTTGAAACAACTCAGGGATGATACCAGCACAAGACATCTGGAAATGCATACAGCAGACAGAAAATTGACTGCTTGGCAAAAATCAAAAAGAAGTCATGTATTCTGCTGTGTCCCTGGAAGCATTTGAAGCAGCATTTAACAGTGATTTGTGTTCAGCCATTTAGAACTCAGCCCTATGTAAGACAATAAACTATTCTCCAAAAGGAAAGGATTCATGCTCCAGTCATGGGAAATCCATTGCTGTTGAGTACTAATTCTTTTATTTTGTCATGTGCGTTATCTTCCACACAGCTAATACTTTGATTTTCTTGCCTTTTTTTTTGTTTTCCCCTTCAATAAATGTCATAGCTCAGGCAAAAATAGTTCAGTATTTATTTTCCTATGTCTCTTGCTGTTTTGAGGCCACAGCTTTTACAAGTGGTAGGAGAAAGCAACACTACTGTCGTTTTTACCTGCTTCTGAGGCAACTAATCCTTTTTAACCTGGGCTGAAATTACCAATAAACCTTGGGATAGAGGTTTATCTCTTGGTTCAAAAGCTCAATCCAACACAGGTTACTGCTCCCAAAGATCCTTTCAATCACCATATTTCAGAGTCTGCTCTAATTTTGTGCATCTTTTTTTTTTCCCCACTTTCCTAGAAATTTAAAGAAAATTTATCTTGTATACTCATTTCCTCAGGCCAATTTGTTGCTCCAATTTGTTTGTTTTTGTTCATATAATTTTAGTGGTATTCTAGCAAGGGACTAGATAACCTGATTATAGACATTCAGACATTGTACGCTTTGTGCAGACTTCATTGTGTGCTGCCTCTTCCTGGCTGGGTAAAAAGGCTGAATTAAGGATTCTTTTGCTCACAGTTCTAGGTTCCTTATAATCACATTGCCCTTTATTGTATGGTTTTTAAGAAAATTTTCTGAGGGTACATAGTACATAGGAAATTCCAAAAGCAGAAGTTAGATAGCTGCTTCATAACAGCAGATAGATAGTAGTCATTATAGCTGGGGGCATTTCAAACTCATGCTAGCTGTATGTGAAGGATAAATTACTGCATCCATCTTAAAGATCTCATTGCAAATTAGTTACAGCCATTTCAGTTGCACTTCTGCTGTTTCCAAGAGCTTTAACCCACAAAGCAGGATAAGATCTTGAGGTGGCTGTGTGTCAGAGATATAGTTGTGAAACTTGATTTTCATTTCACTGAGTCACCTACTGGCTAGTGAAGCCATCACTTTCTTTGGCATTTGGTGAGTTTTGTTGCTGCCAGCATATGGGCTCCACCTCAAGGAAGTGGAGGGAGACCAAAAATAACCCTGAAGTTATTTCGAGATATGCCTTGAGAACTGCTTCAGTTCAAACCAGAACTATTGAGTTAATGTCAGTAACACAAGCACTACTGATTTGTTTAGGTGTAATCGGTAGAGCCAAAAAAGCAGGGATTTGGACCTGCTTATTGTGGTGGGTTAAACTTGGTTGGGCAGCAGGTGCCCACCGAGCTGCTCTCTCACTTCCTCTCCTCAGCAGGAAGAGGGGGAAAGTACGATGAAAAAACTCATGGGTTGAGATAATGACAGGGAGATTGCTCACAGATTACCATCATGGGCAAAACTCTTAACTTCAGGAAGACTGATTTTCATTATTGCCAATTAATAACAACAGAGTAGAACAGTAAGAACTAAAAAAGTGAAACGAAACAAAACAAACAAAATCCACCACCAACAACTAACTAAAAACATCTCCCACAGTCCATCTTCTTTCTAGGCTCATCTTCATTCCTGATCCTTCCACCTCCTTCCCCGGTGCAGCATAGGGGAATGGGGGCTGTGATCAGTCCCCAATGTTTCATCTTCGCCACTCCTTCACGGTCACTCTCTGCCCCTGCTCCATGAGGGGTCCCTCCCACGGGATGCCGTCCTTCCCAAACTGATCCTGCGGGGGCTGCCCACAGGCAGCAGCTCCTCAAGAACTGCTCCCACATGGCTCCGTACTATGGGGTCCATCCCCCAGGAGCAAACTGCTCCAGCACGGGTCCCCCATGGGTGGGCGGCAGCTCCCCCCAGACCCCCTGCTCCTGCGTGGGCTCCTCTCCACGGGCTGCAGCTCCGGCCCGGGGCCTGCTCCTGCGGGGGCTCTCCATGGGCCGCAGCCTCCTCCAGGCCACATCCACCTGCTCCACCGGGGGCTCCTCCACCCATGGGGGGGCTGCAGCGTGGAGATCTGCTCCATGTGGGACCCATGGGCTGCAGGAGGACAGCCTGCTCCACCAGGGGCCTCTCCCTGCACAGGCCACAGGAGAATCTGGAGCACCTAGAGCACCTTCTTCCCATCCTCATTCCCTGACAATGTCTGCAGAGTTGTTACTCCCACATTTTCCATGCTCCTCTCTCTTACAGCTTTTGTGCAGGGCTTTTCGTCTTTTCCTAAATACATTATCACAGAGGCCCACACAGCGTTGCTCCCTGGCTCAGCTCTGGACAGCTGTAGGTCTGTTTTGGAGCCAGCTGGAGCTGGCTTTTATATGAAATGCATGGTTCCTGGCGTCTTCTCACAAAGGCAACCCCTGCAGCCCCTCTATTGCCAAAACCTTGACATGTAAATGCAATACACTTAGTGGGAATGAACAAGGCTATAGCGTTTCTGCATGCTAAAGGCAAAAAGAAAAAAAATCACCAGCAATTCTCAGCATTCTTCTCAGGAGGCAGGGAAAACAGTCACAGAAAAGATAAAGCAGAAGCATCCTGTCATCCTGTAAGGACATCCACAGTGATATGCATTTATAGGAGTGGACGGGGAGAGAAAGGTGCTTCTAGCTCTGCTTGCATTCCTGGTTAAGAGTTGCAATTGCAGTCACACCATTGCAGAGACCTCCTCCACATTAGCTGCAGTTGCACATGGAAACATGTGGAACTGACGAAAAATCTTCCAGCTCCTTTGAAAAGCAAATTTAAATATCTGTTTTTATTCTAAACAAGATTCCAATTACTAAAGCTGTCTTTTGAGACATGTGGTGCGTTCAGGTTTTTCACTTACTTAAAATGTCATTTTGAGATCAGTTGCTCTAACCAGTATAAATTTGCTCCAAGTGCTGACAGATATATATGATCAAAAATGAACCCTCTTTGCTTTGCATGGAAATGCTGGACAGTGTGACTGAACAAGTCTGAACACATGAAAACATGCTTCAGATTACTGCCGCGTGTACAAAGCAGGTTTGACGTGTCCTTGAAGTAGCACTAAAAGCACTCTTGTGAGGGCAATGTGATGCCTTTTTGCTTCAGTTGCTACTCTGTATTACTGAGTCTCAGTTTGAACTTTGGACTTGGTTGAGTATTCTGCACTAAACAGAAAATCAACGACTCATACATTTAAGATCTTCTGGAATGAGCACCCTGGTAGGCACAAGCTCTGATGCTTTGTTGAAACAGGTATGTTCAGGCTGTAGAAACTGAGAACTGGTTTGTGTTTTCAAAGATCCATAGCTTTTGATGCTACAGCAATCTGTAGCATGACTTAACTCAGTGTACATAGATACTTTGGCATAACTTTTTGTTTCTTGATTTCTTTTCACATTATCCTGTTTTAAGCAACAAGTCCAAAGCATCCCATGGAGAACTTCAGTGGAACTACCAGGAATAACTTTGAGTTACCAAATGTGATAGCCATCACTTCCCACATCAGTGATGAGTCAAGTGCTGTACCTTTCAGGACCAACGGTAACTAGTTACTGTATTACTCTGAAGTTCACCCTGGCCAGATACTCCAGGATACTGAAGGACACAAACCTCTGTCCAGTTTCTTGATGCTGACTGATTCCTGAATAATGAAGTCTTACTAGCAGCAACTTGGCATCTGCCCAGAGGTCTGAGCCCTGAAACATGCTCCAGAGACATGCAGTTGGAAGCAACGAGAGGCTTTTTCCAATTACGTGAGCTCATTGCCTCAGTATATTCTCATGATTGACTGTATAATTGGGGTAACAGGCTGGGTTGTACAACTCATGAGGGAAAACAGTTATACAGTAGGATAAGAACAGGCTTTAGCGAAATTATTCTTTTCTAACTGCAGTCCTACTAGATGTTTCATGATAAATTCATCTTCAACACTCAGGAAACTCTGGGAAACATCCTCTGCTTTAAGAAAGACGCATACTTTGCCACTGAATCACCGCTTGGCAGTACGGACACTTGCGTGCGTTCTTTCAGAATTGTACTTTTGGTTCTACATGATTAGTTTCTCTATAATGAATGACAGTCAGTACTTTGGATTTTTTACTTTAGAAGTGTGGTTTTGACAGATATGAGATACCACAATTATGGAAATAGTGATGCATGACAGATTCTAGAAATGACTACTTCAACTTCCAATATGTAGGTGTTACTCTTTCTATGAGACTGATGGGTTTCTGGCATGCTCCGTATTCCCTGGCTTTCCTGCTTGTTGCCAGCTACTGGGAGAGACTTCTTTCTCTGAATCCTCACGAGTCACCAACTTTCAAACTAGTTGTGCAGCTTAGTTGGAAGCGTTGCTATCATTCTTTGGATATTGTGGAATATTGCACAAATGGCCACTCACAACACCCTAGTATCTTTGTTCTTAGGATTGCTATAGCCTATGAAATGAATGTTTCAGTGTTAGCCAGTCACCTTAACATCACCCTTGAGTCAAGAAAAGGCAAAAACAGATTAAAATATTCCTTAAAATATTCCATTAAGATATTCCATTAAAATATTCTCCCGTGAAGCAAAAGCAGATTAAAATATTCTTTTAACAGAGCTAAAATAAATAGAAGAGTTTGCAAAGGTTTATAAACACAGAGACAACAGGAAAGAAATTTACTCATCTAGCTCATAAGGGTTTGTCTCACCCTTTATATCATCCAATCAGCTGACCAGCATTAAATGGCTTTCCTTTTTGACACCTCCATGGCTCAGAGAAGCTCTTCATCCTAAAATTGTCAACACAGAAGAAGCCCAGTAGGACAATCCCGTCTTTTCTGTAATTAGTGTTAATGAAAACAAGAGACAAGCAATCTTGCCCTTTCTCCCAAAAAAAAAAGACTAAGCTTCCCATTTTGGAAATGGTTCTGTAAGTCTGGAACAGAGGATCGGCTGTGCCATTTAATAATTTAAAATATTCCTTCCCACACTTTTCTAATCCCTTAACAAGTCCCTTCACACTGCTTTGGGAACGGCTCAAACCCAAAGGGGAACTTTTTTATTTTATGTTTTTATAATTCATCTTATGAATGCTTACTTCATGCGGAATCTCAGTGGAGTTAGTGCATGTAGAAGGTTTTGAATAAAAGCAGAGATGGGAATAAGCAGTTACTGAGTACCTTGCAGTCAGGTTTTTGAGGAGTGACCAAAATTATGTTGGTTGGAATCAAAATGAAGGAGGCTAAGTCAAATTCAAGGAGGAGAGGACACTGAATTGAAAAATATGGGCAATTAAGCGATTCCAGAGGAACTTTTCCCTGTTTGGAAAAAAAATACATTTTTATGTTTGAACGTGCTTAATTTCACCATCGAAGTAAGGAATGAGACCTTCTATAAAGTTACTACCCAAATCCAGACAGAAAAAGCTAATTGTTTGAACTGTAAGAGTGATGCCCTGACACAGTAGAAGGGACAGACAACCGAACAGGACAAAAAGCAAACACTTACAGGACAGAAAGCAAACAAGCTCTGCTCCAAACCCAAGCATAAGCTTATAAACTCATAAACTCATAAACCATAAACTCATGTTTATGGCCCTGAGGAGCTCTGAGGAGGGCTTCAGACCACCCCGCTCACGAACCTCCCTGATCCCTGAGGGAAACCGGGCTGCCCTGAGGCCGCCCCCTCGGAGCCATCCCCCGGGCGGTGCAGGCCGAGGGGCGGCCCCGGGGAGGGGCGAGTCCCCATCGCGGCTCGGCGGCCGGGGCGGAGCCAGCTGCCCGCCCGCTATGTGGCGGAGCCGGGACGGCGGCCGAGGCTTGGGAAGCAGACGGAGGTGAGGAAGGGCTCGGAGGGGCTCGGGGAGACGCCTCAGCCGGAGGCGCGGCGGGGAGGGCGGTGAGGGTCCGGCTGCGCGGGCCGCGCGGGGGCGCGGCCATTTTCCCCCCGGGGCAGCGGGGGCACGGAGCAGCCTCGCTGGGAGGCGTTTGGCTTCGGCGTGCCCCTCTGCTGCCGCTCCGCGGGTCCCATTGCACAAGGGCAGGCAGGGAGGAAGGGCAGGGAAGCGAGAAGTGCGGGAGCGCCGAGCGTGCCACGTTTAAAGGCTTATAGCAGGAAGCAGGACAAAGCTTTTCGTAAATCTCCTTGACCTGGTAAAGCACCGCAGCAACTGTTCATTGCACAACCCTGATCAAACAAGCGCTTCAAGCACTTTTTTATTTATTTATCTGTTAGTTATGATGACGAGAGCAGGCTTTGGGCAAAAGCGCTGCCCTGGCAGAACTGCTCGCGGATCTGCCTCCAGCAGAGCTCGGGGCTGGGATGGTTGCAACCAAGCCACCGCATGACAGCTCTCCGGGGTGACAGCTCGGTAGTTGTCACCCAGCAGTTCCCGAGCTGAATCACGGCCCCAGTTTTCAAGTTTCCAGGAGCAGCTCTTAACTTCGGGGAGTTTTCGCCAGGGATGTCAGGAAACTGCTGGATGCGTTTTGGTTTTGTTCCTCGTAAAGTTGGTAGCTTCGCTCTTGTTTGACTTGGACTCCCTGCATGTGCTTAAACTCTCAAAAACAGTTCCTAAATGGACACACTGGTCTTTCATACCGATTGTGAAATTGGGATGGGTTGAAAGCTGGGGAACTGGTATAAAACTTTTGGACAAATGTTTAATAACACAAAATCCTTCACTTAGATCCTTTAAGGTAATCCTCAAGTAAGAAATACTTTCTGGTTTTGGTAAACATTTTTTTTTTTTTCAGAGAATATTACATTTTTATATTTTTTTTGCATCACTGTGTGTTTTTTATATTTATAGTTTTATCTACATGACCCCTCCAGGTCCTTTTAAATGGCTTCGTTCTTTGAAAATGATGGTGAAAAAGTAATAATTTACTTTCAATTTAAGTAACAACTTTTTCATATTACTTTATATTGACAGGTATCAGGAGTTGAAATGACATAGAAAACTGCTACAAGCTCTGACTACAAAATGAGCTTCTTCCACTTGATGCTGAACGCAGAAACTGGGTTTGATTTATTTGAACACTGGTAAGTTCACTTCCTTAAAGGTAGTGTGGATGCTCTCATTGTCTCCAGTTTGATGTGAGGTGGAAATCTGTGGATAGGTAGCTTTTCGTTTTGCTGGCATCCATGGTTAATTATCCACATCTGCAGATATCCATCTGTATGTCTGGACATCCATCCATCTCTGTTTCTCTCTTCCCTCTCTTCCTGTGCTTTGATGAAAGGTAAGGCAGTACCTGTAACAAACATTTAGCTCAGAATCTAGGCATATGGTTGCTAACACTTTTTCTCACAGCTGAACTAAAAGATGTCTGATATGGTCAGCTACATTTGGCTCATATGTTGAGCACATTAGACAGGAAAGTGGGGACCTCAGGTAGAGCAAATGGGAAACAAAGTATGTCTGGTAGAAAGTCTGTCTTGCTTTGCTTAGCTTTAAGAGGCCTAATGACAGGAGTAGACTCACCAAGGAAGATGTGAGCTGTGTGAATTGTTGTGGTAGGTTTAATCTTGTCTTGGTGGTTGTATTTCGGAACAAGTACCTTTTTTGTTTGTTTTTGTTGTTTCTCCCACCCTCCGTCACTCTCCCACCTCAGCTGTTTCAGCTAAACTTTAATAAAAATTTTAGTTAAATATAAAAAGTTGACTCATGTAGGTGTGCTTACAAAATCGGGGCACTTTATATCTCAAGTTGCACTTCAAGCACAATTTTTGTTTCTTTATGGCTTAGAGACTAAGGATCTGCTAGTCCCCTGGTAGTAACAAGTCCCTGTAGGTAGTGATCAATATTGAAAACCACTTAAATAAGTTAGTAGCAAAGTGCTGATAAACAACTGAAGGATCTAAATGCTTTCTTAGCTACTATCCTGAATGATTTGTCATTGTGTTGGCCTTTCCAAGAATCAGTCATGTCCATGTACTTGTAAATTATTTACAAGTAAAATCCTTTTAGAAGTTGCAGACAGAAAATTTTGAAAAGAAAGTTATGGTTATGCCTTTTGCACAGCTTCCTGAAGGACAAGTTTGCTTAGGGGCCCAACATGTCTTTAAAAGCTATTCTTACCGTGTTTAAAGTTGGCAGCGTGCCTAAGGCAAGTAAAAGGGCAAGTTCTGTGATGACAGGCATCTTTTGATGAACAAAAAGTCAGTATCTTAAATCAGGTCAACCTATTTTCTATTTCTGTTTTCAAGATGTTAATTTTAAAAATTTGAAGGAGAAGTAATAAGTCATATTTCAGGTACGGGAAGGTAAACATTAGGAAAGTAACTTGGAAATCAAAATGTTTCTTTTTTTTAGTAGATCAAACCACAGATATGATTGGTAGGTGGGTGGTTTGTTTCTTTCTTCTTTCATAAAGGCTTCGTGTACAAAAATTTTTCCTTTGAACTCAGCAAGCTTTGAGATGAAATAGTTTTTCAAGATAAGTATGTAGGCATTGTCATCCGTGAAGTTGCTGTCCTCTCTACATAAGTGAGACTTTTTAAGCCTCTGTAGCTGTGTCACAGGGGCATCTCATACTGCTGAGACTGAGGTAGAAGGCAGTACCAGGCTAGTCACTAGGTATGTGAACAAACATCTGCGTTTTAAACAAAGTTTCACATTATGGAGTCTGAATAATGTTTCACTGTATATTCTTCTTAAGAAAGAATGCTTGTAAGAATCTTCTGTGCACTTGAAACCAGAATCAAAATGTTCTGTGTGTTCTCAGATATTGCAACTACAAAAGCTGGAGGCTTCTTCCCTTCTTTCCAGAGTTTCCAAGTTTTACCATTGCAGTATTTGACCTAGGGGGAAGGAAGTTTGTAAATAATAGAACTTTTCCTAAAATGCTGAGCTTTACCATACACTATTAGAAAGACAGCCACCCTTGGTATTTGAAGCCAGTAATGAGTGCAAAATGTAAAGTTTAACCTGTTAGATTGCTTAATTATTTTTACCCTAAATTTAGGCATCGTTTACTTTCAGTAGTCAGATCAGTCTTACAAAGTGGCTACTTATGTCTGGCTTTGTTGGTTGCTTTGACAAATCTGTAATGTCATCTTTCTGACTGAAACAATATTTTTCAAAGCTCTTGGCTAGAATTCTTGGTCAGTCTTTGCTGCAAGTTTTATTATTCCGCTTTTGTTTTAAGTAGTGTCTCCAGTGTAGGCACAATTATGCTCATGCTTTTACATTTAGGTTGACTGTTGAAAAAAATTAGCTTTGTGTTAGCATTTTCGTTAGTCAGATTTTCAACCAAGTGATTGTCCCCCTGTACTCAGCTCTGGTGAGGCTGCACCTTAAATAGTGTGTTCATTTTTGGGCCCCTCACTGAAGGGTCTGGAACACAAGTCCAGAGGAGTGGGCTCTTCTCCCAGTCACCAAGTGATAAGACAAGAGGAAATGGCCTCAAGTTGTACCAGAGGAGGTTTAGGTTGTATATTAAGAGGAACTTCTTCCCTGAAAGGGTTGTGTGGCATTGGAATAGGCTGGCCAGGGATGTAGCTGAGTCACTATCTCTGGAGGTTTTCAAGAAATGTGTAGATTTAGAACTTAGTAGCATGGTATACTGAAGGACTTTAGTACTAGGTTAAATGTTGGACTAGTTGATTTTAGAGGTTTTTTCCAAATTGAATGATTCTATGATTCTATTGTCCAAATAATGTGTTTTTTACAATCGCTTTTCCCCTTCTTAATTTTTTACAGGTAAACTGGAATGTCAAGAATGATGATCTACTCTGAGAATTTACAAGAAAAACACTTACAAGGCAACTAAAGAAAGGCTTTGGTATGAATGCTTTGTCAGATTAAAAAAAAAAAAGCTGTTGGTTCAAAACAAGCAGATATTTAGAAGCTCTTATATTCCAATGTTGAACTCTGCTCTGTGTATCCCTTCCTTGTGCCCTGATGCCTCCTTATGTGCAAAGTTTCAAAAGAAGTAGCTGGTAGGGCCTATACGTTGATGTGTGAACTACATTGCATATAAAAGTAATTCAGGGCCATGGGTGTTTTTCAGGGAATACATGCTCTTCTCCCAAGCCATTGCTAGCTGATTAAAGTACTAGTACCTGTGGTCATTGCATTTGCAATGATTGTTACACAGGAAACCAGATTGCTTTAGTGCAAGAGGGAGCAGCACGCAGAATAGTCATATAGGAAAAGCAAGATGGTTAAATGCAGACCTTAACCTACAAAGAGCTGTCAGAAAGAAAAAGGGTCAAGTGTTTGCCAGCTGGCTGTCAGTATGTGGCTTGGGAGGGGCTCTGATGACATCTTGCCAAAGAAAAAAGCAGACCCATCTGAGAGAGGGCTTGGTTAAGGCACAGTGATTTTGTGGAAACCAGCTCTGAGGGCAGTGGTTTTCTGTTCAGTCGCATATGTATTAGAGAAACCTGTGAAGAAGACCTGAGGTGTGAAGTGCAACTACAGTTCTAGAAGGCTTTGCTGTTTTGTGTCTGACCACAGCAATTCACATCACCCACGGCTTTCACATATGTGTGTCTGGAAACGTCACCTTTAGACACAAATTTAAGTGCCTGCCAGATCATTTTAGAGTTACAGTACGTTTGTTCTCCAGCAAAGAGCTACAAGTTCACCAGCTGTTAAGAGCAGTGCTGCCTTAATTGTAGGAGCACAGTTTGCAGAAGGAAACCTCATGTATCTCTGGAACTGTGTCTTTCGTAAATGTGGAAAAGAAGCTTAGTCAAGCTCGGTATCAAGATTATACAGTATAGCTTAAATGTTAGCTGTATGCAAGCATAACTTCATCCATGTTAAAGTTGTTTTTGGATTTAACTAGGCGGGCAAAAGAAAAATACACTTTATGCAAGAGTTCTTCCAGAAGAAAACTGGAAAAGTTCCAGTGGAAAGCTGAGACTGAGCAGCCTTCTGTGGGCACCAACTTTGGTGGTGGCCAAAATCTTCAAAGGCTAGGCTAAACTGCCAAACCGATTTTTCCCTCCCCACAATGACTAATGCTTCTCCTAAATTTTTAAGGAGTAACGCAGGGTGCAGAGGACATTGCAGCTTGGAACGCTCATCACATTAATGGAAAATATTTTTTTTTCTTTGCAGCAAAAGATGACATCTACATTTTTGCTTATTGGTCATCTAATTCTACTGATACCTTTGTTCAGTGCTGGTAAGTTAAATATGTTGCTGAAATTACTATTTTATAAAAGAAAACCTGCAAGAGACAAGTTGTGCATGTCCAGTAGAAAAGAGTTACTGAGAGGAAGTAGTGGATTCGGAGTGTTGAAGATATTCTGAATGCCTCATTTTGTGTTGAAGTTGCACTGGGCATGGGAAGGACAGGTTGACATAAATAGTTTTAAATCTAGTCACATAAATCTAGGGTACTGAGGCTTTGAATAACCACTCCCTAATTCCTTTAAAGAAAGTACAAAGAGATCGGCTTCCTTGACTACAAGTGAGCTGTTAAATGCCTTCTTTAAGAGATGTGCTGTTTCTCTAGTGCTGAAAACAGACAGGTAGAGGCCAGTTTCCTTTGCAATTAATTAGTAATATTTTAATGGTAGATCTAAGTTTTCAGTAGAATTTAGGCTATATAATTTAATGGTATTTATAATGCTGTTCTTGGAATAAGCAGGATAATAATGGATTTACTACTGACTACTTTAATAGGGAGAAGTTATGATTTAAGGTTTGTGAAGTATGTGTTTATTCAACCAGAGGGTACTAAACAGACAAGAAGCAGTAATTTTGTAATATTTTAATAATAAATAGTTACAGAAAGTTTACTTCCTAATTCTTTTTAACTTTGAATGGATGTTAATACTTCTTAAAACAAACAAACAAAAAAACAGATTAAAAACAATAACTGTTTTCTCTCTCTTTTTTTTTAATAGAAGAGTGCATTGTTTGTGATTACTTTGTGCTAGTTGGAGAGCCTACAGCTATCAGTTGCCCAGTAATAACATTGCCAGCGCTTCACTCTGATTACAATATGACATGGTATAAAAATGGTAGTAATACACCAATAACCACAGAGAAAAACGCCAGGATTCATGTGCGAAAGGGCTTGCTTTGGTTCATTCCTGCAACACTGGAAGATTCTGGACTTTATGAATGTGAAGTAAGGTAAGAAAGGGAGGAGGGAAACAACTGGATTACTGATACTTACAGTGGAGTAACATCTGTGGGACTTGGGTGTACAGAATTTTTTTGTTTTAGGTAGAAACCTTAGATCAGTTAAAAGCACTGTATTGACCATGCTTTTTGTTAACTTTGTGCTGCCTTTTTTTCTTCCACATGTGTAGAATTTGGCATTGCAAAAGTGGTTCATACAGAAAACTTTTTATCTTAAAACTCAAAAATATTAACAATATTATTGTTAATGGGTGTGGGATATTTTCTTTGTTTTGAATGAAGTGTAAGGTCACTGAAAGAAGTCTTAACTCCTTCAGTTCTCCTGTGTTCAAATGGCTGTTTGATACTGACACATCAGAAGAACATTTTGATTTCTTCACGGAATGTGGTTAAATGTAAGGAGGATCTTAGTAGAGAGAGTTCTCTGTATGTTACAAAGGATCAAAAAATACAGATGTTCTGGAGAGCTTTACAACTTTTTTTTGGAATCCTTTGGGAAATTTATAAATTAAGAGGCCATAAACCATTCTTATGTCTTATTATAAAGCATTGCTAAGCGTTACTGGTCAAAAATGAGAATGCATAAGAAGAGCAAAGCAGTGTGCTAGACAGCTTTAAAGACGGTGAGAGTACTATGTCCCCAGCACTGTTCAGAAGATCTAAGTGCATGGAGAAGAAACAGGAGAATCTTTTTGGCTGTTTGGCATCTTCAAGCTGTTGTTATATTTAGAGCTCAGATTATTGCACTGGAATTTACTGCTTCAGATGCTCAAATCTTACAATGGCTGAAATTCAGCGTGCGCTGAACAGGAAATTAATGCCAGGAAGGCACATAAAATTTTTGTTGTTGATGTTGTGGTCTTGCCACATCATGCTGAGAACAACCAACGCAGGCTTTTTGTGTGACCCAAAATTTGTTTTAGTAGGGTGTAGTTAGGTGTACTACAGTGCATACAGCACACCAGTTATGTTGAAGGTATTTGGATTGTGAGTGCAGTCACAGTAATCTGCAAGAACCTCCAGTGTAGGCACAGGTCGCAGGCTGTTGCAGCTTCTTACTGCAGAGTCAACAATGAATCCCAAATTGAAAGAGGAAGGAAATGCAATCCCTTCAAAGCTAACTACTTAAATAATAAACATCATTTTAATTTAGGTGCTCTTGCTTTGTCTTCTCTTGGGTACCTTACCTCTTAAGTCCGGCTTGCACAATGTCAGCATGCCAAAAAGCATATACTAAAGTTCTGTTGCATTAACCAGGCTATGTTTTGTGTATCAGTCTTAATTATAGCGTTTGTCAAGGTGCAGCATATGGAAGTTGTCACCAATTCTGTCAAAACATACAGTTGTCTTCTCTGGAAACCAGTCTCCTAACAGAGCACTGAGAAATGAAGAATAAAGTAGAAGTAATGAGTATTCCTTTATTTCTGGCTTAGGCTTCTGCTTTCTAGTGCTGTATCTTCTGGAGAGGTGCTATACCACAGCTTGTTCTCTGTTTCCTGTAAGATCTCAGTCTGAAGTAGTTTCACACCGATGTTTCATCTTGGTGTACACGGTATTCAAAAGCGTTGTCTCCTGCAAAAAAGTGAAGCCTTCTTGTCTTAAAGTGTCCCTTCAAGGACACAGCCCTTCTTCATAGGAGAGGTGCTTCAGCCCTCTGGTCATCTTTGTAGCCCTCCTCTGGACTTGCTCTAACAGGTCCACATCTTTCTTGTGCTGGGGGCCCCAAACCTGGATGCAGTACTCCAGTAAGTAAGAGAGTCCTGAATTCCCCTCTGGTGCTTCCAGAGCAGAGCAGATTCCACTCTATCCACAATGCAACATCAGAGCTTATCCCTATCTCTCATGGTCTGGAATGGGGAGTGAGGAGTCGAGAGTAATGTTTAAGAGCTAGGGAGACTGTAGCAGGGGTGATAGGAGCAAGGCTGCTGGAAATATGGAAGTCCCTGTAAGTCCTGAAATCTCCTCTCTATAAACTCTCTGAGTTGCTGAAAAGAAGAGACCTTGTTGTTAATGACCTGACTTGTCTGCTCTTCTTGTTACAGAGGTCTTAACCGCTCTAACCAGAAAACTATAAATTTAAAGGTTTTTAAGAACGATAATGGTTTGTGTTTTAATGGAAAAATGAAGTATGAACAAGTGGTGAACAGCGCAAATATTGGAAATATTATATGCCCTGATCTAGAGAATTTTAAAGATGAAGACAATGTTAAGCCCGAAGTACACTGGTATAAGGTACTGTACATAAATATTTCAGATATAGAACATAGAAAATATTATATTTAAAACACATTATGATGTAATTATGAAGAGCAGCTTTTGGAAGGAAAGTTTATTCACTGTGAGTTTTGAGTATAACATCTATTTTATCATACTGTTGGGAAGATGTGAGGAGATAAAGACGTTTAGATGTAGAGCTTAGGGATATGGTTTAGTGGGGACTGTTAGTGTTAGGTTAGAGGTTGGACTCGATGATCTTGAGGTCTCTTCCAACCTAGAAATTCTGTGATTCTGTGTGATATGAGAGATATTTAAAACAAAACAAACAACCCCCCCAAAAAACCAACATTGTGTCCACTTTGACTCTGAAAGAGCTTGCAGTCTAAAAAATGTGTTGCTTTTGTTTGTTGATTTGTGAAATGTCCAGTTTATATACACGTTAAGTTCGTAGGTAAAGTATAGAGGCAGTAAGTTCAAAAACTTGTGTTTCCTTAAATATAAGGCTCTGCGTAGCTATTTCTATTTCTCAGAGTATTAGGCTTGTCTTGACTGTTGATTATGGTGCAGCATTCAGATGCCTATTGCTCTGATTCTGGCAAAATACTCTAGCCCATTCAAGCTTGGAGCAGTATGTTTTTGTGTTTTTTTTTTCTAAGGCAGTTCAGCTCTTAATTCTGTTGTTGGTCTTAAAGCACCTATATAGGCCTGTATTTTATATCTGAAATAAAATGCACAAATGTAGCACCAAGGTTCTTTTTGAGACGATGTGGTTGTAAACTGCTCATAGAAGAGAAAGGATTATTTTTTTTGCTGCTCTTGCATTGCCGCGGATGTGATAATACACCCAACAGCATGAGTCACTGCTACAACAGCTCTGTTTCAGGGAAGTAGAAATGTAGGCATGCACCAGGCTCACATAATGGTTGAGGGTGAAAGGACCTCTGGAGATCATCTGGTCCGACATCCCTGCTCAAATAGGGTCACCTAGAGCACATTGCACGGGGTGACATTCAGGTAGGTTTTAAATGACTCCGGAGAAGGAGGCCTCACAGCCTCTCTGGGCAACCTGTTCCCATGCTCTGTCACTGGCACAGTAAAGAAGTTTCTTCTTCTCGTATTAAAATGGAACTTCCTGTGTCAGTTTGTGCCTGTTGCTGGAACCACCGAAAAGAGCCTGGCTCTATCATCTTGACACCCTCCCTTAAGATATTTAGATACGTTGATAAAATTGAACAAGACTGGGTCCAGTACTGACCTCTGGGGGACACCGCTGGCTACAGGCCTCCAGCTGAACTCCTGATCACTCCAACACTGCTGAGCACAACCCCCAAACTCCGCCATCCAGCCAGTTCCCAATCCACCTCACTGGCTCCTCATCTATCCCACACTTCCTGAGCTTGCCTAGGAGAATATTGTGGGCGACAGTCTCAAATACCCTCACTGCAGGTGTAAAAGACTTCTAGTACACCTGGGGATATCTATTTAACTCAAGATATTAAATGAAGGCAGTGAACTAAGAGACTACATCTGAAACCGTAAAGAATTGGCTGCAGTGATATTTAAAAGGTGCAAATGCAGCAAGACCTCTTTGGGCTTCATGTTAGAGCACAGTGACGCTTGTATATGACCCACATTGTGGTTTAAAAAAAAAAAAAAGACAACTGATTTTTAATTAATTTTCAATAACAATATAAAAATGCTGATTTTTATTTATTTTTAATAATTAGTAGAGTTCATTAGTGTGCTTAATTATAAGATGGTTAGTTCCCCTAACTCACAGGTACTTTTGATATATTTAGGAGTGTAAGCCTGGATTTCTAGAAGACAAGCGATTTGTGTTGGCTGAGGGTGAAAATGCTGTCCTGATTCACAATGTATCTGTACAAGACAAAGGCAACTACACATGCCGTATGGTGTATACATACATGGGAAAACAATATAATGTTTCACGAACCATGAGTCTAGTGGTTAAAGGTGAGTTCACAGAGGTGGTTTTCTGTTTTATTTCTCTACTCGTTATTTTTATGCAAGCATAAGCAGACTGGCACTTTTCAGGTCTGTAGAAACAGAGCTGCACATTATCTTTACATCATTTTTTTTTCCTAGAATGCTACAATTAAAGTACAACAATGCATATTGCTTACCCTTGAGCATTGCTTCAGAGGAAGAATTGTAATAGGGAAATGAGAAATGTGTGGTTAGAAATTAGAAGAAAGCAGGGGTGTTGGTTTGTTTTTGCAAAAACGTGTAAATAACCATTAAAACAAAAACAAACAGAAGAATTTTATTTATTTATTTATTTATTTATTTATTTATTTATTTATTGCTAAGACCATGACAGCAGAACTCCTGCTGGCCCTATTGGTCAACCTGTCTCTGTAGAGAGCATTACTAATGACCTGAGCGCTACCATGGCTGTAGTCCTTTCAGAAAGGAGGTAAAGTGGAGGTAAAAGTTGGAGGTAAAGTGTTCATCTTCTTAGATTAAATCAATGTTCTTACTTTAGATAGGTGATACAAGAACAGCAGCTTGTTAGAAGTGAGTGTATGTATCACGCAGAAAGATAAAATTCTGTTTGTGTATTCTTGACAACTCTTTTACTTAAAAGATGTTCACCTGATGTAGGGGGTCACTGAGGTAATTCCTCTTTCTCTTCCTTACCCATCTCTTTTTAAAAAAGATTAAAAATTTAAAAAAAAAACATTTTTTAAAACATTTAAAAAAATGTTTTTAAGATAAGATAAAGTTTCCTGCTATCTTGGAAACTAGAACTTGGATGAATACAGCAAATTTCATTAGAGATTTTTTCCACTGGAAAATTGAAACTGGTAGTACATAATGGTGCTGCAATAGTACCAAAAAATAAAACAAAATAATTGTGAAACTGTTGGTTGAAGTAAGTCATGGAACTCATTGTCCAGAGATTTATTTTTTCTCTTTCTTTCTGTTAGAAAGCCCACTGCAGATGAGACCAGAGTTTATTTATCCAAAGAATAACACAATTGAAGTGGAACTTGGTAAGTAGTGACTATTTAAGAAATCATTAAAACTTAGAAAGACTGGGAGTTTTACTGAAATAACATGTTAACAATTCCAGTGATTTCAGCAAGATTGTTAGATAGGCATGTGGATTGAGGTTATCTGGAACACAAGTGATAGAATATGATTCTTCCAAGTAATTTGCAGGGAGAATAACTGTGTGCGCCTAAGATTGGAATTTCTTTACAAGCAATGTCATGTTGGATGCATCTATTTTTTGTTTGTTGCCATATTCCCTTTGTACTTCCTTTCACTGCCTGTGTCTTGACATATGTACAGTGTCATTGGGAACACAGTTACAAATATGCAACATGTTAGGATAGTTACCAGTTGACTGGTTTAGTAGTTTTTCTCTTCCTCTGTGTTTCCTGTCTTCCTTCCCTCTCAAAAAAAAAAAAAAAAGAAAAAGAAAAAGATTTTTATTCATTCTTCTAGGGCATTAAATGGTTTCAGATACCATTTTGTACCAAGTAGAACTGTTTCAAGCTAAGTCTTTGATTTAAAAAAGGCTTTAACTGATCTTGGAGAAGTGTGAGTGGCTATTTACTACAATTTCCTAGTGCAGAGAGATCTGAGATGTCTTGTACTTCTTTAAGTAAACAACTATTAGCAGTTAGGGCATTAAAGAAGCTCAGAGGAAAGGTCATGTTGGGGCTCTGGCTCCATATGGAAACTGAGGCTGTAGCACTGTGGATTATGTAAATCACAGCTACTTCTGCTGGTGCTTTTCCTGTCATTAAGTTTACAACTTGATGTGAAACATCTTGTCCTGCTCAAGTTCTGACTTTGAGCATATGGCAGTAAACTAAAGTGAACAAGTGAACAATACTGAGGTACTGGGTAGTTTGTTTCCTTGCCTTTTTTTTTTCTCTCCATTTTTTCCCCTTTTTCTTCTCTTCCTTTTCTTTGATGACTTCAACAACTTGTGAAAGATATCTTGTTCCAAAGTTGCCAGATTCTGGTGAGGATGAGATTTTGATCAGAATAAAGCAAAGAATAAATAGGAGTTATTTTCCTTCAAAGTTTGGAAGACTTTATTTTAAACAGTAGTCTACTGAAGTGTGAAAATTTAGGACCTGATACAAATAGTATTACTGTAGGCTTACAGAGCTGTGGTCTTCAGATGATCGTTTAAATCTGTTGGAAATAGTTAGAAATGACTCAACAGCCTCCTCTCTTGTAATTACAGCTTCTCTGGTTTTGTTAGAAATACGTGTCTGAAAAGCTCTATTTGTGCTCTAATAAGGGAAAGTGCTATATGTGTTGCTAATAAGGAGATTTATTTGCCAGGTCTTAGTCTGAAATAGGGATACTTGCCACTATCCTTTTATAAACTCATACAGTCCTAATCTTCTATGAAAACTTATCTTTTCCTTTGCAATTGTAACTGTGGAAGAAATACAGTAATATTATGGTGGTGTTTTCCTGTACTAAATCTTGCAGCCACTCAAATGTGTAAATCTCATCCCAAATTCTTGTTGGCAAATTAATTATGACTTCCCATATAATTCAGAAAAATTCTTGCCAGTGCAACCACTACTCAGGAGTCAGAAGTGCATAGGACCTTAAAAGGCATTTTCATTTACTGTATGCGTCCTTTAGGATTTTCTTTCTCCTTTGATCATACTTGTTGAGAAAATGGAGAATCAAGTAAGCAGCAGTCCGGGGCCTGCCTGTGGTTCTCAGCCTATATTAGGATTTATTATGGGACAACTTGTTTAGATTCCTTGATATTTTAAATTAACAGTTGATCCACATTTTTTATGGCTTGAATATTGTTGATTACAACTTACTGTCATATTACTGTTCATTTTAGCTGGTCTAAGGTACCCAAATCCAGCTTTAAGTACCTCACAGATCCTAAGAAAGCAGTCACCCATGAGACTAAAGGGAGATACTTACACATGGGTATCTGCATATGAGGTAGGGGATTCAACTCATGTTATTATAGGACCTCAGTTCAGTTGACTAAATGTAGATGTCTAGTGCTGTTTTGGATGAACTTGCTGCTCTAGATATGCAGATTTTCTGAATATCTGGAGGCCTATTTGCTAGCTTCCTACAGATGCCTGTGTTGCTGGTGAGCATCTCAAATGTTAGGCAACTGATTAGGGCCCTGAAGATCTCTTAGTAATAGTCAGCGAAGTCCAGAGAGCCATTCAGATGTAAGACCCAGGTGTCTATTTTAATATGAGCAGAATCCAGTGGAGGTGAACTCCTTTATAGCTTAGATATCTGGTTCATGTGTAGACATGAACATTCAGTTACCTACGTTTAGGGTGGGATTCACATCCAGATTGGAGACATCCAGTTGTGGAGTAGAAATGGATGAGTTTAATGGACTCTGTTTTTCATAAGGTAGGTAAGATTTTCCTTATCCCTCCTTTTCCCAGTTGTTCCCTGGTCACTTGATCCCGCTTCTCTTACAAGACTTTCAGTTGCTGTATTTAAATGGTTTGTTTTGTTTTGTAGGCTCTCATGTAGTCATGGAATGCAATGTATCCTCTGGCATAAATAGCTTGATTCCATACTGGGAAGTTAATGATGGCTATGTTGATGACTTTGATAGCACCTACAGGGAACAGTTTTATGAGTAAGTATCTTTATACATTGAACTGTAAGTACCTTTCTAGGTGATGTAATCTGCACTAATTTGCAATGAATTCACCGTAAAGTTGACTAGTAGTCAATGGTAGTGGTCACGAAAGACTGATTAGAAGTCTGCATCAAGTACATTATATTCTTATTGCTTGGTTTTTAAATAATTTATTATAAATAGTAATGCATCTAATACAAATGGAATGAAGCAGCCTTACACACATTTTAGAATGCTGTTATGAAACATATCATTTTTAAGCCTTATATATACATTTGTTTTTATGAAATTCTTTTGTTAATAGACTACACCTTCCCCTCCATCATTAATATAGGAAGGGTAGATTGCTCCAAGGCAAAAAAAAAAAAAAAGTCCTGTTGAAGTACAGATGTTGCTGTTATTTTCAAAGAACACAAAGGAGAAGCTCTTGTAGAAAACCTCTCTTCCAAGAGAGCAGGACCTTTGTTACTCTGTGATAATTGGTCTATGCTATTGTAGAGTGTGGATATATTGATGCTTTCTCATTATAGCAACTACTGCTATTAATTATAATCCTTAAAACATATTAGAAGGAAGTACGTGTGGGGGAAGGGGTGACAGGATTCTCAACTGATCAGTTCAGACTCATGCAGAAGCATTGTTGTTTCCACCAAGTGCCATCATCAGTTTAAAAAAAAAAAAAAAAAAAGTCTGGTGTTATGTTGCAAATGGTTTGTAGAGGTCAAAAATGAATGTTCATGTATTTGCAAATAGTGTTTAACATGGGATAGATTCAGCAGAGATTCTTGTTTCTATACTGATATTTCTTTTTTTATTTTAATCCTTTTTTAATAACAGAAAGGGGATGCCTCATGGAATTACTGTAGCTGGAACAAAATTTAACATTTCAAAAGTGAAAGTAAAGGATTATGCCTATAAGTTTTTCTGTCATTTCATATATGAGTCTCAACAATTTACATCATATATCAAATTGGAACCCCCAGGTAAGATATCAAGTCTTGATAAAAATTGTGATCAATGATGCCTACATGCACTTTTCAATTAGTTTGACACCACACTACTTGCAGCTAAACCTGTTTCTTAGCAAAATTAAAGGGAGTAGCACTTTGAATTTGCTTTGCCTTCTCCTGTTAGGTATTTTAGCAAGCATTAATGAAATACTTAAATACATTGAAGCAAATATGAGGCCTCAGTGGAATACTGTGCTTCGTTTTACACACTTGTGAAGAAGCATGTGCATCAGAGGAGATCGTGTGTAGAAGAGGAGTGAAAATGGCCAGTTCTCTTAAAGAACTGAGGGGAGATGTAACCAAGTATGGAACAGAGTGTGTCAAAAGCAACTGAATATACATGTGCCACCTGGTTGTCCTGTCCTACTGTAACAAATAATGGGCTCAGATTGTCAGGAGAAAAAAAAAAAATCTGTTTAGATAGTAGGAAAAGCTCTTAACAATGATGAAGTGAAACAGTGAAATAGGTTTCTTGGAAGGTCAGGGAGTTTCCATTACTGATGCATATGCTTTGTTACCACCTTCTAGATAGCCGCAGGAATTTTGTTTGGGAGCATCAGCTTCTTGTTGAATACCCCTGTCTTGTGCTCAGAGACAGGGTAATTTTGACCTGGCACTGGCTAGTCTGAAATCTTTCTTTTTGGTAGATGAACCTTCAAATAAAGATAAAATGAGCTTGTAAAAACTCAGATGCAAGGTTCAAGAAATTCATTCTTTGTAGTCAAGAACAGATACATAGAAAAGCAAACCATTAGGTTTTTTAAGTGTCCTTTTTTAATTTTTTTTTATTTTTTTAAAATATAGCTACAGAATATTCCCTAGTCTACTGAGTGACAAAGCTGATTTCATTGATTGTGAGCCAGTCTTTTGACAGGTGTCACTTTCAAATTTGCCTTTAGCTGGCCACATTGTAAACAGATAACTGACTGAAAGTGGATACCAGCCCTATCTTGTTATATAACTATAAACAAATTATTTGCTTACTCTAAGTAAAGGCCTTCACAATGATCCACAGGGTAGGAATTAACCTCAGACATTCTTAAATGCATGAACTAAAAATTGCAGTTCATGTGGCCATTCGTGGGCTTTAATCTATTTATTTAATCTGTTTTTTTTTTTTTTTAATCTATTAAGGATAACAAATTAGTTGGTTCAGTGGTGGGTCTTTGAAGAGGCTTGACATAATGAAAAGCTGGTTGGTATGTGGAGAACAGTGTGGTTAGGAAGTCATCTCCTCTCCTCTGACTTTCTTGCTTTCTGACTGATCAAACTTTGTATGAGAATTCTCTGGGCTATACGTTAATATTAATATATATATAATCTTAATTTATATATATGATATTAATATTTTGGTACTTTGGCTGAAGAGTAACCTCTCTTGTCTCATTGTTAAGGTACCTTTTCTCTGAAAGATAAAAGCACATTTGTCAAATAACAATATTTGTAGAAAGAATACATGGAAAACTTTCAGTCCTGTCATTCATTACGTCTATTTTTTAAAATCCTTTAATGACTAAGTATTTGAGGGGAAAACTGCCAGTTTTTAACATCACGTCTTATTTCTTACATATAACTATATTTTTGTTTCTCTCCTTTTATTCCACTTTCTACTGCAGCTCAGAACATCCAGGGTTACTTGATTGGAGGAGGAGTTTCTTTGGTATTTTTAGTGTTTGTTACACTCATTATCTACAAGATCTTCAAAATTGATATCGTGCTTTGGTATCGGAACTCCTGCCATCCTTTCCTGGGTGAAAAAGGTATGTTTATGTTGTAGTAAGGTGTACTTTGAGTGTGCTGTGTGTTGTAACAAGCAGGTTGTCTCCATCTTCTCTTGCAAAGCGATGAGTTAACCTCATTGGAGCATGATTGATCTTGCTTGGGATTTTTGAAAATAGAACACATTTTTATGATGTATAGAATTAGTTCAGATGACAAAAGTATCTATGGGAGAAAAATCAACAACTTTCCAAGAATCCAGTTCTATTATTCCTTTCCTTAAAGACATAATTTAGTGGTTTGAATGCTGTTCTGGCTGCAGCTCTTTGGATATCCTTTAATTCTTACAAAAAGCAGTAATACAATGGAATTGATCCGCAGTCTGGATGAAACAGGATGCATTTCACTTTTTTTTTTTTTTTTTTTTTTTTTACTATTTGTAGATATTTCTAATCAGTTTACTTTCCTTAAATTCCTGGCATTCGGAATAATGTTGACTGGTGTGCTATCTATAAGAGCAGCATGCTTAAGTATGAGTCATTTCCAAACATCTGAGGGGAGGTACATAGCTAGAGAAGCTGGAGGTAGTTGTTCTGATGGGTTTCTGTGAAGCCTTTTAAGTTTGGTCTTTCTGGAAAACTTGTTCCTAAATACCTAATGTGCTTCCGATCCTGAATTTTGCCAAATATTTTGGTTTTGTTTTCATGTCAAAGTGGTTGTTGTGGTATGAAACTTCTGGTTACGAAAATGATCTGCTAGCTATATGGCTACTGACGATCTTTAAGAATTCAGTTATTCTGCTGGAACAGCTATTTTCTACACAATTCACTGGTAACATATATATGTGTATATATATGTTTATATTTAATTTAGATAGGTTTGAGTTTTCTTTATTCAACCTTAATTTTGCAGGTCTCTTGCCTATTCAGATCCAGTATGCTGAATCTTAAAGGGCTGATTCTACAAATACATCAGGCTTGATATAGTTATGCATGCTTAGGTAATAGTTGTATTAGAACCCAAATCAACGCTTCAAGCAGAGTGGGAAAGTGTTTAGGGATGTTCTTCTGCTTGTGTCTTTAGATTACATTTTTATATATTTTTTTTTTAGCTTCAGATGGGAAGATCTATGATGCTTACGTTCTGTATCCAAAGAACAGAGAGAGCTGCTTGTACTCATCAGATATTTTTGCTCTGAAGATACTACCAGAGGTCTTAGAAAGACAGTGTGGATATAATCTCTTTATATTTGGGAGGAATGATTTACCAGGAGAAGGTAAGCTATCCAAAGACAAATTAGACTTGAGTTTTCTTACTAGCAGCTGAAAAAAGGAAAGCAAAGTGACGTTAATTTATCAGGCAAGAATCAAAGTGTACTTTGCCCTAGTGAAATTCTTACAAAGCATTGCCTTACAAGGCTTTAAAATTCTTGTGGAGGTTTCCTTTGTGTGTGTATGCACACCAAATTTCAGTTTCTAGCACCTGACACTCAAAATTGCAAGGTCTGTCCCACTGACTGCTTATGTGAAATGAAGAAACTCGTCTGAATATTTTGCCATTTCACCTATGGTAATAATAAAATGACATCAAGTCATAAGTAGTAGAAAGTTGGTAGCTCTTTTCTGTTTATGCAATACAAATATGTATGTTTTCATGTGGTCAGTGTATGTTTTCATGTGGTCAGAGCGTTGCATTAGCCAAATCTCCACTTGTCAGCTAACCCACAGTAACAGCTTGGATGCTCTTATCCTGTCCCTATTTATGAGGTAAAGAGAGGCTCAAATATCAAACAGTGAATGAAGCAGTTGCAACATATGAGTAACAAAAAATAAAACCCTGATAGACAGCCTGATTTTTTTTTGCACAACCTTTTTTCTCTCTACAGCTGTGATCAGTATTGCTGATGAAAAAATCCGTCAAAGTAGAAGAGTGATAGTTATTTTAGTACCAGAACCATCATGTTACAGTATTCTAGAAGACGCGTCTGAAAAGCATCTAGCCATGTATAATGCTCTTATCCAGGATGGTATTAAAGTAATTCTGATCGAACTTGAAAAAATACACGACTATACTAACATGCCAGAATCCATCAAATATATTAAGCAAAAGTATGGGGCTATCCGATGGAAAGGTGACTTCTCGGAAAGGTCTCATTCAGCAAGTACCAGATTCTGGAAGAAAGTACGTTACCACATGCCGTCCAGAAAACGTGGATCTTCATCAGGATTTCACTTGTTACCATAAAATACTAATTCTTCCTAAATAGCAGAAAAATGACAATCACTGCCAACGTTCATTATAATTAGTGATGGATGAATTGGAGGTCATATGTATCTGTTTTGTACAGAAAATCTCATCCAGATTTGCTGGATTGAAGGTACTACAACTTTGTCTACAGATGTGAATCACACTTTCTTCTGGCCAAATCAATAGAATGTTCTGTAATACCATCAGTAGCACACTGATGACGTGGAAGCCATATAGGAAGTACATAAGGATACAGAAAATAGGTTCTCTTGAAAGCGAATTGCACTGTGATTTGTTGGAATATTTTTTGACTTTAAAAATGGAAAGGAGAAAAAAGAGAACTTCTTTCCAGCAATTTAAGGTTGAATATGAAGGGAACTGTATTAATTATAATTGTGATGTTTTGTAATGGGTTTGGTTGATGTCAGTAAATGTTTGTGCTTTTTTTTTTTTTTTAATGAAATGACATGAATCTTACTTGTTACAAGTTTGTTATTTGCTGCTTTGTTCAGTTTGCTCAAAGATAATTCCATCTGTGTTAGTGCATCAGTGGGGTATCATCCAAGAGAAAAGGTAAGAGACAACCCCAACGCCCCCCCCAAAAATACTATTCAACTTGGCAAAGCATAGATTCTCTTACCTGATCTTTTTACATTTTAAAGAACTGCATGGTTTTCAATCACTTATCCCACTCAGACATCATAAAAATGTTATATTGCTGTACCAGGTCATAAAAATGTAAAATCTCCAGAGGACTTTTTTTTCCAGTTATGTGGCTTACTATGTTCTTATTAGCCATGTGGAACAATGAGCTCGTGACACATTCTCTCATACAGAGTTGAGGATGGTTGACTTCTTCCCCTTTCCCCTAGGGACCAAAGGGCTCCAGGGCACAGGCAACACAGCTGGGCAGTTTTCATGGGATGTGGTTGGTGAAAGAGAGCAGGTCTCCCCTCCTGTTCCCAGCTAGGGTTCTGGCTTTAGCGTTTGGCACCTCTGAAAACTGATGCTGCCTGAAATTCTTTTCCTTGTAGCTTTCTCCCAGATCAATGAGTTGATCTGGTTCCTAGAGAAGTCCAAGTGCAATGGCAGAAGTAAAGGGGGAAAATGTGGTCAAGCTTTTTGGCTCCAGGTGCGTTTAGAAAATAGAGCTAAAGTAACATTGCCCAGTACTTAGAGAGAGAGAGATGGCCTGTGTTATTGCCTGTAGCTGCTTACTTTTCTTTTTTCCCCTCTCCACTGATGTCGTAAGGAATCTAAGATGACTGGGCACCTAATTTAGCTGGGGTCAGATGAATTTATGCTGGAGTTGCAACTTCTGTGCAGCTGTTTGGGAAAGGAATTTGTTAAAACTTACTGTGGACATCAAATGCTTTTCCTTTCCCTCTTCTTTATTTTTTATTCTTTTTAGCAATGTCATGTTCAACACAATTTTGTTAGCTTTGAAGCTAAGATGCATATAGACACTGATGTAGTTTGTAATAATAAATTCTCTTGTAGGGCATTGATTGTTAAGAAATTATCAAATTAGCTATAAACATGATTTTAAAGAGATATGAATTTTACAGGAATGAGAGATGTGAGAGCTAAATTGCATGTGCTTTTCAGTCTGTGCTCAAAAGTTTACATTTTTAATTTAAGAGATTTGTTTATGTATGGAAGCTTCAGCGTGTGTCTGTTACAAGTGGGCTGTGTGATCGGAGTATAAGGCATATCTGGTTCTCCTGAACAATTTAGACAATTTCAGAGTTTGATGAATTGTATATTAATCCGGAAACTAACCCGTGGTTCAAGTTAGTTTACACAGGCATTGCTCTGCTTCTGTGGGTAGGGATTTTTGCTTTTTTTTTTTTTTTTAATAGTGTTTGGGGAAGATAAATATTACACCATTTTTGTGATTTTTAAAATGTAGGTTTAATGAACTATTGACTGCATTTCCAAGGGAGAACTATAACAACTCTGCTGATTGTGCAGTAGCAGGAAAAAGGCAAAAGGTTTGTTAATAATTTTAAAGTGAAGTCTTGGCTTATATGGCAGTTGCAAAGCATGCAGGTAGGCATAGGTAAGGCAGAGACCTATGGTGATTTTTCTTGATACAAATCAGAATAACAAGATATTTCCAACTCCAGCTTTTCCATATGTTAAATTAAATTTAGCTGGGTTGGTGGGGGAAGCTGTGTACACTAATTCCTGTGTGATTGTTTGCTCCAGTGTTAATAATTATCCTAGTACAGACATTCAAGAGAAGACTTCTTAGTAGATTGTGATGATTTATTTCTAGCAAGAGTTTCAGATCTGCCTTTAACTGCTTTAACTGCAACTCTGAATTCCTGTTTGTGTTTGTGCCCTATTAGCTGCTGTCTGGCAGCACCTTTTGTTCTCCTCCAAATCAAATTTCAGCAAATCTTTTCTCATACAGCTCCCTTACCGCAGAACAACTGTCTTACTACTGTGTCAAATTCCAGTGCTTTCCAAGCTGTACTTGAAGGCTGTTGCTAATACAGTATTAGGCAGAAATTTTGCCTTTGAGTTCATCTGAAAAAAATAATGCTCTGCATCATTTGGAATTCTTCAGCTCTTTGAAGACTGCTTCCTTCATTTTGACACTACAGTCTTTGTTGGCCTTTTCTTCTTTCATGGCTTTTCTGCCCTCCATTTTCAACCAAAAGAAACTGATAATGTGAGGTGCCATCCCACAGAACTGCCAAGTGACGATGGGATGCTGTGACTCTTGTGTTCTGCCTCACTAGTAATAAAACCAATGGAAATAGCTTCCACCTGAAGTTACTTGGTTACCTCAGTGTGTGCTGGAAATCTGAAACCCTGCTTCTGGGGAACAGTGCCTTCTGAGCTTCAAGCTTCGTGTGTTGAGTGTGTCTGACCAGACTGGTGTAAGAACCTCTTCCCTTCAGGATAGGAAGGGAAAAACGTGCATTTGAAATGTCAAGATTTATCTCCAACTTTCATGATACTGGAATGTTTTATTGATGAATGTCATCTATGTACAGACCAATACGTATGCTTATCTTCTGTTCTCATTGTGTGTTTTGTGTGTTTTATACAAGACAAAAATGTCAGGGAAGAAACACTTTTGGTCGTGAAGTGCCACATTCACTAAGCTGTTGCACTAAATCTCCTTTTTAATATGGTGTGTGTTTGGTGACAGCCTGTTGGGGGAGGGTAAAAGAGCCTTGAGATCCATCCCAAGTTACTGAGATCCATCTTGGCATGGCGAATGTGCTAATTGTTATGGTTCACGTTGACAGAAGAATTTAGTGGGACAGATTTAGTGGTTTGGTTTTGGAACTCTTTTGTCAGAAGATCCCTATATCAAATGTGAAGACTAGACACTGGAAATGCTGTGTTTATACCCTGAGGACTAGTGCATAATATTGACTTTGTATTTCCACCTTGACAGTTTGTGGTTTGCAGGCCAGCCAACAGAGCTCCAGCAACCTCTGGCCTCCTGAATTTTTATTCTTATTTTTGCTGTCTGGAATAGATTGTATGATAAACTGCTACTTGTTATGCCTACCTTTGGTGGAAAGTTATTTTACTGAGCCAAAATACTTTTTTTTTTTTGATACTTGTCCCTTTTGCTATATTTATATGACTGCTGAAGTTTTGCTGTGTGTTATGTAAAGACACTTTGAAGAGAGGTCCACTTTTAATTCAATAAAACACTACACAATTTTTTCTTACAGCATTGCTTTTTTTTAATCCTCATTCCTCCACTGAAGCACGCTGTGAATGAAGAATGGCAAACAGCTGTCTTGGTTTGAAAGTGTATCGATCAAAATGGCTTTTACTAGCTCTCCATTCAAGCTACTTTTCCCAGAATTGGGAGTGGAGGGGAGAGGGTCTCACTAACATGGGTTTAATCTGGTTTCAGTACAACATTAGCACAAAGCACTTCACCCTGGTCATTTTTTTTTTTTCTTTTTCTTTAATTATTAGAAACTAGATGTTTCTTCTAGAAATACAAATTATTTCCCATGCTTTACTGGTGAATAATTTGCAAGATGCTGCATTACCACACCTGTAAGTCCAGAAAAAGTCCTGTAAAATGGATGTAAATGCTAAGTTAGTTGCTTGGTGTTAAAACCAAAAGTAGAATTGATTGTTCAGTAAAATAGAATTACACATTCTTAGCACTGAAAGCACATTTAGGCAGCCTTGACATTCTTAGGTACCTGATTTTTGGATGAACAGTACTAAACCAGCCTGTTTCATGCAGCTTTAAAGTGATCTAAGATAATTACCTGCAAATACATTTTGTGATATATTTTGTAGATTCAACAGAGTGTTTCATCTGTGCAAAGATATTCCCAACATCTTTTGCAAAGTTTAAAGTAGAAATTGCAGGAAAATATACAAAAAAGGGCTTTAAAGTTCTGTTAGGTTTGGATTTAACCTTTTTAGTTTCTGTTGAGAAAGAAATATGATGAATGTATATTGTAGCCAAAAGCAAAAAAATAAGACTGTGGCTATGAACCAGATAGCTTTGCCCTAAATAGACTTCCGTCTGTCTTAGAGACGTGCTATGACTAGAATCTCTTTTCATGCAGAAGGCATAGTTTACCAGGAACAGGTAAAGCACAAGGTTACTGATTTCTATCATTTCCTTTTAAAAAGTAGCAATTACATATCTTGCTTTTGTCGCTTGCCCTAAAAAAAACACAAACACACAACCCACACACCTTTCTGTCTCCCCTCCACTCCCTTCCTTCCACCCCAAAAAAAAGAAGGTTGGAGTGTGCTTCATGTTAGTACCATAGCTTAGGTCTATATAAGCAAGCATTGCCCTGAATTTTGCAGGGTAACTCGACAGGTGTGGAAGACCTGGTCTCCACCCAATGCACATATCAAGAGGTTTTATTTCAGACTGTTGTCAGCCAACTTCCTTCCCACCTGTACAGCAGCGAACATTCTCGCTCTGATTTGCAGAAGGAGTGAAATATTTGTTTCAGGTATTCTCGTTGTTTATATATCATTTATCAATGAAATACTATCCAAGGTGGGGAAAAAATAATTAAAAAAAAAAAAAGGATTTCACAGAGAGATCCTAGTTGACAAATACATCATTTGGGGAAAAATGAAATATACCAACTTCTACACACAAATCTGGTCTCATTACTCATTATCACCTCCTCAGTCACAGAAAGATAAGCCATGTCATGATCATTGCTCTGCTGCAATCCGTTTTTGAAGATGGCACTGATAAGTTGAATTAGAGTCCTCCCTGTGCAAATTGCAACATCATTCTGCCTCAGAGCTTCATGGCTTTGTTGCTGGAGCTGGTGGTTCTTGGTCTGCTTTGAAGTGGTCCTGGTGACAACATCAGATGTTCATGCAAACCAATGTCAGGTGTTGGACTTCTCTGGTCTTCCCTGCCTTTTTGACTTGTAGCAGCCAAATTCTGTACTTCAGGTGTGACGTACCCCCGGATTTTGCTGTCTCATGAAACCCAGTCATTTCAGGTGATATTCCTCCAGAGGATTTGCTGAATTCTAATTCTTACCAGTCTCTGCAAAGTTGAATGATTGAGTAGATCTCATTTTACCTGTTCATTTTGGTAATGTTTTAACAACGTTTTGTTAACCAGAAACATTTTTTCACTATTAGGGATATTATAGTGAAATTATGAGAAAAAAAGGAATACTTCAGAGGTCTCTACCAACCTTGGCCATTCTGTGATTCACTCAGCAGAACCTCCTATCTGTATGTCTCGGTATTCTTCAAAAATGATTTTTTTTTTTAATTAGTGCTTCTAGAAAAAAAAAGCAGTAGAACAGATTATGAAACCCCTCGCTTGTCTTTATGATAAACAGATTTGAACCCACAGATGTTTTTGTTAGTGCAAAATAACAACATGGAAACTAGAAAACTTACATAAAAATAATTTGACCTTAAGCAGTAAGTGCGTAAGAAACATTTTCAAAATGAAATACGGGTATAATTGCTGACAAAAGACAGAGGAGGTGACTGCGTAAATCCTTAACTCTTTATTGAGCCAGGAATGAGTTCATCCTCTGTGTTCCTCCCAACAGGATAACGCCTGGAGCTGTTACAACACGCCTGCAGCCAGCACTAAGTACCTCCCTTTGGTGGAGGGCAACATACGCAGGCATAGCAGAGCTTCGGCTCTTATCTTACCTCATCTAATCTGTGGTTGTCATGTGGTGAGCAGGATGGTAGAATGTGTTTGTATTTGGTAGATACAATTTGGAAATAGTGCCGGAAAGCACAACAAAAAAAGCAGGGTGGGACAAACAGGATAAGCAACGATTATTCTCCACAGCTTTCCTGAAGTGTTTATAACTGGCTTAGCGAGTTCAGCAAATGTGTTTACGGTGTACTTTTACCAAGAATGAGAACCTGCCTCGGCAGTCCCAAAGTGCCTGTGATTTCTGATTACTTTGGAAGGAACCTAGGAACGTGCTTTGCTCTATCTGACCATGTATTTTCAGGTAAGTTAATCAGCAAGCTACAGCGTTAAAATGCTTGTGTCTGAATCTGTTCTGGCCATGTGGTTTTGAAGAGCTCTGAGTCCAGCAGTGGCGTGTGAGTGAAGCAGAGAGCCCCACACACTGGCGTATTGCAAACACAGCGCTCCTAGAGCAGCCGCAAACTAAGTAACCTCCAAACACCCCATCAGGGCTTCTTCATACGTGCTGAGTTTGCAGGTAAAAGCTCATCATTGAGATGGGACTACACCAGTATGTTCACGTTTGAGCCACAAAATAGCTCACGGCATGACCAAGCTGTCAAGACAACCTCTTGAAAAAGCTAACAAACAGCTGGTGTCCCCGAGAGGCTCCTTCTGGCACCTCCGCCTTGGAGGCACACCACCTCCTCAGCTACAGAAGCGTGCTTCTGCCGCAGCGATAAGAAGCTGCCTGTGATACAAGAAGAAAAAAACAAGGCAAAAAAAATAGAAAAAAAAAAAGAAGTCAGTGACAGTCTGTTGCGATTGCAGCTGAGGTAACAGCTTGCCGGGTGGGGAGGGGAGCCCAGCCCTGACGTGGGGCTGCCTCACCACCACCATCGCCGCTGCCTGCGAACAGTGGAAAGGGAAGAGGAGGCCCCACCGGCTGGAGCTGCCCACAGGACAGGGTGAGGGGCCCCTCGCACCCCCCTCAGCCCCTACACAGACTGCCGGGGAGCCAGGCAGCAGGTAGACAGCAGTGGGGTTTCCCCCGGGGATGGGGGGATCAGGAAGGTGCCCACCAGCCTGAGCTAGGTGTCTGGGAGCAGGGCTTGAGTAGGGCAGCAGCCGATGTGAGCTCGGAGCAGGGACCCATGCTCTTCTTGTCAGTCGTGTTGCAAGTCATTTGGCATCAGCCGGGTCGGGATAATCCCTCTTTCCCTTCAGGAAAATCGGTACAGGTGTACAGGTAATCTTCCAGGTCCTGTTTTTTTGGGGGGGAGAGAGTGGGGAGACAGGGGGCAGGGTGGTGTCTCTGACCAAAGTGTTGTCTTTTGGCTAAACAGGGCTGGAAACTGTTTACAAGCAGGGGTGAAATATTTCATAAAAGGTCAGCGTTTTCCTCCGCGAGTAATGCGTGGTTTGATCTGACTCAGTTTTGGAGAGGATTTCTGCAAGTACTTTTTCTCTGAATTTAAGTGTTGGCTCCTGGGCTGGATGGGTGTGCGTAGCCCGTCACAGCGCTGTTGGCTTGCTCAGCACAGGCTGGTTGGGGACCGGGAGTGCCACTATGCTCAGGTCCTCTGCCCCACTCACATGCATGTTTCGAGGAATAGGTAAAAATTGTAATGCTGTAAAGCGTTTTGCTCCCCTGCGTGGCAAGGGATGTGGGTGATTCACAGAAAAATGGCTAAAAATAGATCACAAATGAAAGTCCTGGTTCCGTAACCACCTCTGAACAGGCGGGCTAACACAGTTCTGCAGCGTCAGCTGTATTGCGAGCACAGGCATTTGCTGCAACCGAGAGGGACTTGACAAGTTCTCACGAAGAGTCAGGGCAGACTGTGCAGTTAGAAACATTTAAGGTAGTATGTATGTATATACATTTTCTGATTTAAAATATTTGTGGGTTTATGTAAAAGAAACGGTGTCATAGTCTTGTGTGTGTTAGTTCTCTTCAGTTCCAAGAACGGGAGTGTTACACATTTTAATCCATCCATGTGTTTGAACAAGACATTCAAAGAAAAAGTGTTATGAGTGTGCAGTAATTGCTGAAAGCCATGATTCTTCAAAGTTTTGATGAGACTATGTTTGTTTTTTTTATTATTATATTTATTTATTTATTTATTTTTAAAATCAAGTATATCTACTTTGAAAGGGCTAAACAGAAGTGTCTTTCAGATATTTCTGCCTGTCTGTCTGTCTTTTAAACTGATGAGGATATTTCCTTTCAGGGTGAAACTGTGGACATGGCCTCAGATACAACGATTTTTTCCCCCTCTGGAGAATTTGGGCAAAAATAATAGCAGCTGAATTCTGTCCCGAGTGGTAAAGCTCTACAGGTCACTTGCAGACTCAAGATGTGGACAAAATGGCTGGGAAAAGGGAGAAATTCAACTGTTTGTCATGGCATAATGTGGTAGGAAAAACATTTGCACTTGACTCTGCAGTCATACTTTATTATTTTCAGCATGATTTATGAAAACATGTCTACAGAACAGAGCCTGTTTTGCTGTTGGATATAACTTAAATATAAATGGAATTTTTTTTTTCGGATAAGTAGTGTGGGTCCCCTCAGAGCAGTTCATGTGCCTGGTTTTACACAGTGCTATATTATTTGCAGCTCTTCCATGTTGGCAACAGGGCAAGATAAAAACAAAACAAAACAAAACAACGACAAAAAAAAATTGAGACAGAGTAATATGGTAAGGTAATAGAACAAAGCTTATTAAAAAATGATTCAAAAAGTTATAAAGAAAATACCTGGTCAAAAGTGGAGTCCATTCAGTCCTGTTTTCTCTTTAAATTATTTCCATTAAAATATTTTCATCTTCTTTAAAACTAAAATATATAAATTTTAAGAATGACTGTCTATTCATCACATTTAGTGAAGAAAGGTGGAGTTTTGTACAAACACACATGAAACGCCTCTGGTGATTTAGAGCTTAGCGTGTTTCTTTTTATGCTCAGTGTTCTTGTGGGGACTTAACTCCTTAAAGCTAAGCAAGAAAAGACGTGCCTGGTAATTAGAACGGAAACTGCAATGAGGGAGGAGGGAAGAGGAGGGGAGGAAGGAGCAAAGCAGGCATTGCAAGAAGCAGTGGGTATGACTCAATGTATGGCACACTCCTGAGTCAGTTTGATGAAGAAAGATACAGATTCGGAAGCATCATATTTGATTATTGTTTAGGTTGGTGATTAGCTAAAGGTTTTTAACATCAGGATGGGATTCTCCTGATTGTTCTTCAGCTTGTATAACTGCATTTTTTTCTTTCATAGCTGTGTAAAAAGTGTAGTAGGTATCTGCAGAAGGTAGCTTTCAAGAATAGAATTAGCAAAATTTTCAACGCATTATATAAGGATGGAGTCAGCATTAACTTTTGTGAAGGGAAGTCATGGCCCACGAACACTACAAGTGTTTTAGAAGTGTAGATGTGTATGTGAACACACTGGCTGCAGAAGAAATGGTTAATATAATCTGTCTTAATTTCCAAAAGGCATTCAGCAGAGCACTCAGTGAATCCAGACTGCTATGGTATATGTAGTCTCACATGTATAAATAAGTAGTTAAAAGATAAATGCTCAGTTTCTAAAGTGGAGGAAGATCGCCAGTGGAGTCCCAAGTGAATCTTTTCTGTTCAGCCTATTTTTTTAATGATCTGGAAAATACAGAACTGTTGCAGTGGCAGAATTTGCTGACAATACAAAGTTATTCAGGGTAAAAAGTGGAGGTGTTAATTGCAAAGAGTGTCATCAAGATGTCACGATAGCGATGCAGGTAAATGTAAAGAAAATTTTAAATGAAAACATATGGGTGAAATACTAACATCACATACAGAGTGGCTGACTGGGCTTCCCTGACTTTTTAACACTCAGTGATGCGATCACAGGCCCATGAAAATATTAGGTCAATACTTAGTCGTAGTCAAAGAATGAATAGAAGTTTAGAAATTACTATGAAGTTATTAGAAATTAGTCAGAATAAATAATTGTTTCCGTTCATAAATCTATAATACACCTATGTTTTGATGATTGGATGCCACTTCTGGTTTTTCCTCACTATCTCAGGCAGGCTGTAGTGTGCCTGGGGAATCACACTGAGGGGATGAGGTTGGCAGGGACCTCTGGAAGCCACCTCATCCAACCCCTTCTCCAGCAGGGCCACCCAGAGCAGGCTGCCCAGGACCATCTCCAGGTGGCCTTTGGAGATCTCCAGGAAGGTACAGAAGATGGTGGCAAAGATGATCAGATGTATGAAATCAGGCTCCATCTAAGGAACAGTTAAAGAGATGAAAACTAACTTGTAAAAACAAAAACTGGGGAGGAGTGTGCTAGAGACGTGGAAAATTCTGAGTGCTTGACAAGCTGAATAGGAAATGTTCATTATTTTTTTTTCTCTTCTGGTATAAAAGTTAGGAGCTGTCAGATAAAAAGAGCAGATAGGCTCAAAACAAGTCAAGGCAATTTTCTGTGTCAGTATTTAAAATCTGTGGCTCCTTGCCATGGTTTCAATGGCTTTGGAGGTTGTTGGACTAGTTTCGTGGGAAAAAATCTGCTGGGGGCTATCAAGTATCTAGAGACTGACTCTGGCATAGCTTCCTAAATCATGATTTGATGGATTCTAGGAGACTATTCCAGAGGAATGTCTGTATATTCTTGTTCTCTTGCACTTTATTTCCCAAGTCATCTGATATTGGCCACAGCTTGAGACAGGATATTGCTTTTGAGGGACCTCTGATGTTGCTGGCATACACGTTCTTATGTATAGCTAGTTGCCTGTCACATTCGATCAGAATTGAGCCTTCCTTTTCTAAGAGAAAGCATGTTATGTAGTGGGGTGGCCTCGTAATTATTGCTTTTTAATCCTAGAGATGGTTGTATTTTCCTGTAAGGTAGATGGTTCCTTTTAATATGCTACAAACATGTGAAGTGAATACACTTATATGAGAAAAGTACAGTTGTCAAAAGACACTGAATATGTTATAGAAACTGTGTAATGCAAATGTTGATTTTCAATTGTGGAAATTTATATTGGAAAACACTAATTCAAGGTTTTCTTTCCTTTTCTGTAGGGAAACATTACAGCAAAAACATTACTTTCCTGTAAGATCACAACAGCATTTCTGTCTTTACTTATTGCAGGTAGGTTCATTGGTGGCTATGGAATGCCTTGTTTGGAAACTTAACTTTTCACATAAGTAATAGTAATTTTCTGTGAAAATGGCTGAAAATTAGATTTAATGGTGAAGGTTAAGTTTATGTGTATGCCAGCAAGATTTTTAAAAAACATTTCTAAAATCAGGAGCCTATAAAGTGTGATATCTTATGTACTATCTTACACAGAATCACTTAGTTTGTAGGTGACCTCTTGAGATCATCTAGTCCAATCTACCAGCTCAAAGAAGGGTCAGCTGGAGCAGGTTGCCCAGGACCATGTTCAGTTTTGTTTTAAACATCTCCACAGATGGAGACTCCACAACCTCTCTGAGCAACCTGTTCCAGTGTTTGATTACCCGAACAGTAAGAAAGTATTTTCTTGTGTCAGATGGAATTTCGTGTGTTTCAGTGCATCTCATGCCTATTGTCCTGTCAGTGGGCACCGCTGGGAAGAAGCTGTCTCCCTCTTTTTCATTCTGTTCCATCAGGTGTATATGTTTACACATTGATAAGATCCACCCCACCACCGAGCTTTCTCTTCACGTTGAACAGTCCCAGCTCTCTTGGTCTCTCTGATGCTCCAGTCCCTTACTCATCTTTGTGGCCCTTCACTAGAGTCCAGTAAATCCATTTCTCTCTTGTACTAGCAAGTGCTACTCCAGATGCATCTCACCATTGCTGAGTGCAGGAAGGTTCTCTTCTCTCAGCCTGTGGGCAGCACTCTTTCTAATGCAGCCCAGGACACCTTTAGCTACCTTTGCCATGACCAAGCATTTCTGGCTTATGGTCTGCCAGGACCTGAAGGTAGTCTGAAGTCTCCTGGAGCCTGAGGGGATTCCTCCCCATGTACAGGACTTTGCATTTGCCTTTGTTGGATTTCATGAGGCTCCTGTCAGCTCATTTCTGCAGCCTGTCGAGGTTCCTCTGAATGGCAACACAACTCTCTGGTGTATGAACTGATGAAAGGAATTGTAGCTATAACTTTCTAAAGTGTGTTCATGTGACTTTTTTCCATGTTGGAAAATACAGCCATTTGACAATTAATACAACATCTAGATTTCTGTAAAACTACAAGAGTATTCAGTTTAATTTCTGCCCTTAAGCTGTCAACCAAGAATCAAGTGCATGTTAAAACTTTTCAATTGGATCAAATGAGTTGCTGTAATAATCTTGTCTTACTACTAGAATCTTGCTGCAGTGCCAGATTGTCAGAAGAAAAATACTCTGGATTTCCATTTCTTGAGTTTCTATTGTCTGTGGATGGACAAGTTCCTACACTCACCAGTCGTTTGGATATTCTGTTTTTGAAGCTGAGTTAAAATAATGGTCAGCACTGGGGAGAGGGATTTTAGAGAATGTAAAGCAGGAAGTGTTTAAAATATGATACTATTTCCAAGCCTTAGGACTTAGTGGCAGAAAAATGCATCAATTTGTGTGGCCACAGCAAGTAATTACTGGTCTTCATTTCATAAACATCAAAGTTATTATGGAGCAGTCTGTACAGATATCTGAGCTATTCAGTGTTTTGGTTAAGTAATTTTGTATGCATGTAGGATATATGCGTGTGCTGGATGGTGAGAACATTAAGGTAGAAATTCTTGGGAAAAATACTACTTAGACATCTCTGGATGCTCTCTGGAATCATTATCTGTGTCTTAACTGATGGTCAGAAAAGCAGAATTTTAGGAAAGAAATACATTAGAAAACAAGGCTTTGTTATGCCCTGTATAACTTCATGGCAAATGTGCATCAGTTGAACACTGCAGTTCTGATTATTCCATCTGGGAAAGACTGGGTCAAAATAGGCAAAGAAGTAGGTGACTGTGTTGTCTGAGATGTGATGGCTTCCATATGAGAAGTCATTAAATGAATGAGGATTCTGAGGTAAAGAAAGGAGATGACATAGGGAAGGTGTGGCAGAGGTCAGTAAATCACAACTACAAGAGAGTAGGCAGATAATGGAATGTTTATGTTGCCATTTCTTATTACAAGAAATAAATAATACCCAGAGAAATAATAAAAGGCAATAGCTTTTCATGAAGAGCATGAAAGGGAAGAGAGGGGCTGGAAACAAACTATGATATTTACACATTCTGTCCTACTTTCTTATACATATGGAACTGACTGTTATCAGAGACAGGCTTTTGGACTGGGCAGACGCTTGCATGGCCGTGCATGGCTGTTCTTGCATTCTAGTAAAACAAGTTATTTTAGATAAGTAGTACTGACTCTGGAATGTGACCAACGTATCCCGAGTTGGTGCTTTTTCTGTTGTACTGACAAAAAATAAATAAATAAATAAAATAAAAAATCTTGTGGTGTTGCTCTTTTCCCATCTGAATCTCCTTGGGTTCAGGGGAAAGAAAATGAGCTCATCATAAGTGCTTGTAAAAGTTCCTCTCTAGATGCTCATAAAATGAGGGGTGAGTTGAAATTTCCATAGCAAATTTAATTCTTGTACAACTGCAACTTTAACTTTCATTGTCCTCTTAGGACTTTTGGGTACTGCAAGTATAGTCTGCCTTGAAAACTTACTTTGCCTATACTTAAGTGAAAGTAGCAAATAAAGACACTAAATTTGAAAAATGTGTGTGCACATGCATATTATGCGAGTGAAACAGACTGAAGAAATACAAGGACTCTAATCATTTGCATCTGAACTAAAACACACAAATGACAATCAGCTGCAAAGTGATTCTGTTAAACATAGCATTTGGAAAAAAACATTTCACTTCAATAGCGTATCTGTATATTATTGAATAATGCTCTCAACTCCAAAGACAAGGGATTATAATTGTATTTTAGTAAATGACGTAAGAATGAAGGTGAACACTACAATAAACTTAGTAAACATGATCAATATATTAGTTCAGTGTATTCTTTCACAATGTTTGAGGTTTTCTTTAACGTTTATCTCTTTCCTTTAGAGAAATATGAAGCCTATGATGTGATGTTTAGGCACAGTCTTGTGCCTGCTGGGCAGCCTCTTGCTATTACATGTTCTCTGGAAAAGAGCTTGAATGTTAAAAGTGGAGACTACAACTTAACATGGTACAAAGTTGGTAACCAGACAGCTGTGCCTAGAGACAAACTTTCTAGAATTCATCAGCAGAAGAATCTAATTTGGTTTCTCCCTGCAATGTTAGAAGATTCTGGAGATTATGAATGTGTCATAAGGTGAAGGTTAAAAAAAAATTAAATTGCTATAGAAATGAGTTGTAAATGGAATAACTTTTAAAAAGCAAGTAGGATTTTTTGGGTAAGAGAAATACTAAATAAGAAGGGAGAAGAAGGGGGAATATGTTCACAAAAACTAACTTTATATTGGTATTGGGGGATGTAAGTCTTTTTTATTTTATTTATTTATTTATTTATTTATTTTATAGTAGGCAAAAATAAATCTATAAGAGAAATTATAAATTGTAGTCCTCTCTTTCTCTTCCAAAAAGAATACAATACATTTTTGAGTTGGAAAATATGTCAAGTAGCTTAACTTAATTATGTTATGTTAGTTGCAGGAATTTGACAAACTGCAGCAAAATGTCTACAAAAGTAACGGTTTTTGAGAGGATTGATGGTTCATGCTTAAACGAAAAATTTGCTGTAGAGGAGGTGGTATTTACTTTATCATCTGCAAAGGTTGTGTGTCCACACTTGAATTACTTCAGGAATGAGAAGAATATTCTGCCTGTTCGCTGGTATAAGGTAACAATGCCCTCTTTTTTATTGACATAAATTATTTAATTATTATATCAATTATTTAAAATATAAGTAACTGAGGTTTATTTATTGTAGGAGAAAAACTCCATATTTATTATAAATGTGAGGAAAAATTATTTTAGAACAACTGGAGGAGGGGGAATAAGACTTCTAAATGTCTAATAAGGTGTCTAATAAGACATCTTCTAAAGTTATATACATTTTTTTTGAATAATAGGATAGAAATTCAGTTTAAATGTAGCTTTGACCCATATATCCACTAGGTGGCATCTTTTAACATGCTAGTGAAACACTGTCATTCATTTCATTTGCGTGGAAACAGTATGTGCTTTGTGAGCCAAAGCATATCCATTGTGTGTTCAGTATTGCTCCATCAAATAAATGTCATTTTGTATTGTTTACAATTATTTTACGGCTCTTTCTGTTAAGAACATATTGCCTTCTCCAGCATTACCGCCTCATGCCTGTGCAGTCTATAAGATACTGTGAATATTTGAGTACTTGAAAAAATTAAGTCTAATTATTGAGTGATTCTTCATTAACAAATACTATTATAAAACCTGACCCCTCCATGTCACTTCCTTATTTCTCTCTTTTATATATATATATATATATATATATATATATATATATATATATTAATATGAGAATAATGGGTGTATCTGTGAATTAGAAACCCAGAGTCAAAATGAAGTGTGGTTTGCTTCTATTTTAGCCCCCTTCCCCTTCCTCAGGCCCTACAAGGAATCCGTCCTTACGTTGTGGTCCAATGAAAGCTCAGATTGCATTAAAGAGTTACAAATCATGTGATAGTGATGTGAGTTCTTTACCCATGTTTAGGACTGTCAGCTATTAAAAGGGAGAAGGTTTGCCTTTTTAAACAGTGATCTTGTGATTTTCAATGTGACTATGCAAGATCAAGGAAACTATACTTGCAAAACAACATATATCTACAATGGAAAGCAATATAACATTTCACGAGATGTTATTCTGACTGTAGCAGGTAAGTAGATAAATTCACTTTTTGTTTATAACAAGGACTCTACAAAACTTTGTCCAGGTTTCTAATGACAGTTAAAATATTCAATTTGTGGTAGGCACACATAGGACTCTTAGTTTGCACCTAAAAAAGGGAAATTAATGCTACATGAGAATTTATATATGTTAATCTACTGTTGCCACTCTGTTGATTACTCTCCCTTTGTAACTTGTACAGAGAAAGAAACTTTCCAGAGGGTTGTATGCCTAGTACTAATGTAAACATCTAAACAGGAAGGTTGGTGTTGTACTTCCTTTAGATAGTGCTCTGGGCAGAACTGTAAGGCCTTTAATGGAGTACAGAAATTTAATTTCACCTTTATAATATTGAAAGTCTAAAACAGATAAATTGCAGTCTAAAATTATTTATCTCCAGTTTGTATCTGTGAGTTGCTGACTGATAAGCTAGACAGACTGTAAAATGGTAATGATATAGAAATTTACCCATATCCTTCTCTGCACCTCTGCATGCAATATTACATGATTTATATGTTATGGAACAGAGAGTCTGTCATCACCATGATGACATCAGATTAGTAGCACTACATTTTGGAAAGGGTGGAGTGAAGAATAATTGAGCTTCAAGTCATAAGTAACATGACTGTCGTAGATATGACACTGACTATTGAGTGATGTCTGTTGTAAAATTGCTGTCAACCTTGTCCATAGGGCAGGGTGTTTTTAGGTTGTTGTTTGGTTATAGAGCATAGAACAGGCTGCATCTGTCCCTGGTTTTCTAAAAAGGACTTTCTATCTTTTGCTTAGTGAGCCCACCAAAAAAGCCTCCAGAAATATCTTATCCACGGAACAACTCCATTGAAGTGGAACTTGGTAAGTAATTTTCCCTATAAAAATATGATTTTGTATCCTAGTGAAAATTCATGCCCAAGAAGAGTGTGTGCTTGTTTTCTTTAGACAAAAACTAGTTCAGTGACCAGAACAGTTTCTCCTTTACATCCTGCAGTCTCTTGCAGGAGAAGTGTTTGGGGGTGGGAAGGAAAGAGATGAGGGGTATTGCTTAAAAAGCCATAGAAAAGCTGTAGGGAAATTTCTCAGATGCAAAGACAGTTATAGGGAAACCAAGTGAATCTCTGTCACATCCATTGCTTTCCATCATTCTGAAAGAGGTTCTGAAAAGAAATCCATCTCTGAATCTGCAGGGAAAGTGATACCACAAAGGGAGATATCTTCCTGATTTGGTCTCTTCCATCCTATCAGTCTCTTTTTGAAACAGCACATCACTGAATGTATAGGCACTATTAGAGGAGCTTTTCTGAAAGGATGAGGGGCCTTCCTTAGCTGGTCTATATGGGAGTCTGTGAACAGAACTGTATAGCTTCTAGAGTATGAAAATTAACTTTTCACTTTGCAACACAATTTTATAGGCTCACAGGTTACAGTGGATTGCAATACAACAGGTGCTGATGGGTATGAAGTGTTTTGGACAGGCAACGGTGTGTATATTGATGTATTTTATATGAGCAGAATTTTTGCAAGGCCTTATGAGTAAGTATATTTTCAGATCAGAAAATACTGGGTTGGCAACCAAAGCGGAACTTTCTCACTCTTACACGAAATGCTTGCCTCCTCCATTCACTTTCAGTTTGATGTGGAAACTTGAAATGTAGTAGGTGCATGGATTTTGTGTGAATTATGCTATTTCTAGTCATTATAAAAATCTGTCTAAATTTCTGACCTTGGGAAAAGGTGTCCTACAGAGGCTTACAGTCTCACAACTGTAGTGCATTTTCTATTGAGCAAGTTCTGGCCCAGAGGACTGAGACCTCTTTCAGTGGGGTCAAGCATGTCCTGCCACATGATCTTCAGACTGTCTCTCCAGTGTTCTCCTTGTCCTTCCCATCTACCTCTCTGAAAGGTTACAAGAAGGATAACCTGTGCTTTACGGGAGAAACTGAGACTTCTAGTTTTAACAGTCTTGAGTTAGAGAAGTGTAACTGAGATCAGGTAGAGAGCTAATGGAAGATTTTGTTAAGGATGTGCACTAAAGCTTAGTGGAGTGAGAGGAGAAAAGTAAGACAGATTTCCAATGATGGGTTGTGGTCTGGGAGGAAGACTGAGATTTAGACTGAGTGAAGCAATTGTGAGATAAGGTGAGGATGAAAAGAGGAAAGTGGAGTTAGGAGGGAAAAAAGTAGACCTGACTTGGAAAGGCAACTAAAAGTGAAGCAGAAGGAAATCTGAAAAAGTTTCATAGATACGATTGGTTGGGAACTAAGGAGCTGAAAGCTAGCTTTTTTGTCAGCCCTCATCTCACGGTGGTGCTATGAAGAATAAATGTGATTGCTTTTATACGTTCTCAAGCACCATCTGTGGGGTAGAAACTGATGAAGAAATGAGAATGATATCTTCAAGGTAAGAATATGGTTCTGAGAAATTATTAAGTCCTCATTGTAAAACAAAGGGGGAAATAAATGCTGAATTCTTTTAGTGCTCACCTAGAGAAAACCCTACAGAGAAGTCATATCTTGTAACGTCATAAACAACTGTGATGTCATAAACAATTTGACCATAATACAGTCATTGAGCTGATATCATAAAAGTGATGTTACTTTTTATATTTCCTAACACTTAAATGGTTGTCTTGTTATATTTGCAAGCATAATATTCTCTGGATCTAGTCATTTGTATTAATGATGTTGATTCATTCACTCCTTACAGTGTTCAAACTGCTATAACCTATTGGTTATATACTGATCTGTGTGGTCCTGTATGTGCTTTCTATGATTTATTTCAAGCCTTTTTTTTTATTATTTTGCATTTGAAATGATAATTAGAGTGTGTTTTAAAGGACGAAAAGTTATTTGCTAAGTAGGCTGGTTAGTTAATTTTGCATTTGAGATCTACTGTTAATGAGGTAGTAATATCCCTTATTTTGCTGATTGTTAAAAAGTTACTTAGTTTGAACATCAGTCACACAAAACAGAACACGACTAATTGAATGTGCAGCTTTAGTAATTTTGTTGTGTGTGTGTGCCCTTATGCAATGGGAATAACCTGTTGTTACAATATCACATGTTGTAATGGTGCAGCCTGATGTTATAGCTGTTCAGAGACTATTCTGTTTCTTGGGATGAAGCAGCAGTGTAGATCCTATTTCCTGCAGATGGAACGCATCATGAGTTAGTGTTGTCTGCTTTGGTTGACAACTTCATTGTCTTCCCTGTCCCAGAACTGTTCACCAGAAGATGACGTCCTTGTGCTGGGGCCACTTGTTAAGTCATTTCATGTTGTGCAATTTTCTCTTCAGCCAAGCACTGGGGCTCTCCACAGGGGCTGAGAATCCCCTGTAACAAGGTGTGGGGGGGTATGTTTGTAAGATATATGTTTGTACTGTAGTCTATATATATCATATTTTTTGGGGACACAGCTCCTGATAGGATTGGCTCATGTTTTCTGATGTCTATGCTAAACCTCAGTAAGAGGCCCAACTGCTGTTTGGGTGTCCCTCATGTAATGCAGTTACTCATCTGCTGTTACTGAAGTTCAGTTGACATTTGCAGATAGAAGTGACCATTGTCATGTTTCAGCTATTAGTGAGGAAGCCATTACAGAAAGGACTGTGTTTTTATGGCTCAGTTTGTCATCTTTTGCATAGGGAAGAAACTTCTTATGATGGACGCCCTATCTATTCTGTGAAGCTCATAATTTCAGAAGTGAATAGTGAAGATTATGAACAACCATTTGTCTGTCAAGCTTCAAATGCCTTTGGGCAGGTTGCATCCTATATTATATTAAAACACAGAGGTAAGGACTACTGCTATTTTTTGTGGCCTTTGTTTCACTTGACTTTCCCAGAAGGGGTTTTGACACCAAAAGCTCATATGTAGCATCAATAGAATGCACAAGAATTACTCTTTGTGTATTTATGCATGGCCCCCATGCATATGGGAGGAGTCACTCTAGTTATATATTTATCATTATTAAAATAATAGGTGGAAGTGAAACATACGAAATTCAAATTTGTATTACGTTTGTGTGAAAGATCAGATTTGGACAAATTCAACATTTTCTTTTTATTGTTATTGTATTTTGTGCAGTTCCTGATACACGAACATGGCTGATTGGAGGGCTTCTCTCTTTGTTGATTTTAACATTTATTATTTTAATAATCTATAAGATTTTCAAGATTGACCTGGTGCTTTGGTACCGGGATTCTGGATGTGCCTTTGTAAGTAAGGAAGGTAAGTGAGTGTGACTAATTATGTTGTAACTAGCCTATTGATTTTTTTTTTTTCATTTACCATTATTTCTAAGCAATAATATGATTATTTAATAGAACATATTTGGAATTTCCTTGAGAATTATTCAGATATGCTCTGAAAGATTTTTTCAGTCATATGGGTGAAATATGTAATCATAATTGAGGTGATAAACACTGCAGAATAATTAAAACAGTTATGATGAGTTATGGTCAGAAAGAACTCTATATTTTTTTCCCCAATTAGCGTGTTGCACTCACTTTTCTGTAAAGTAGTTTGTGTGTAGATTTGTGGTCACTGATGATGATCAATAGGTGTCAGCAGAGCTACATCCCGTAGACTAGCTGTTTAAAAACGTGCATTAAATATTTATAGTAAAAATGAGACTCCCATTTTCTCAGAGAAAAGCGTTGGTTGCTTTGTTTGTTTTTGCACAACTTCTCTGTCTTACTCATCACTTTTCTTATAAACCCTGCAAGTTATGACGGTTACATACCAAAGAGAAGAAATTATACTAATTGTCTCTTCTGTGATTCTGTGTTTCTATTACTTATTATGTGTTATCTATTAAATATGTGTTTCTGTTGAAAGTGGGAATAAGTGCAACATAGTTGATATTTTGCTTGGGCAACCCTTAGAATTTGATTGTCTGAAGTTCCCCAGAGCTTGAAAGTAAATGGATTATGTGCAATAAGATAGTAAACATTTAAAAGCTGAGTTTTCCAGTAATTTTTAATATTCTAATGGGAATATAAAATCAAAGAAACTATGCTTCATAACTTGGTGAGCAAAACTTACCTTGTTGAATTAAATTTAATTTTGCTTTAGTTTCTTCACTTCACTCCTGTTTATTATGCAATATTGACTCTCAAAACCTCAGGCTTTTTGTGGTCTCTATCTGCCTTTTACTCACATAATTATTAGGAAAGAATTGCCATTTTTCCACCCTTTCTGGTGGTTCATCATAAGTGGAGAGAACTGCTGTTGGGTTTGTTTCAGGAGAGGTGGCGAAGAAAGTCCTGCAATAACACTTTATTAATGTCCTGGCACCTGTGGGGCTGGGGACTCCTTCCTGCAGACCCCAGGGTCTTGCATCCAGCTCACTTGCTGGCAATGTTCCTCCCCATGAGAGGAAAAAAAGATCGGGTTCTGTGGTTCATCATCTTCCTTTTGACCTGTAGAGCATTTTAATGTTTTGCTGTTATTCTGTCAGGCAGGTGTGAATAAACCCCTCATTACTATTTTTTAAGTATTTTAGAATTAAACCTTGTAATAACCTTGCTGTTTAACAGAAACATTTCTGTTTAACAGAAACATTTTCTTCCTTTCAGAACAGAAACGTTTCCTAATAGAAACATGTTGTTTCTTCCTTTCTGTTTAACAGAAACATTTGTGTTTGTTTTAGATGGGAAAATCTACGATGCGTATGTCCTGTATACAAAAGGCAGTGGAGGCAGCAGCTTCTATCATCTGGAAAACTTTGTTCTTGGAATTCTCCCCAGTGTTTTAGAACAACAATGTGGATATAATCTCTTTATATTAGGAAGGGATGATTTACCAGGAGAAGGTATGGTTTAATTAGCAGAATTAATATGTTGGGGTTAGAAGATTACATATACAACCGAAAAAAAACCCAGCTCTTATTGTAAAGCAAATTTAAAACTAAGTTGTTGTTGTTTGTTTGTTTATACATGGAGAATTTGATCTCTTGTCCATTGGATAATATGTTAATTTCTAATTGGTTGTTGTTTTTGGTGGTGGTGGTGGTTTTCCATATTCAGATTTCTGTTTTGATGTTATAACATCTGCATTTTCTTTCTAATGATAAACAAGCTCCTGGGGACTGAAGAAAGCAATTTTTGTCAGCAACTTTATGCAATGGACTTGAATCATGGATGATAGTTGGGAGATCTTAGACCTATCAGTTCTTTCTCTGAGCTAGTTACTATTCTATATATATAATATACATATATATATATACACACATAAAAATTTAAAACTATGAAATATTTTGCATCAGTTATAAAGTTTCTATGCAAACTTTGTTTATTCTTTCAGATATGGTCAGTGTTGCTGATGAAACCCTTAAGCAAAGCAGAAGGCTGATGATTATTTTGGCATCGGAAACACCTAGTTGCCTGTTAGAAGATGCTTGTGAACAACAATTAGCTATGTACAATGCTCTCATCCGTGATGGGACTCAAGTAATTCTTATAGAAATGGATGAAATACTGGACTACACAAGCATGCCAGAATCAGTCAGGTACATTAAGCAAAAACATGGGGCTATCCAATGGAAAGGAGATGTCTCAGAAAAATCTTGTTCAGCAAATACAAAATTCTGGAAGAATGTACGTTATCAGATGCCACCTAAGAAAAAAATGTCTCATTCTGAAATTTATTTATTGCGCCAAACTTTGAACAGTTCCACCACAAAGGGAAATTAAGCCCCACTTACTAAAATAATACTGCAAAGGTAATTATAAAATGCTTTCTACAGAAATTCTGTGTGTTACGAACAGTGTTTTCTTCAAGGAGTATGAACTACTCATCCTGTCCCCAAATTATATCCCTAATAGGAAAATTCTGTGCAACTTTGTTTCTGTTTGTGCTATGGATAGTGACACAATTTATTGTGTTGGCCTCAACCTCAACTTCAAACGTCAACAAGACATTTGAAGTAAGTATGCAGATACTTACTGGACTGTTAAATAGTGGTAATCTACAGAAATGAAATATCCACTGAAGAACCAACCTTGAAGTCCATTTGTTTCCTAATTCAAACTGCAGATGATAAATTAAAAACATGTTTGTGTAGGCTGCGTTTTCCTAGTCTTTCTGTTCTTCTTGTTGCCCCTCCGTGGTTGTCTGACTTCCTCATTACCGCAAGAATTTGTACTGTGCAAGTTCTTGGGGCCCTTCCTGAGCAACAGTCCTCATCATTGCTTCTTTATAGGGATGGTGAAATATATGACATGGCAGGTGTATTTTAAACTACTCATGACACTGCATGCATTTCAGCTGAACAGTTGATTACCAAATGTGTTAGAGGAATGGAGTGAAATCCACGACTTCTTAAACATTTATTGAATAATCCTGTGAGAACTCGTAAGTATTTTTTGTTTGTTTTTTTGTTTGTTTTTTTCCTAAACTTTGAAACAGTCAGGAAAATGAAAATATTTCAGGTTTCTTGCAAACTTGAAGCTTTCTAGACTGTGCTGCTACTCAGGAAAACATATTCTCATTCTGTGTCTCACCTGTGTTACCTACAAGCCTAGAAATTTCACTGAGAATTTGTCAAAGGTGCTGTGCTTGGGCTGAGCATCCTGGATAGGGTGGAAAGTGGCCAGTTCTGAAACCTGAACAGGAGCAGATGGCAATAAATCATATCCTGTTTATTTACGGCCAAAAAAAAGTAATAAAAAAAAATAGAGGCATGTGCTTCCAAGATCTTTTTCGCTTGTGTTAAAAAACAGAATCTTCTTATTTCCATGGGATGTAGCAAGGGAAATAATAAAGAAAAGATGCTGAAAACATGGTTGATTTTTTCAACTTTAAATTTTGTTTTAGAGCACCTAAAAATAAATAATAGTAATTAAAAAAATGACTCTAGGATTTGTAGTATTACAGAGAAGTACATTGATTTGTATGGAGTTGTGCTGTATTTTTTGTTTCATCTGTGAAAGTGCTGTGATGATTTCTGGTGACTTTTTTTGTAGTTCTTTTCAGATGTTTGCTACAATATTAGAGACAAGCATTTTTCCACTAGGACTCTTAAGGACTGTAAATGAAGACAGATGATTGTAAATTGGCATTTATCTACCTGAGACTTTCTTTTAAGCAACCACATTCAGTATGAGTATTTAGGCATTTTAAGTTTTGTGTGTGTGTGATAAAGTGGGGGAGGTTTTGGTTATTGTGGTTAATTGTTAGTTAACTACTGGAGTGCAGCCCAACACAAAGTGCCTTAACCTTCTACTGTGGGAGTTTGTTTGCAGTTGAATTTTGTGTCTGTTTTCTCTACTTGGAAACTTTTTTTTAGTTCAATAAAAGAACTCCCATAGAGACAGATGTGCTGATTGTTCTTGATTAAAAATAAAACAAACCAAACAATAACAACAGATTAGTTAGCAAGAGGTTTGCTTCTGGAAACTTCATAGGTCCAGAAGAAAAAAAATCTCTGAAGTAGTATTTGTTCACCACAATGGGGTAGATGTACTTTAGTTCATTGTCTGTACTGACAGAAAATAGCCAGAATGGTATGTGTTGGAAGATACACTCAAAGTATTCTTTCCACTATTTTTTACTTTTGAACCATAACTATGTAGTATTTCTCATGTTAGCTTGCTCCTGTCATTTTATTTATATGTATCTTTTTGGCACTGCAAGTTGTCCCTCCCCTTTCTTGTCTTGTGATTAACTTGTCTCAAATTTTCTAACTCCAATCCAACTTTCCATCCATGCTGTGATATTTTTTTCCCCCTGTAGTGCTTTTCTCCTTTCATAATTTTTCTCTTTCCTGTCTTTGTCAGCTAATGCTGAGCACATGGCATACTTCACATTTAAATCTACGCATCTATGACTGTAATAGTTCGTGATAGAGGCTCATGTGGTGGGGAAGAGGATATGCTCTGAGTCCAAGCTAAAGGCTCCTGCCTTCTGTTCTGAGGCTATGGTGGTTTATATTGGTAAGCCTTCCATATCTGCAGTTACCTGTAAGGTAAAGCAGGCAGAATGCCATTAATGTTTATGAAAATTTAGGCTAAGGAGAACCTTTTTTTTTTTGTCTGAAAATGATTAAGGATGTTTACCTTCAAGATGGCATGTAAGTAGAATTGGTAACTAGCAGCTTTATTCCAGAGTACCCAGGTCTCTGGTTCAGCAATGTATGCTATGGCACAGGAACAGTAAAGTTTCCTCCTCTCTTCCCTATGCTCAATATTCCCCTGCTGCCAACGTAGGCAGCAGCAGAGCAAAGTATGCCAAGTACTATGCATGCTTGTTCTCTTTTAAGATGTGATAATAATAACCAGGGCTTGTTGGAAATCTACCGGAACTCACCTGGAGAAAAGAGGGAGAGTGAACAAGTGGGAAAACACATCTTCCCCTGACCCTGCCTCAGAAACTATTAACAATGACACCTTTCCTTTCATGCTTTATCTCCAGGGAGATGGCCAACCTTAGTTTCTTTCTCTCAAGTTATCTCATTGAAACTGTAACTTCTAGTATTTTAAAGGCTTTTGACTTGCGTATTGTAAAAAAAGCATTTCTTTTATGTACAGCACATTCTCACAATTGACACTGCGCAGAAGTAATGAGAACACCACCAGTATCTACCCTATCTGTTTCTTCTTATCACAAAGCAAGATTTGAATTCACTGTAAGGCACCTTTTTCATACAGCCTGTTGTTCAATCTTAACAAATGCTTGAAAACATTCTTCAAAGTCAGCCTTACCTGCATGCACTTCAGCTTCTGAGTTTATTTATATTTTTTTTAAATCATTATTTGTTTTTTTAGGGCTGGGAAGGAAGCTCAGAATCCATGTAAGTAACTTCCCTGAAAACAGACAAGGTGAAGGAAATACTCAAACTCCCCAACACAAAACAACTGTAGAACCCAGGAACACTTACCTGCCAGCTTCTGAACTTGAATCACTACTAAACTACTTCAAAGGGAAGCAGCACCACCAGTGTTTTCCTGTCCTGAGAAGGCACCACCAACATAACTAGCTCACAGAATCTCTAAAACTATTTCACAGAGATAGTGGAAAACCTGAAGAAAAAGCAGCCTATTGGGAAGCACTGAGTCCATTTCACCAAGACAGTAGAAAAGGACCCTAGGTAACCTGAGCCTCAAACTCCCCTGGGGAGGCAATTCCTCCCATAAGTCCTCATGCTTCCTATATAGCAAAGGTCAAATGATCCCCACCTGGCAGATTTCACTTCACAAGGGTGAAGCCAAGAGACTTTGTGGAATAGGCTCATCTACCTGGCTTCGATGTTTTAAGGTCAATTGCTCCTTATCACTAATAGAAATAACCTGACAAGGGGCTTAGCGGTTAGAGTTGACCAAATGAATTAATTACAAAAGGTGCGTAAGGGCCGTATTTCTGCTAGTCATTCTGTGAGGAAAATTAGTACAGAGCCTGTTAAAATAAGACAAATAAACACAAATAAAAGAAATAAATAAGAGAAAAAGAAAATGACCAAAAAGACAAAATGGCCATCATAGATTTTTACCTGTCTAGTCAAGACAGATAAAGAATATAGCAATCAGAAAGACTTTTCTTGACATTAATGTTATTTAAACTTGCTTTTCTGAGATCTCTTCTTTATGAAAGACTTTTCAAAATCTAGCGCCATGACCTCTGACTGCAGTATCTACTTTGGCTGCATATAAACTATCATGTCTAAATGCACTCCCTATTCAGGTTAAGGACCGGGCTGAAAGTTTTGGCTTTAATTTGGTTACATGCCTACATTGCTGTTTTCTGACATGTCATGGGAAGAAGATTGGCTGGCTTGGAGGAGCTTCTGTACACATGGCTTTTAGGCTGCAGTGAAAGTGTTCCTCTAGATCTGGAATTTTGAAGATGGTTGCAGTCTCCAAGCTCAGAGCCAATCATGTATTAGTCTGGCACAATTGACTTTTGTTCCTTGCCCTAGCTGTTCCTTCACCTCCTCTTCACATACAAGGACACGCCTCTCTTTCCTGCTCCTTCATTAATAAACAAACCAGGATAGATTAAAACCTCTTTCTTTTTTGGAAGTTGAAAGGTCCTTTGGTGACCGAAGGGTTGAAAAATAGCCCCAGGTGTGCTTCATGTCGCCCTCAAATATATGGTGCTGCCAAAGCTGGAGTTTTCTGCTCCAGCTCTTGGGAGGCTTGGAGCAGTCCCTGGCTTTTTGGGGGAGGCTGGCAGTTGTGAGAGAGAGGGACTCAGGGGTTTGGTGGGGCTTCAGAAACCAGGGAATCACGTCATGTTCTTGTTTCCCTCCTTCCCCACTCTATTTCTTTCTGCTGGAAACCCTTGAAAGAGCCCACCTCTTGTTCGTCTCTTGTTCATCCCTTTCTCTATCATTTATCTCTCATACTCAGTGGCATTCAGCTGCTTGTCACCAAAAAAAAAAATAAAATTAAAAAATGTAAGAAAAGAAAAGAAGAGAAAACAAAAGAAAAAAAGAAAAGGAAAGAAAACAAGACACAAACCAAACCAACAACAATAACTATTAATTCCTCTGCACTGTGCATTACAACAAATCCCAGCTGGGCTAGGGCCTTTGAGAAGGGGCTATATATATTTCTCTCAGAGATGTGAATGGTATAGGATAGTGGCTATTTCCACTTAGGGAGTAGTATTGGACAGTATTAGATGTTGCTCTGAAGAAATTAAAAAGAGGATGTTTGGCAACACCATCATGGGGGTTGGATTTTAACTCAAAAAGGATTTTTTGCCAAGAAAACATAGAATTTTTGAAAATAACCTTAAGACAACTTTTGGCAGCTAAACAACATCTCAATTGGGTAAGAGGCTAATTGAAAAAAATAAATAAATCTTGTAATGTTTTAAATGTGTTTATCCAGTCTGACTTAGACCTGGCAGTATTATAAAGTTTTTGCGTCCTGGCCCATACTGGGGGAGAATAAGGGAGGAAGAGAGGAATAATAATGGCAGCAGCATCTTACTTAATTACTGATTAAGATCACAGGTAACATTTGAGCTGTTTGTGGGACATATAAAGCAGAAAAGTGCAGTTTTATCCTTGTATGTGCCTCTCTCTAACCACAGATGTATATAAAATGGGTGTATTTCACTGATTGTTGTTTTTCTCACTGAAGATAACTTCAATCAGCCTGATGATCATATTCTGATTTCCTCATTGAGGCAACCTCCTGGATCACAATGTTCCTCTCACAAGACTCAGTGTTGTGGAAATTCCCTTTACTTAGATGCAGAGCAGATTCTTTCTTCCCCTAAGTGCTTCTGGTTTGCCATCAACCAAGTCTTTTCAAGCATGAGTACAGAGTACTTCTGAGTAGGAGGGGAAGGGGAGCAGAGGTTTTACAGACTGTATAGACTCAGCTGTGAAAGTTGTTATTTTTGACCTGCACTGAACATCTTCACCTGTATTTCGTAACAGAATGTGGGATGTATCCACCTACAGATTATTATAAATGTCCTGGTGAGGAAAAAAAAAAGGCTTTTGACATATGATGAAGTTTGGTTACAGATGGTGCATGCCTGCATGCTCCTTGGGATAGGGGCTTGTAATTATGCTGAGTTGGTCTGTTGTTATTACACAGTTAAACATTACACAGTTAACTTCCCTCAGAAGGGAGATGGAGATGTCTTTCCTTATTAAGGTGACTTTGGACGCTGAGAGTTATTAAAAGATTCCCCTTTGCTCTTGAAGGAAACATCTTTCTTCGAAGGTTCTTGGTTGACAAACACACAATATGAAATCACCAGGGAAATAAATGCCTGCAGACATCACGTTGACACAGCCATCCAGTGTAGCTGAGTACTAGGAGAGGCGTGACACTTTTTCCCTCTTCATCTGGTGTGGTCTGACAGGTGTTTATGCTCTGGCCTTGCTGGCTTGGACTGTCCGGCTCACACTTGCTCCAAGGCTGCCCCTTCTGTTGTACCAGCACAGCTGTGAAATTGGCCCAAGAACTAAACCAGCTGAAAAATAACTAAGGTTTTCCTGTTCCTCTTGGCCAGTTATTTCTTAGGCAGATCTATTTTCTGAATGGTCTGCCATCTAGGAAAATCCAAAGTTTTTGTTTTGTTTTGTTTTGTTTTCTAGTACTGAAAAGGCAGGGAAGTCAAAGTGGTTGGTTAGGATAGCATGAGAAGTACTGCTCCTAAAGTATGGCTTTGGGAGGGTTAAAAGGCTGGGTGATGTTCTGTCCTACCATGGCCACACCATTTCTAGCACTCAAGCTCTGCACACTGAAGTGTCATGCCAGGAATGTCTGGCAATGCCAGTTGTCTGAGATAACGTCTCTCTTATCTGGTCCCCTGTTTGGGTTTGGGGGATTTTTTTCCATGCATTGCATCTGATAGACTTTTAGTTGCCTTTGTCGAGGGATTGACTTAAAAAGGTCATAAGCCACAGGGAGCAGCATGTTCTAGGACACCAGTATCAGATGAGGGGTATGTTTTGCAACCCACACAACTTTTCTTGTTTTGCTACCCATCAAGCTTCAGCACAATTTTAGTGCTTGCCATCCAGTTTATTAAACTGAAATAAATGATAGATTTTATGAAAAGAATAGCAGTGCTGTAGCACTCCTTGCAAAGACGTTGCAGCAGTAGGAAGCCTACATGGGTTCCTGGGGAAGCCAGACTTGGAAGAGATATCCAATAGTAGGTGAATGAACAGACAAATTTTAACAGGCTCAGGGATTTCCTGGTACTGAGAGCAAGTGGAAACTAGGGGAGTGCTGTGGAGGAGTGATGGCGTATGCTGGCCCTGATCTTACTCTTCATTTTTCTTAATAGTCATTTCTGCAGAAAAAGTACTGAGATAGATGGTGTGAACCTGCACAGCTGTTTTCCTATTCCTATGACTGGAAGTATAAAAACATGACAATGATGGAGCTTGCTTGGTCATTCCTTCAGTTCGCTAACACCACTGTAGACATTCTTTCATATCTTTTTTTCATGTAATTTATTAATGGTCTCATTCCACAGATATCAAGTCTTAGAGGAAATCCTCTTGTATGAATAGTAAACTCTTCAAAATTTGTCATCTGGTTCTTCTGTCTACCTGTTCCACTGTTTCAACAAAGTCTGCTGTCATTACCCATTACCTTGCATCAACAGGCTTCACTGTTACTTTTTATCGCTCTGAGAATTTGTCATTCTGTCATTATTTCAGACACCTAAATAGCTATTTTTCGATTCAAGATGTGAGTTTTCCAGTGTTTGTAGCTTTTTTTTCTTTTCTTTGTCTTTTCAACCTTTAATGGACCATCAGATAAAACACTGTTGGTGAAAATCATCTGGAATCATTTGTGTAGAGCAGGCTCTTTTGTCATCATTATTCTATTGTATTAGCCTTTGAGATATAAATATTTATTTTCTCTTGTTGTAGATGATGCTGTTCCAGCTTCACATTGGATATTATTTTTTGATTTAAACTTCTCACTTCTCATTAATTTACTGTGATTTCTGTCATAAGATGTTGACTCTTTCCAAACATATTACCCAACAGTGAGATCACTTGGCTCTGACATATATAAAGAAAGAAAAAAAGAAAATAAAATAGGATTTGGAACTTCCCAGACTTTTCTATTGCCCTGTTGTAGGGAGATGCATGAACTAGACAGAAATGTTTCATAGTGTTTGGAATGAAACACAAATTGTTATGGTGAATACTACTTATAACCTCCTTAAATTGCATATTTTAAGCTATAAGGGTAGGTGAAATTGACCATAATAACAATGTGCAGCTGTTATTTAATGGTGGCATTTCCACTATTTTTTTTATTTCCACTTTGTATTCTCCAAATTAAAAGATCTCCTCTCTCCTCCTCCCAAACTCCACCCTCTTCTCTCCCCCCACCTCCAGGGGGAGAGACTTTCAGGGATGGGGTATCCACAGCTTCTAGAGGTAAACTCTTCCAGGGCCTCACCACCTGCCAAGTGAATAATTTCTTCCTAATATCTAATCTAAATCTCCCCTCTCTTAGTTTAGAAACATTACCCCTTGTCCTATCACTACACTCCCTAACAAATAATCCCTCTCCAGTTTTCCCATAGGAATGCTTTAGGTACTAGAAAGCTGCAATGAGATCTCCCCAGAGCCTTCTCCTTTCCAGGCTGAACAACCCCAACTCTCAGCCTGTCTTCATAGAAGAGGTGTTCCAGCCCTCCGAGCTTTTTCATAGTCCTCTGGGCCCACTGTAACTGGTCCATGCTGCTCTGGTGCTGAGGGTCCCAGAGCTGAATGCAATACTCCAGGTAGAACAGAGGGGGACAATCACCTCCCTCACCCTGCTGGCCATGCTTCTTTTGATGCAGCCCAGGGTACGGTTGGCTTTTTGGGCTGCAAGTGCACGTTGCTAGCTCATGTTGAATTTTTCATCCACCAGCATCCCCAAGTCCTTCTCCTCAGGTCTGCTCCCAACCCCCTCATTGCCCAGCCTGTATTCATGTCTGGAATTGCCCTGACCCAGGTGCAGGACCTTGCACTTGGCCTTACTGAACTTCATGAGGTTCATATAGGCCTTCACTGATCTATCAACCACAGAGTTGCTATTCTATTTATGACTACTTTTAAACTCTTTCCATCCTTTAGTGTATGAATTCGTAGAAGAAAAAAAAAATACCACTTTGCTAATGATGTAGAGAGAGATTAAACTGATTTTCTGGTTTTATTTTTTATGATAAACTCCCTTTTCTGCTGAACTATTCAAACTCAAAGTCTGTGTCTGTCCAAAGGTCAGATCTGACACCTAAGGTTTTTCTGGGGCACAAAACCAACCTGACAGAAACTTTATGCTGACTTTACTGTGTAGATAAGCTTTGTGATGGCAGTAGGCAGAAAGGCTGTGCAAAGAGCTACCCACAAAAGCACCCCCGTTGAGAAGACTTCTGGTTATCTGAACTAACTAGGATAATTTAATTTTCATGAATGTGGGACTACTTCTGTGATATCCTGCAGAGTTAGAAACATGAGTGCCTTGGGCAATATGTTTGATTGAATTTCTACACACAGAAGCAAAAGGGAAAGGGAGAGTCTGATATGCTTATCTAGTCAGCTGCGGAAGGTGAGGACCTCTAAGACCTTCAGAGGGAGCCCTTCTCCCTAAACTGGCTACCGTTGACCCTTGCTGTTGACTGCATAGGGAAATAATAGGAAATTTCTATTTCTACCCCCAGTCACGTTGTAAGCTGGCTATATATATTTTCTGAGAATAGATGTTACCAGTGAACTCCCACTCAGTTCTTCATTCTCATACTAGCTTTGTGGTCAGAGCAGTCAGTACAAAATACCAAAGCAGATCAAACTAAACCAAATGAAAAACAAGAAAAAAAAAATAAAAAAATCTTGCCCTGAAGAATGCGCTCTCTCACAACCTATTTGGACACTTCCTGTTTCTTCTGAGGTAGCTGGGCTCTTTTGTGCCTGGTAGTGAAGTTTTGCCTGTTGAAGGAAAACAGGAGGGACCCCAGCCCATCTAAGAGAAGTCAGAGTCTCAGAATAAACATTTCATATTAATGTCCATCCCACATTAATTTGGCTAGAGTAAAATTAATTCTTGCCTGTTCTTTTTCTTCCACGTGATTTATAATCCACCAATACATAACATCTCAGTTTCAGTGGGCAGGGGGGAGTGTGCTTTCAATGATGTAGAAACCTATACAGAACTTAGGAGCTGAGTCTTCTGGTTTCTAGATAAGTATTTGGACTGAAAGTCTTCTCTGGACATTGTGGATTTTTCTCAGTCTGAGTTATAAATGATTACATAGGAGAGCAATCTTTGTCTGGTCCGGAGGATGGGATTCAGAGTGTGTAGAGTACCTGTCTTTAGCACAGAAGAGACCCTGAATGAGTTAGTGTGGTGATTTTACTGTGCTAGGCAGCTAAACACCACAACCACTCTCTCACTCCCCCTCCTTAGATGCAAAAGCAAAGAACAACTCACAGGTTGAGATAAGGATAATTTAATTAAAGAGAAATAATAATAATAATAATAATAATAATAATAATAATAATAATAATAATAATAATAATAATAATAATAAAGCTTCTGCATCTGTCTAGATACATGGAGACAACTGGGTCAGACAGAGTCTGTCCTATCACATCCACAGCGGTGTGGCACATCAGCACCATGGTTGCTGAGGCAATAAGGAGCTGGCAAGGGAGCATCCTCAGCTCAGTGGCCTAGTCTGTGATCGGTGTGTTATGTACTGCACATAAATGCAATGCCACCTGAGGAAGTCAGACAATTCATGGAAGACACAAGCCTCAAGATCATTACCAAGCTAATCAGAAATACAGACACAGGCTGTAGCAGTCCTCATGTACAATTACCTGAATGAACAATGCAGGGTGGCTGACAGTTGCTACAGGGTCCAATAAATGGTACACACTGAGTCTGTGGAAGTGCAGAGGACACGAGGGCACACCTGCCATGATTTGTCATTCTTTGCAGGACAGATTTTTGCTGAACAACCCACATGCATTTTTAATAATGTTTTTATCAGTTCTAGTACTTATGCTTCTGCATTAGGAATGTTCATGTACCCTAACAGATACCAACATATGCACAATAGGTAATTAAAAAAAAAAAAATCCTTTCTTGTTTCCTCTTTTAGGTTTGATTTCCCATTGCACTCACAAAGTGCTGAGGGACTGGTTCAAAAAATATCAATATATATTATAAAAAAAAAAAAAAAGAAAAAAAAAGTATACTGATGCAACCCCTGTAATGGAAGAGCATGGCTCCAGAAGTGTAGCTTACCTGCCACTGAGAAGGACACCCACAGGCCCTAATACCTAGCACAGGTGAGTGAAATGGGTGAGGCTCTAACAGAGCTCAGTGAGGTATTACTAAACTGGCTAGCAGGAAACAAAAAAGATGACTGTGCTGGAAACTCTGTTTCCTTTGGCACTTCAGTGAAACTGAGATTTGGAACAGAAAACAATCTGTTGGCATAAAATAATAGGTTTATTTCCTTAGAAATGAAAAAAAAAAAAAAACCTGCTACTAGTTTTTGCTACTCTCAGAGCTCAAAATCCACCAATTTAATTGGCTCCTCTATGGAGAGTATTTCTCCATATTTTTTCATTTCTTTATATTTCTGAGCCATAAAGAATGAAAATTTGTTACTCTGGAATCTGTTACTGTCCTCAACCATTAAACTTGCCTCTTGCACTCAAGCTGTAGAAATGCAGGGCATTTTTACATACTTCATTCCCTAGTGTTTTCAACAAATGGCAGTAAATACGTTTCTATAACATATACTTGAAATTACTGTGATTTTTGAGGTATGTTCACACAGGTTATTTCACTCATGTAAGAAGATAAAAAATTGCTGTCATCTTTGACCCCAGTAATGCCAGGGCAGGAAGCATGAAGCAATATCACGCTGGGTAGATGTAAGCTTGCACTTGCGGCTTTTCTGCTTCAAGGCTAGAACAAGTGGGAGGAAGGAAATGAGCTTTTTCAACAAGCCCAACTAAAGACCTCACAAGATCAGACCTTCAGGCTCTGCAGGATTTCCAGGTCTTAGGGAAGGAAAAACGTTTTTCTAGCTCTTTGCAGAATTATTAGTCACAGAATTTATGAGACGAAATGAAAAAAAGAAAAGGCAGGGAATTTAAACTCAAAGGAGTTACCTCATTTTTAGTTAGTCTGTTTTGTTTGCTTCCTTATTAATGTAAGAAAATAAGAATTATCATACCAGCTCACACACATACATATGCAAAAACCTCCCCTAGGTCTTTATCCTTTTGCTAAACAATACCACAACGGGAAAAAAAAAGAAAAAAAAAGAAAAAAAAAAAGACCAAAACCGAAAAACAGACAAAGGGGAGGATGATGAACCCTGTTAGTCCTTACCAGTGTCAATCAATCATATGGGATGGATGTCCTCAGTATAAAGTAACTTCTCCAACAGCATCTTAAACGTTGATCAACGTATCTTTTCTTCCTAAGTTCATGTCGTAATTTGGAACACGTTTGTGTATCTATTTTGGCAACTTCATGTGGCATCAAATTTCATCTTTATTGATGTGAAAGAGTAGCTTTCTCTGTTTTAACCACATAGTGATAATTTCCCTATTTCTTTTATCATGAAAGGTACTGAAAAGTCATTCCCTGTGAAATTTTACCTCATGCAAAAAATCCTCTCTTTTCATATGTGGAGAGTGCCAGTCTATTTGTTTCATCCTTGCAGCAGAAGTCCTCTGCACCTCTGATAGCCTCACCACTCCTTTTGGTAACATTTGTGCTGTTACATCCTTTTTGTCATTGGTGACCAGAACTGCATCCAGTGCACAAGATAAGAATATGTTGCATCAGTATAACATTTCCTGTTTTGTTCTTTATTCTTTTTCTAATAACTCCTCACAATCCATTTGCCCTCTTGGCAGCTGCTGAACATCAAGCTGATTTCAGGAGAATAAATAAATAAAAATAACTGCAAGATGTCATTCCCAGGTTGTGGAAGCTGATTATTTTCTGTGTGTTGGTAAGACCATTTGTCTGAGAATAGTGCTTTGTGTGTATCAGTGGCCAACAACACCAAGCACAAGAAAACTAGAGAACACTTAATTTCATGGGGCACCCCATGAACATTTGAACACACTGTTCAAAAACTGCCTCACTGATGCAGAGCTGACCAACGGACTGGCATCATGTTTCAATTAGTTTCACCAGATCTACGAAACTTCCAGCATCTGGGAAGTGGAGTTATTTATGTATGGCTGTAGGTAGGGTTATTTAGTATGGCTGTCAGGCTCTGGCATGGGATGAGGCTGTGATGTAGTGAGGGGAGGAGAGAGATGTACCTGCTCACATTGTACAACACACAGCATGCTCTTCACTGCTGATGTGGGAGGTTTGGGGTAAATTTGCCTCTGCAGGCTGTTGAGTGAAAAGTTTATGAATGGTTTGGCCAGTGGTCACAGATGCTGAGAGCAGTAAGATCTCTAGGAGTTGGGCAGGCTGCCTGACAGGAGTGATTGACACCTGTAGCTTTTGAAGGTGGAGATGTTCTGCTGCTAGCTGTGGAAATGAGGTAAAGCAAAGATGTTTTTAACTGAACACTTTTAGCTAAACAGATACTAACTGAATTCTATTCTGTTCAGAAATTAGGAGTTTGACCTTGTGGTGAATACAAAGATGAGCAATTGATACACCAAGACAGTGTTATGCAGGAGGAGTAGGCATGGTGACCATGAATGAGCAAAAATAACTCCTTTTAGAGTGATGGGAAAAGAAATGTGCTTCCTGAAACAGCACATCTCCCAAGAAGACTTGCAGTAAGTCCTGTGGAGAGCTGCAAGAATGTGCTTTCAGAGGAATTTTTGGTTAGTGAAGGGACAGAAGGAAGGATGTATTAATTTTATATTTTCATGGTGAAAGGAACAAGAAATTCCCCAAACTTCTTGCAACTGACCAAGCCAGATGCATACATTTCTATAACAATCAGCAAAATCACTGACATATTCTATCCTAGTTTCCATATAACTAGAAGTTGGAAATCAGGGTCAAAGAAGGTTTTACTGCTCATAGCCCTCCCTATGTTGATAAGTGTTTTAATGTCTAAGGAGAAGAACAAATTTCTGAACACTAGCAGAGGATGTCTAGACACTTGGGTTAACATTTGGATACTAGAGTTACAGAAAAAAAAAATAAAGTGTTGTTGTTGTTTTCTATTTTGGGAAAAAAAAGAGTTGGGTGACATTTCCTTTTCACAGGAAATGTTCTGGCTTTCATGGAAAACCTTGATTTCCTTTCCAAAATGCTTAGAACTTTTAGGGAGTGAAAACTCTGAGTGGCAGCCGGATCTGATGCTAAATACAGTGAAACAGTTCTCATAAAAAAAATGTTTGTCTAAAAACTCAGCCTATAGGTAAAACAAAACATTTTCTCAAATAACAATATTATCAAAAATATAAATAATTACTAAAACTAAAGCTCTGTTCCTACGTGCTGTCGATATGTTACGACTCTTTTTTATCAGTAAGAGATTCACTTCCAATAATTCATATACATTTAGGAACAAACAAGGCTATTTACTATGGAGTCACTATAAACTGTATCATTTGTCAACAAAGATATTAAATGACTTTTCAAAGAATCCCAATTTGGTTCAGTCTTGTAAAGTAGGAAGAAGTGTGTCTTTCCCATCCAAGTCACAATTTCCAGTATATTATATATTTATAGAAGTTTCTTCCTAAGAAATAGTGTGGAACAACTCCTTATTTTCAGGGAAGAAGTCAGATATGAACAACAATAAACTGAATAACTTTCAATTTCAACAATAATGGGAAATAGAGAAAGTGCTGCACAAGAGGTTAGGCATTTGCTGTTACACTAAGCAGTGACCTCTAGGATCAAGTTGTCTTTAAATTAAAATTGGAAGATTTAACTTGGGTATATCTTGTCTTTGTTCTGGACCTGTTTCCTAAAATTATTTGGACACAGGATGCTTGATTCATTCAGCTTTGCTTTTGTGGATAAACTTTGGATAGGTTTCTTGCCAAAAGATATTTGCCTGCTCAGACTCACTTTTGTCTCTGTCCTGTAAAGCAGTGTGGCATCCAAGGCAGCTTGACAGGACTACTGGTGGGAACAGAAGACCCTGGGAGCTCAGCGTAATATTTTTATTTCCATAAAAAGCAACAGATGTACTGCAACAATCCTCTCTGGTTGCTTTTGTGGTCTTTTTATGGGGATCCTGCTGGTGACCCGATCATATTCAGAACAGCTGCTGCTCTTTTCATTCTGGCTATGCTGTTTCCAGCCTCCTTAGGATGGCAATTCAACTGCTTTCTGTCTGGGACAAGGCATGGAACACAGAAATTGAGAACTTTGTTGTAAAGGGAATCTGGTTTTAAGATGCAAAGGTAATGGTGTTAAGATTTTTGTTTGAACAATATCATCCCTAGCCTGACAGCCATAACTACCATTGTCAAGATTTTATAGAAACTGTTGGTGATCAAAAGACTTCCCAAGTAACATATCAACGTGCAAACCAGAGGCAAATATGTGCCAACCACATTAAAAAAAAAAAAAAGGCACACAATTCTTGGACAATTCTCTCTTTCAAGATACTCTCACCTCCATTTTGTATCCTCTGAACTTTAATGCACTATTTAGCAATTACAGGAGAGCTGAAAGCCTGATAAGAAACTTAATAGCTGTGCCTTAGTGGGATGGAGGAGATTGATGAGTATGATGAAAATGCTATTGGCTCTGTAACATTTAAATTGCCATTAAGCCTTTTCTGTCCACATGCGTGTCCTCATTTACTGTTGCGTGGGACCCTGCTATGCAATAACCACGTGGTCTATCAGTCTCCCAAAGTAGCCCCCTGACTCAGTGTCATGATAGAACTGAATGATTAATGATAAAGACCAGGGACAACTCTTACCTTGGGGAAAGATGAGTCCAGCCTCATCAGAATATCTACAACCCTTGAAATTTTTTCTGAGTCTTACTTCCCTTTTTGCAGAAAGAATGTGGTGAACTGCGTTGGGTTTATGTGACAAGGCTTTGGCAGCGGTGGGGGTGCTGGAGTGTCCTCCGTGAGCAGAACCCAGCAGCTGCCCCATGTCAGATCAGAACCAGCTCCATCTAGCTCCAAAGGGGACCTGCCGCCGGCCAGAGCCGAGCCAGGGAGCAACACTGGGTGGGCCGCGGGGACAGCAGATTGAAGGAAAACCTGATGTGCAACAGCAGCTGGGAGAGAGGAGTGAGAAGCAGCCCTGCAGCCCCCAGGTCAGTGCAGCAGGAGGGCAGGGTCGCTCCAGGCAGGCAGCAGCAGTTCCCCTGTGGCCTGTGCAGGAAGAGGCCCCTGGTGGAGCAGGCTGTCCCCCTGCAGCCCATGGATCCCACATGGAGCAGATCTCCACGCTGCAGCCCCCCCATGGGTGGAGGAGCCCCCGGTAGAGCAGGTGGATGTGGCCTGGAGGAGGCTGCGGCCCATGGAGAGCCCCCGCAGGAGCAGGGGTCTGGGGGGAGCTGCCGCCCACCCGTGGGGGACCTGTGCTGGAGCAGTTTGCTCCTGGGGGATGGATGGACCCCATGGGACGGAGCCATGTGGGAGTGGATCTTGAAGAGCTGCTGCCTGTGAGCAGCCCCCACAGGCCCAGTTTGGGAAGGACGGCATCCCGTGGGAGGGACCCCACGGGGAGAAGGGGCAGGGAGTGACTGTGAAGGAGTGGTGGAGAACAAGTATTAGGGACTGACCATAACCCCCATTCCTCATTCCCATGCCCTGTGTCACTCAGAGGGAGGAGGTAGAAGAGGGTGGATGCGGGGAAGTTTTTTTTTTTTTGTTTGTTTGTTTTGTTTTGTTTTGTTTTGTTTGTTTTTAGTTTCTCACTGCTCTATCTTGTGACCAATAGATTTCATTAATCTGCCTATGCCAAGTTTGTTTTACCTATGAAAGCAATTGTTGAGTGATCTCCCTGTGCTTATCTCAAATCTTGAACCCTTTTTTTATCTTATTTTCTCCCCCTGATCTTTTGAGAAGCAATGTGGTGCAGTTCAGATGCCCATCAGTGTGAAACTACCACGTGCACATGCAAGCCCTGGGCAAGGTGCCAAAATGCACAGGAAAAAGAAAGTCTGCACCCTCAGTAGGGTGGATCTCCATCAACTAAAAAACATGAGACCTACTGTGGGTATGGGCACACATAACAGCAGCTTCCCCTGCCAGTCTGCCATTTGATGACTCCACCAATGCTTTCTGACTCATCCTCAAGAACTCTATGCAGTATAACCTTCCCTGCCAGGGTCACTTCCCTGCCAGATGTCCTCTACAGTGAGCAATGACAGTCTGCAAGCAGGCTGTAAAAAAAATACACACCAATTATTTCCTGGCTTATACAGACAAGTATTAGAGTATCACATCTGTAAGCTAAGCACACTTTTTTGACTTTTTTGGAGCAGAGTGGATCTTGGTGTTGCTGAGTTGCTGTTTACCTATCTTGGCTTTTTATCTCAGGATTTTTTCTCATGTCATCATTTTTTTTTTGTCTTGAACTCTTGAGCTCCTAACTATTATCATCACAATAACATCATTTGAACTATATTTTCACTTTTCTTATCTAGCATGGCTTTAACTTGTGTACTTTTCACAGCTCAGGAGTAATTTTGCTAGCACAATGGAGTTAAGTTCATACAGCCATGCAACATCAAAGCAGCCATTGGATCATAGCCAGCTGAGTCACAAGGCCATTGACTAGTGTTGGTAGAGACTGGTGGGGCCGTCTACTGCATCTTGTTATCAGTCACAGATTTATCTTTATGGAAAGTCTGGTGGCAACTCCACAAGGTTCTCAGCAAGCTATTCCAGCAGTGCTGTGCTTTTTTTTTGCTTTTTTTTTTTTTTTTTTTTTTTTCCTCCTCTGTCTTACCTAACTATTCCCTGCTTCAGTTTAAGCCCACTACTTCTTGATTTTTTTTTTTTTTTTGGACTGATGATTCTCTTGCTCATTGGACTGCTATGCATACAGTCTACCAAAGGGGTATGATGCACGTAACTCCTTAAAGGAATTTTTCCTTTTTTTTTGTAAACACATTTTTCCACATTTATACTGAACAGATTTTTTTTTTTTTTTTTTCCAAGCTGGGGGTTGTGGTTTAACCTGGCAGGCAGCTAATTATCACACAGCTGTTCACTCACCACCCACTGGCCTCAGGGGAGAGAAATGAAAAAATGTGAAAATTTGTGGGTTGAGATAAAGGCAGTTTAATAAGAAGGAAGGGAAAAACAATACAAAACAGAAAACAAAACAAGTGATGCACAACACAATTGTTCACAATCAGCTGACTGATGTTCAGCCAGTCCCTGAGCAATGGCAACCACCCCCCATGCAGCCAACTCCATGTAGTTTTCTTGCTGAGCATGACACCATGTGGTACAGGATATCCCTTTGGTCAGCCTGGGCTAGCTGTTCTGGCTGTGCCCCCCCCAGCTCTTGGTGCACCCCCAGCTTCCTGGGTGGCAGGGCAGCACGAGAAGCTGAACAACCCTTGGCTCTGTGTAAGCACTGCTCTGCATCAACTAAAATGTCAGCAAATCAGTGTTATCAGCAATATTGTCATCACAAATCCAAAACACAGCACCATAGAAGCTACCGGGGAAAAAAATTTACCCTATCCAACCAAAAACAGGACACTGGATCAAAAATAGCAAAGCATTCAACATTGATTGTGATTTCTTACAAAAGCTGCAGGATGGCTTTTGCTCAGCTGCTAACTTTAATCTATAGCCATGAGCTCAGTTCCACACCTGCATCATCATCTGGGAATGAACTGGGCTTGAAGAATGGTCTATGAGATAAAGGACTCTTCTGAGGTCTGGAGCAATATTGTGAGCATCTCTGATTTCACTTTATTACAGATCTAATTCTACATTCAGGCAATGGAAGATATCTTCAGCTGAAGGTATTTAACTTTATCCTAGAGTGACCTGACATGTCATGGTGAGAGGAGGCTGAATATACACTGAATGCAGATAATTTACTGCGTATTTTCTGCCTGAGTCTCTAAGGAATGGCACGAGGAAACAGGGAAGGCCTTGATGCTGATTAAACTCCACGAATCTTAGCAGGAAGTGGTTTGTCAGCTTTTCAAGCTATCGATCTTAACAGACACTGACTGGTTGACCAAAGCACTGTGGGATTTAATTGTTGCAGAATGTCCATATGACACTTTGCATTTTCTGTGTCATATGGAAAGTGCAGCCTCTAGACCACTTCATAGGAAGTGACATGCCAAGATCAGGGGAAAGCATGGGTATGGATGGCAGTGGCAAGACACTTGCCTACTGGCATATAATTGCTACATCTTTGTATATTAATATGGAGTTGCTGACAATGCTAGTGACTGTAGCTCACAGCAGATTCCCAGAAACACTGGAAGTTATAAAGACTATCAGCGACTCTGTCAAGGAAAAAAAAAAAAAGTGTTTGAATGACTGTGGTATGAAATCCTCTTGTTTGGTTCAAGAAAGAATGAAGCATTGATTCTCGAAACGTCTTTTTTATTTTATTCTGACAAGATGAACAAAGCTGATTCATCCCTTGGAATATGGCTGATCTGTTACTGAAATCACCCCTTTAGACTAGCAGACACAGATAAGGGGACAGCTTGGGACCTTTGGTCTGATGGGCCCAGGTTTAGTGCTGATGCTTGGAAGGCATCAGCAGTCTTGCACAGTGCTCCTAAAAAATGTCCTTTCTGACACTAGGTAGTCCATACTGCCTCCTGAGTACCTGCTCATGGCTGTCACAGTGCACTGAGCCACTTCCATCCCTGTGGGGACTTCTGCTCCTGCTTGCTCTCCCAGATTTTCTCCTGGAATTCTAGTGAAACTGCCCTGCTCTTCCAGCCTTCTTTCCTTCACTGACTTAATTTAGTCATTGTGGTGCAGAGAATTGTTTTCACAGGGGCCTTCTTTTATCAGTTTACCTTCTGTGAAGCAGTTTCCCGTCTAAAAATCATTCCTGGTGCTCCAGTGATGTGTACAGCTGTTCTGCAGAAACTGCTCCCTGACCAGCCCTATCAGAGATACCACTTGTTTTCAAAGCAAATCGGTTTTAAAGCACCCTCTGTCGACTGAATGCTCCTCGTTTGTTCCCCTCAACTATGTAAGAAAACCCCTAATTAGGAAGCAGGCTTTTAGTACAATCACACTAAAATGGCATAATCTGTGATTAATGCAAAACCTGTGCTCTCAGTAGAAGAGATCTGATTAACTGTAACTAGAAGATGCCATATCTGATAGGTACCTAGAGTCACTACGGTCATTTGCATATTCTGTTCTGTTCAGTGGGAGGCGACTAAATGAAGCTGTAAATCATGCTCCTCCAGATATGCGTTGCAGAAGCCGGTTAAAAAGAGGTCCCAGTAGTCTCTGGTACAAGCGAAGGATCCAGTCTCAGGGTGAACTACTTCTCTGCTGTCTGAATTTTCCAAATGGTAAGTCAAATCTTTATTTTATCATTTAGCCAAAAATAAGTGAAGCTGTTGGAAGTACTATCTATTATTTTATAAGAAACTTTGTTTCAGTTCACTTACATGTCTCTCTATCTCAAGAAAGAAATGTTAGATTAAAATTGGAGATACACTTGTGATATACAAATCATCTGGGGACCAACCTAAAATCTTATCTATAATGAAGTGTATGGAAATGGATTTGTCTTCAGTATATCTGAATATCTGACAGATATTTTTGCCAATTACTCAACAACATAAAAAATTCATTATGCAGTTCAGTATATTTACGTAAGTTTTGCTTCAAAATATTTTATAAAAATAATGTATATATTATTTCTAGCATTGTCATACTTTAATATTAAAATTCCTAAATTTTGCATTAATAACTGTAATTATTGTAGGCGTCAACTGTCATGACTGTTATGGAATAATTTTAGTGTTACTGTTTCTATTTTCATAGCTCATTTTCAGTCAGACTGGATTTTCTGTTATAATAAGAGACTGAAAATAACTTTCAAAGGGAGAATGAGCAAATTCTATGTCTATGTAAACCTATCTCACACACCTGCTATTTCATGGTATTTTTACATTACGAAATCTCTTAAGCTTCTTAAAGTAGAAATTACAATAACATTTTCAAATTTTGTTGGTATGCTACTTTTATAATGTTTGTTCAGTTTTATGAACAGCAGTACAGTTAGTTGCTAAACACACCTTTGGGAAAAAAGAATGCTATTAATACAATTGCCTTTGGAGAAGCAAGGAGTTAAGCCTTAGAGACTAGTAATTCTTTAACATAACAAGGTAGTTCCCAGTTCTTTCATCCTCCTTTGATATTGGATCTTTAGGGGTTAGATTTTGACTTAACGTAATTATGGCAAACCCTTGTATTTGGATCTAGTGCTTTTTCAACCTCAGACTGAAGTTTTCCTTAACGGAGTGAATTAAGCTTATTACATACAGGTACTGTGAACTATATGGAAGGAAATAATTTATGGAAAATACATCCTTTCCTTTTTATCTCTGAATATTAGCAATCTAAATTTACTGTACACTGAAAACCTGAAAATGCAGATTTTACTATAGACAAACGTATATATAAATAAGTTACAAATTATACAAATAAGCAAAAACAGAGAGGAGGAGACATCTTCTCATAAGTTTTTTCAGAAGTCATGGCCTTTGTCTCACAGTGCATTGAGCTGCAGGAAGCACTTTTGGTTGTGGGATGTAAGGTGTCAGTGCTTTTGTCTTGTGCTGTTTGCCTTTTTATTTGGTCCTAATATCACAGATGAGTGGACGCTTTCATTTTGCTACGCAAAGGGTAATGCCACAAGCTTGAAGCACTAGTGAATCAGTCCCTGTCTTGCCAGGTACTGTCTAGAACTGCAACTTCTGCCTCAGTTTTTGTTGAGGTAATTGGGTAGCTTACAGCTGACCGAAGTGGGAAATGCAAACAGAATTGCATTGTTCTTTTAATTGCCTGAAGTTTTTATTTATTTATTTATTTTCAAGCAACAGTTGTCTTTAAGTAGAGCCCCATATGTTGCCCATATTTGCATACACAAACTCTATTTAAACTGATGCCAAACATAGCAAAACATAGCTGCTTAAAAATGGGAGAGAAATTAGTAAAACGATCATCAAAATTATGGGGGAAGAATGTGTTCTTTCAGCACAACTATTTTGCCTTGTTTTGGTGCAGGTTGGTGGCCCAATATGTGTAAGGTTTCTTGAAGTCATACATTTTCAAGAAACAGAAGGCTAAAGACAACAACCAACAAGTACAACCATAGGCAAATACTATTTCTTACCCTGTGTTCTGGCACTTGTTCGAAGAGTTGGTGAGGGTAAGTAATTGGCTTTCTTCATCTCTGTACAAAGTTGTCTCTCAAAACAAAGGAAGCACAGATCCTTGAAACTTTTTTAATTGCCAACCTTCAGTTTCTAGGACTGGAAACAGCACTGGCAATAAATGGATCGAAAGGATCTCCAATAGTTTTATTAGTCTGGGTCAAATATGAAATAAAATATCAAATGAGAAAGAATCCTTCAGACAGTCTCCAACTGAGAAACTGATTTTCCTTAAAAATCACCCAACTCACTTTTTTGTCATCTTGCTTAAATATGTGCTTGCTTAAAATAACTCTAAAAAGTATTCAGACAGTTAATACTACCAGTATACTTCGTCTGGGACAAACAAGTTAATGGAAAAGAACAAAACACTTGGAGGGAAAAAACTCTCAGCAGAGCTGCAGGGATATTCATGCCTATGTTAGTACCTTTTCCCATGCCTATATTAGTACCAATACTCAAATAATCTAATAATAATAAACTCTAGTTATTACTCACCTCAGTTTTTCACTTAGCTGATTCTTAGGGTCCGTTTGCAAACTTCACTGTGGAGACTCAGTTGATATGGATGTATCCAATCTCAGCTGTATGAGTTAGCCCTGCTGCAGCTAGGTTTTGCATATCAAGGTTGCGTATGCATATACACAATCATGTATTTGGCATGCCACATGCATTCACAGAATCACGCAGACTCACAGAATAGTTGATGTTGGAAGGGACCTCTGGAGATCATCTGGTCCAACCTCCTGCCAAAGAGGGTCACCTAGAGCACATTGCACAGGATGGCATCCAGGCAGGTTTTGAATAATTCTAGTGAAGGAGACTCCACAGCCGCTCTGGGTGGCCTGTTCCAGTGCTCTGTCATCCACACAGTAAAGAAGTTTTTTCTCATACTCAGTTGGAGCTTCCTGTGCTTCAGTATGTGTCTGTTGTCTCTTGTCCTGTTGCTGGGCACTACTGAAAAGAGTCTGGCCCATCCTCTTGACACCCTCTCTTCAGATATTTATATGTGTTGATGAGATCCCCTCTCAATATTCTCTTCTCCAAGCTAAACAGTCCCAGCCCTCTCAGCCTGTCCTCATACGACTGGTGCTCCAGTTCCATATTCACCGTTGTAGCCCTCCTCTGGACTCATTCCAGTAGCTCCATGTTCGTCTTGTACTGGGGAGTCCAGAACTGCACACAATACTCCAAATGAGGCCTCACCAGGGCTGAGTAGGGCAAGATCACTCGACCTACTGGCAACGCTCTTCCTAATGCACACCAGGACACCATTGGTCTTCTCGGCCACAAGGGCTCATTTCTGGCTCATGGTTCACCTGCTGTCCACCAGGACCAGCAGGACAGCCCCCAGCCTGTACTGGTGCATGAGGTTATTCCTCCCTAGGTACTGAACCCTGCCCTTGCTTTTGTTGAACTTCATGAGGTTCCTCTCAGCCCAGCCCTCTGGCCTGTCCAGGCCCCTCTGAATGGCAGCACAACCTCAGCAAGTCCTTCCAGCTTTGTGCCATCAGCAAACTTGCTGAGGGTGCTCTGTCCCTTCATCCAGGTCCTTGATGTGTAAACTGAATAAGACTGGGCCCAGTACTGACCCCATGGGGATACCACCAGCTACAGCCCTCCAGCTGGACTCCTGAGCTGTTGTGTTAAAAAGTAACTTCTAAATATCTATGAATTTGGCCTAAGATTTCCTTAAAATTAAAGAAGTCAATGAACTGCAGGTGCTTGTATGTGGTGCTTTTCTGCAGCTCTAAAGAGAATGAGCAGCTCCTCACACAAACTGTTTCTAGGAGATCCTGGATGGTCACAGACTTCCTATAACAGGCATGGCAACAACCTCGCTGGGATGATGCATTTTCGGTCTAAACCTCATATTTCCAGTAATTTGTTAGTATCCCTGCAAAACACCTACTCTGAAACACTCATGCTTTTCTCTTCCAACTCTACATTTTTTTTTAGAGTTTAAGAATAAATCCCTGGGTGTAATTAAACTTTAAAACAGAAGAAGTTTCCCACATCAATATAAAAACAATGGCATTTCTGAAAGCTCAAAATTAAGCTTGTTCTGAATTTCAGACTTGGCACAAATGTAGGCCAGTGTTTGTTTAGTCTGGAAATCTTTGGCACCAAAATAAAAATTCCTTGCAGTTAATGTGACGACAGTACTTACGCTGCCTGTGTTTTTTTTTTGCCTATTTTTTCACTGGTGTTCCTGTGCTTTCTGTCCGTGGGATAAATTATAACTCACTGCTAACTTGCTTTCTCTTTAAAACTTATCTGCCATCTGTTGCACCCACTCCTTCATTATCTGTGATAGCAATAGCCACCACTCTGTAATCTGCAGTTACAGATAACATTCAAGTGAAATCTTTATTAATGGTAAGTAGAATTCTTATGACTGCTTAATAGCTCTGGATTGCATGTCTGCTGTTTCCTGGGATATTCACAGATTAGGTCAAAAATAATGTCCACAAACCAATAACCAATTTCTGTGATAAAGTGTTTTTCTGGAGGGTTCCTGAGCCACACTGCCAGCTGCTAGTTGCATACACCTAATTATAGGAGGTGTATGTCAAATAAACACAAATAAAAACATCAGTGAGGCACAGGATCTGCCCTACTACTATTATGTGAGGATAATATATATTCCTTTACCTACCTTTCCAGTCCATTTCTTCACTTCCCCTTCAGGTTTGCATTGCTGATGGTGCTCGTCTGTTTCTGTTCTTGCTGATGGTGCTCGTCTGTTTCTGTTCTTGCACAAAATCAAACTATCTTACACAAATCAAACTAAGTCATAACAGTAGTTTCGATGGAACATCAGTTGTTGCATTGACTGTAGCACAAAGAGCATCACCTCAAAGCTGTAGAATTGCTATTACAGGCACACACACGTGTTCTGCACAGAACAGCCCACATGACTCAGCTTATCTCTGCATGATGCTGTTATCTGCTATTAGATGTACATCAGCAACATGGTAATAGCATAACCGATGTAGTGAGAGCATATTCTGAGATATCTTTATTTTATTTTTTTCCTTTGGTTTAGAAATATGGTGTGGTATGTACATTTGATATTCCTATCTACCTTCCTCTTGGTTTCCGTGACATCAGAATCATGTGAGTTGCATTTAAAATTTATTTTCTAATTAATTTTATTCTGCATAAGTGTTTAAGATGGTACAGAATTAATATTTTTAACCTCAAATTAGCTAGTTTATCTCAAACCATTGATCACAGCTTAAAAGTTAGCTCTACATGTTGTTTTCTCCCTATGTTAAAATGCGCAGAGTAGTGTCCATTTCTCTGACATTAAGTATAGGTTCTACTTTTGCTCTTTGGCATGTCTGCAAGCAGAAGGAAAAGGCTTCTTAGATTTAGAGTAGCTGATATTCCTGGCCCCAGCTGGGCAAAGTCTCTCAGAGCATGCTTAAATCACACTGAGCAGGTTTAACACATGCACTTTGTTGCACAGTTCTAGTGGCCCTGCAATCATTTCCTACCAGTGAAACAACATTATATAGCACTCACATTGTACCTGGTCTCCAGTTGCACTGCATATTTTTCTGAAAAACAATGTAAGATACAATCTTATACTTAAGATATTTATCTTAAATATTAAATATTTCCCCATATTGTCAATTTTACAATATGAATAATAATTTTTAGAACAAACTAGATCTATTAAGAGATTGAATTCTGCTGAAGAATTAACCAAGAAAATTTTCGCAGATGTCACTGAGTTTACATAAGGCCTCCCGTTTTATCTTTGTTTCCTTTCTTTTATTTTTTCCTGAAGAGTGCTGTACTTCCACTATGTTCCTCCTTTGGTGGGGCAAGGCAGGACTTGTGGGTGGGAATGCTGTTACAATGATGGACTATACCCGATGTGGATAATTTAGGTGTCTGAGTAAATGAGTCTATATGTAATGTCAATGGAGAAAGACCACTTCAGAGAGAATGGGAAGGAAGAATGAAGAAGGACTCACCCGTGACCTGATCTATGCATGCATCTAAAGCCAGGCAGTGCTCCCCCAAAGTGTCATTTTTGATAGAGATTCTCTGTTTTGATTAGCTATTCGGTTACATCATCTCATTTTCTTGCTCCCTCATTTACTGTAGCTCCTGTACTGATATGCCCAGTTTCTATCCTTGCCAATTTTCTCATGTTTCCCTTCTCCAAAATTGCATTTGACCTTCAGACTAGAGTTTCTATGTTCAGAAGTCAGTTTACAGTTCAGGTAGCAGGGCACTTAAATAGCTGTCAAAATTGCCTGTTTCAAATTTCTCTGGACCAGTTTCAGTATTCAAAAGTTTATTCAAAAATACATGCAGTTTCTTTAATAAAAAATTAGTTCCTTATGCCCAACTTTTTTCTTTCTTTCTTTTTTTTTTTTTTTTTCTTTTTAATTTTTATTTCTTTATTCCCAAGCTGTTTACTCCTCTGCTTACTCCTCTCGTTCCTCTCTGGTGTCTTCAACTTTTCATCTGATTCTTCCTTTCAGTCTGTTGCATTTTTTTTTTTTCTTCACATTTTTATGATTTTAAGAAAGAAGCTCTTCTGTTTTTTGTTGTTTTTATCCATTTTCTGCATTGAAAAGGTATAGCAAAAAATCCTCTCTGTTATGTAAATAAATATTATTAGCAGAGTATGGAAAACTAAGTTTATAAAACACTATTAAAACCAATACTTTTCTTTGTGAAAGATCCATGTTTAGAACTCTGCTTTGAATAAATACAGGATTTCAAGAGAAGATTTGCATGAGTTCATTTCAACCAATCATACTTTCCAATTTAAAACTTTTTTTTTTTTTTTTAACTATATGTCTGCTTTGAACCCAGGTGTTTTTGTTTGTTTGTTTGTTTTCTGTCCCACACACTATTTTTGCATGTCTTCATAGTCTTCATAACTGAAGATGAACATTTTGTTTTGTTTTGTTTCTTGAAAAAAATCTACTGGGAATTCATTTGCTTTTCATTATCTCTGAAAGCCTGGGGATGGTATTAGAGGCATTTGAATGGCCTACTGATCCAGAAATGCCAAGGTCTCCTCAGTCTTCAATATGAATAAGGTTTAATTCATCTGAGATTTTAATATTTTGTTCATTTGCAGATGATGCAATGGAAGGTGAGGCTTTAGTTGTAAAATGTCCCCGAAGAAATTCAGCTGTGAAAGTCACCTGGTATCACACAGACACTAAGAAAATAATTCCTGAAGAAGAAGAGGGATCACGAATATTTTCATTAGGAAGATTTCTTTGGTTTCTGCCAAATTCTGTAGAAGATTCTGGAAACTATACTTGTGTTACACATTAGTAAGTAGAATATTAAAAAGATAAAAACTTAAGATTTGGGGAAAAAAAAAGCATAAGTATTTTAAAAATACATTTTGATTATTATCTGTGCAAATTATGCAATTTTTATGGTGTATGGAAATTTATTTAACTTTCATTCTGCAATTGTTATTTTTATAACAGGCCCATTAAAAATCAGTATGCAATTGAAATATAGTAACCACCCATGTGCTTTTAAAACAAGACTCACATGTTACAAATATTCATTCTATTCCATATAATAATAATTAAAATTAAATTAAAATACCTTCATTCATTTCTTAAAGCCCGAATAATAGCACAAAAGAGTTCAACATGAGTGTGAAGGTGCATCCATACAAGGAAGGAATATGTTTCCCAAGCCGGATACTTTATCCAAACAACACTAGAAGAGGAGAAATTGTTTGTCCTACATTTGACAATTATAAGAATGCTACTATGATCCAGTGGTATAAGGTAAAGAAAGTCCTGATGGTGCCAGCTGTAGATCAGATTACTGTGAGAAGTTATTTGCAGCCAAATAAAGAAAGCTGTCTTTTCCAGGATTGCAGACCTCTTCATGGGGAGAGATATTTGAAGAAAGATAAATATATTTTTATTAGTGACTTGACAAAGGAGGATGATGGTTATTATACTTGCCATTTTACCTACACTCACAGAGGAAATGTGTTCAATGTGTCAGCTACAAGGATCTTTATAAGTGAAGGTAAGACAATCATTTTCTAGCTTGCTAAAGTAGAAAAGATTATCATCTCCTTAAAGGAAATGAAACTCCTTGTACAATATTACCAAAAAAAAAAAAAAAAAAAAAAAAAAAAAAAAGATCTTTGGTTGGTTAGTTATATCTTCTTAATGAAACTTTAGCTCAACTTTTTTTTTTTTTTAGATGAATTTTGTGAGAGGGAATTCCAAAGGAGAAAGCTGGAGATACAGTCAGACCTGTCCATGTTTCTTTTCTTGGTAACATTTTCTGAGGGCTCTGGTTTCCTGCTTCAGTTGGCAGGGCTCATATTTTTGAGGTGAAGGGTCTTTTTTGTGGGTTACCACAAAGCTCCACTTTATATTTGTTTGGCAGGAAGAAGGACCTTAGCTAGTGACAATCTGGTGATCACTGGATCACTGATATGGTGATAGCATACAACTCAATACCCACTGCCCCATCTTGATTATCTAGCATTTATTTTATAGTTGGACTGGAGAAAAAATAAAAAAAAAAGAAAAGAAAAGAAAAAAACTTTTAGATTTCTGTTGACTGAGATAAAATGAGGGACATATATAGATGGAAAATTAATGGAGCTCCGTGATTAATGTCTTTGTTAATTTGAAAGTGTCCATCATAGCAGAGTTGTGTGGACCTAGGGGTGTTTCTAGGATTCAATGTCCTCAGGGAGGCCTTGAATTTTGATGGCAGTCAGGGAAGAGCATGCCAGCAATCAGCAGTGCCAGACTGCATCAGCTTACAAGACTTCAAAATGTGTTTTCATTCTGCAGTAAGATCAATATATATATATATATATATAAATAATTTTTTTTGGTGAAACTAAATAATGTTCATTTGCAGACCGACATCACAACTGTTTGTTGTTGGAAGGTGCCCAACTTTATGGGAAAGATACTGATCTGGAGTGTAGAAGCCTTTATTAGTTTTTGCTTCTGTATCCAGATCTCAGTAGCAGAGTTTGTTCCAATTATTCTGAGTTGGATAGAAGAGATCTGAGCCAATAGCTAATATGGTAGTTTAGGAGGCGCCACATCTTTTCTCCATGTCTTCCCTGTTGGTCTACATGATGAACTCTGACTAACATTCCATTTTTGTTTGAATGTACTTTATTAAAACTTTTCTAACCAGTCAAGAATGTTGTTCTGCTTGGCTTATAACAGAAATAGCTATTATTTATTTGGCACAAAGCCACCTAAAATTACACAAATCTTTGTTGCATCCAGACAGATTATTTCATTTCAAAGATAATCTGACTTTTTAAATAATTCTGAAAGAAAAGATTGCAACATAACATGTGAAATCTCAGAGTGGTCTGTTGAGTCTGCTTTTTTTACCATTCAAAATACTTAACAGCAACATTCTTGACTTCTCATTAGCCTTTAAAATTATTATGCTGGATGAGTAAAGCTGTTACATGTTGTTAATATTGGTTTATGATGTAAATCCCTGTTGCCTTGCAGATCCATGCTGTCCAAGGGGATATTCTGCCTCTGAATGCCAGCATCTAAATGCTTAGCATTGACAGCAAGCTAGGAAATTGCTGCATTTCTCCAAGTTCAGATCCAGCTAAAGAAACTTAGACATGGTTAGGATAAGTAAAGAGAATGGCTTTTCTGGCAGCCTGGGAAAATGGTGCTAAATGTGTTCTTACAGATTTTTTAGGGAAATAATTCTATGGGATTTACAGAGGTGCCTTGAGAAGGAAAAGCTTATAATGAGGGAAAGGATAGCAAGCCATGTGTTTGGAGTGTGATGTATGCAACAGTATGAATGGTAAGAAAAGAAGCAAAAAAACAACACGGGAAAAAGATGCCTAACTGAAGCATCTGGATGTAGTTTGGGACCTGCATCAATTATTGGGACCTGCATCAATCAATTATTACTGGAGATGGAACGTAAGAATATCAGAAGAAAAGAAGCACTCCTAAAAGCTAGTGGCAAGGGATGTTCAGTGTGAGGGAAGACAGATGTAAGAGGGAGTGGTTGTGTGCAGCACCAGTGTGTAGGGAGCCGGATGTGCTCAACGTTGGGAACAGAAGTCAACAGAGGCAGGCATCAGGGGAAGTGGGACTGTATGTCATATATTGCACAGAAGTGTATATTCTATATCATGGATAGGAGTCATTTCTCAAATGCCTGAAGGAATTTCATTTAAAAACAAAATTAGCAACTGAGAAAACACACAAATCCCAATATTAGCTTTTATTTTTCTTTTTCCCACTCAGCATCTAAAAACAGTATTTGAGAAACTGAAACTTTTCCTTGCTCTTTATGTAGAAATGTAAAAATCAAACAGGCAGAAAATATTTAGACTATCGACTTGTACTGTCTCACCAAAAATATCTGGTCATAGGAATAAAATCAGATAACACTGACAGGAATGTGAAGCACTGTTGTAATGTTTGCAAATCTACTTCAAGATGCTAAAGCACTATCAGTACAAATGATAGTCATTATTTTACAAAATTAAATTTTAAAACTTTCTAATCTATACTTCCTTCTCTCTTTAATTTCTTAAGCAAAACACCTGTCTCTACCTGCTCAAATTTTGTTTCCAAAAGAAAAAGATGTGATAGAAGTAGAGCTTGGTAAGTACAGACCTTAAATTGCTTTTAAAACAGTTTGTGATGACCTAATGAACATGGGGATCTTGGAGAATTAATGATGGAAATGTTCATTACTTTTTTTTTTTTTTCCCCATTGTAATTTTAACCAGATTTCATGCACCCCAAGGCAGAGATGTGAAGTTAGGAATAACTGATAGGATAATGCTTAGGCATTAAGCAGCAATTTCAGGACTTAAATAGTTTATTCTACTTTCACTGGGATAAACTAGGATAACTCACATGGTCAATTATCACATCTCAGCTGAAAGTGTGACAGCTTCCATGCACCTCAAAGAGGACCTTAACTAAACCCTTTGAAATTGATGGTATCCTTAAGAGAGGATAGATGCTTGATGGTATCCTTAAGAAAGAATGATGGTAAGAGAGAAAGACAGAACAACTAGAGATACTCTTTACTTGTGATTCTGGTCTGGACATAGCAGCTGCATCTCTGTTGATGAATGAATGAGAACAAGGGACTAGTCATTGGTCCTGCCATGGTGGCTGGCACTGAGCAGATTGCTCTGATTGAGGGGTGAAAGAACCAGGGACTGAACAAGCAAATAGTAGGCTGAACAGCTCTTGGTGCAGAACATGTGCCCTGTCTCCCATTTGTTTAGGACTGGGGATGTTCTCCATGGTTTGGATTCTTCACCCCTTGTAACTTGTGGTAGGAGCAAGGGCCATCTAGGTTCTTTCTTTGTATAGTCAATGGAGAAAGATGGGCTTCTCCAGAAAGTGACTCTGCCCGTCTGAAACATTAATAGGTTGCCTAAGAAGCCTGTCTCCCAGGGGAGATAGGATGAATCTGGGCCACTGGGAGCTGGGATCACAATTACAGTTCCACAGTTTCTGCCCTCCAGCACTTGTCCTACAGCAAGACTGCTCTAATAGCATGTACCTTGGGGGACCTGGGCTCAGGCTCCTTTTCATGTAGGCTTGTATTCCTGTTCTTTTTTTTTTTCTTCTTTCCTCCAGTTTTTTTGTCACTCAGAATTAGTGCACCAGATGACTAGTCTTTAATATTCTCTGTGCTCTGCCTAACCTTCTCGGACAGTATGTAATCTTGCAATGCAAGATTAAAAGTAAAGTAAATTTGATTAGCATCTAGAAAATACTTTCTGTACTGGGTCTATTATATCCTCTTTGCAGAACTGAAAGGACTTCTCCATGATCCTTGTTACCAATTCAGGATGTAAATTATAAGATTTATTAACCTTATCTAAACCCTGCTTTGATGCAGATTAACATGGAAATAATTTTAATAGTTTTAAAAATAAATAAAATAAATAAATAAAATAAATAAAAGTAGTTTTAGTTATATTTTCTTCCAGTGCAACGGTGACTCTTTTTTTTTTTTTTTTTCTGGAATAAATATTTCCTGATGGTAAATACATAATAGGACATTTCCTGTTTTAGTTTTGGTTGGACTAGTTTGCTCTAGTCTTGTCCAGTTTGAATAAAATCCAAGATAAGAATCAGCAAACAAGACAAGTGAAATACTGTATGCTGAAATTAAATTATGCTATTTTCATATGTCTGTATGTAAACTAGCATTTCCTTTCCATACTCCTCAATAGTTGATTAGGTGTGTTAAGCATCACAAGTAAAGTCTACTTTCCTTTCACAGTAACGTATATAAATAATTCCCTTTATAATCCTTGTTAATGTATTAGACATTTTGTTAATATCTCCATTTACTATTTCAAGTCCCTCCTATGCAACATTTTCTCTAGGTTAACTCAGAAATATGTCAAAATTGCTAAGGTAAAATCAAAAGTGATATGGAGATTTATAGAAAAAGATGTTATGAGGAAAATAATGTTATATGTTATATATATTTTACTTTGAGGAATGTTTACAGCTCTCCGCATCTTGGTTAGGTGCTCCTTTGTCTCTGAAATGTCAGGCCCGCCTGGGGATTAAAAAACAGCCTATAGATGTTGTCACATGGGATGTGGATAACAACCCAGTAATATACACAGATACTTCAAGATTTCATGAAGAAACTCATTTGTAAGTACATATAATGTGGAATAATCCTTTTCTTAATGCAAATTTTGCTTAAGAGTAACCAATACCAACTCTTTCTCTCTATTAGTTTTGAAGGACAAGCACGAGAATATTACAAAGAGGCAACTTTGCACATCAGTGAAATAAAAGAGGAGGATCTGCAGTCAAATTTCACATGTGTAGTGGTGAATGAAATGGGAAATACAAGGGCCACAGTGACATTACAACTCAAAGCACAATGTAAGGGTAGAATTTGTTCATTTTGTTTTCTTACATACTTAACTCTCAATTTGAAATACATCGGTGGTTTTATTTTTATTTTAAATTTATTTTGCATGTTTATTTTAAAATTTGATTTATTTTCTGCTGGTAAGAAAGTTTGTTGGTTAGAATTAAAACCAGTCTTCATCCTCCCTACATCTTCAAATTAATGGCCAAGTTCTTGTGGCTTCCTTAGGCTATGGAAGGCCTTGGTGTAAATTCTGCTTTGGGGGAAGGGAAAATGGTATCAGCGAGAGATTAAATGTGCAGAGCAGGACAGTGCACCACCCATGTGACAAGAATAACCTTTTCTAGGATATTCCTGCCCTCTCCCTCTAAGTGCCACTGAGCTCACTCTGTGCCACACAGAGATGAGAGTGACAATTTGAAGGCTTTCTCTCGGTTTCATTTTGAAATGCATTGTTCTAGTAATTTCTGCTGGAGAAGGAGAATTAAGGTCAGTGAATGGTGGGATTGTCTTTATCAGTTATGGGAATTTTTTGTTAGGGATGGTCAAATCCCTGAATAAGCGTTGTCGCCAAATCACTAAGTTTGATTCTTATGACAGGAGTGGTGGTCAATGGTTTCCTCTATTACCCCTTCAGATGGGCTGAACCACCTTGAGATGAAATCCCACGGCCTTTAAGATTAGGGATTACTTTTCTATGAGAATGAGTAAAATCAAGTTTATTTTGATCACAGGGTTTGCACAATTACATGTCCTGCTATCCTCTTGACTGTTCCTAACTGCCTACAGGATTATGGCTTCAAGCAGAGTCATAATCCTGTGCTGCAGCCTAGACTAGACAGGATGTAGTTGATTTATAACGGAGAAGGGAGCATCATTGAGGAGGGTAGCCCAGAATTCCCTACTGGAAGGTGAGAGGGGATGTTCTGGTTGGATATTACCAGGTGAGTGAGAGCGTGGCTTCTCTCAGGAGGCTGGGCACACGTCAGAAGTGTGCCAAGTTATGAGTGTGGGCATGTACTTACCATGAAGGGGAAGGAAACTGAGTAACACTTCCTGTTCACTCTAGTTCAGGCAATTCAATCATTTATTGACCCTATACTGCAAAATAGAAGAAGCAAAGGCTGCATAAAGGAACAAGTATATTTGATATTCCATATTTGTGAAGTGATTCATGAAACCTTATTTCTGCTGTAGACAAATCTTATTTTATTTTTATCCATAGGTCATCCATAAATGTTCAGGAAAGCTCTTGACTGTGACACCCTTTGCAACAGCCTATTTTATGTGGATGTCTATGCCTTTCTTGTTGCTGCTATTGGCAAGATGCCTGCTTCTGCTACTCCTCATCACTGTTGGTGTGAGCAAGGCTAAATCCAGAAATGGCTGTGCACTGCTTTAATTTTCTTTACTTGCTCCTCATACAGTTCAGCAATATTTTTTCTAAAACATTGATAGCTTGCCTCTGAGTATAATGAAAATGCTGCATAGATGTCTTGTGCCTCACATCTTGTAAATGTGTAATAAAGACATGTACTATTCTTTTTTGTTTCTTTTTGGTTTAGATTATTTTTATTTATTTATTTATTTATCTATGGTCATCTCTTAGTTTTTCCTACAGCATAACTCATGTCTCCTAGCTACTGTCTGTTATTGTGCTTTTTACACAAGTTTCCTCTCTGTATTGTGATTTTTTTTTTCCCCCAAGTTTTTTAGTATGGGTTACATTGTTATTATTTGTAGCACAAATCTGTGATGGGAAGTAAGAGATCAATAGATGGTGCATTTACTACTGAAGTTACTTGCAGAAACTGCATGGACTAGTTAAATTGTGTTTAGCAGCACAGGTGACAGGTTAAAGAAGGAAACAAAGATGCTGTAGGTGACTGCATTTAAGCTCCTCTGCTTGAATCTGTTCCATCTTACCATCTTCAAAAATGCTGAATGAATAAATCACCACATAGAAATTTTCCAGGGAAACCAGGAATTAAATCTGATCTTCTCAGTCATAATCAAATACTTTAAGAACTAGCTCATTTTTAGCAGTATCTTTATAACAAATTTTAGCAATTTTATTTGTTTACAGTTGTCACCTACATAAGAATTACTAATTGCCAGAGAGGAGTGAAGAGAAAGTATGGGGTTTCTGTCATAGACAGAGTCAGCTGTTTGTTTTTGTCTCCATGACAAACAAAAATACTAAATACTGCCAGGAAAGGACAATATGAAACCCTTCCTTCAAAATTATTTCCTGTCTTTTCCCTCCCCACTTTGCCTGAGGCTGTTTGGTATCTTCTGACTCCTTTACTAACACTCGTTCATAAAAAAATACCCTTTATGTCTCATAATGGTTTTAATACCTTAAAGCAATTAGTAATTAAAGTAATACCTTATAGTATTAGCCCATGACAAGGGCTGTCTCATTTCCTCCAGATCTTTCAGTCCTGTGCCTCCATTTATAATCCCAGAGATGGTAATCATCCCATGTTTTACATTCTCCCCCTGCCACAAGACACAATCTCTGATGTGCTCTGAGATCATCTCCATAACTTCTCTATGGTCAGCATAAGGAATTTGCAAAAGGTTTTCATTACATTTCTTCCTCCTTTCCTGGCCAAGATGTAGCTAGTCTTACTGGACACCTGGCAAGAGGCAGCAACTCTGCCTGCAGCTAAACTCTGTTACCCTCCACAGCTGCTTGGTGTCTCTCATGCTGGAATATACCACCTCCTTGCACCACAGTGCTGGTGTCCAAGCCAGCTCAGAGCACTGATAACTGCAGTGGGTAAATGCTTACAAAAGTAGCGCTGCTGTCAGGGTTGGGGTGAGAGGTGGCACGACACCGTTAACCCCTGACAGGGAAGCCATGACAAGTGGAGAAACACTGGAAGTTTTAACTCTTTCTACCAGCACAGCTCAATCAGGACAAGAACATTACCTCAGCATCACATCTAATCCGTCTTCTCAGGAATTCAGAACCTGTTTGAATATCTCCCAAGTGTTTACCTTTTTTTAACAAATAAATTGCCCCTAGCTTCTAGTTCTTCATGAAATCACAGAATGGTTTGGGTTGGAAGGGACTTTAAAGATCACCTAATTCCCTGCCATGGGCAGAGACACCTCCCACCAGACCAGGCTGTCCAAAGCCCCATCCAGCCTGGCCTTGAACACCTCCAGGCATGGGTCATCCACGGCTTCTCTGGGCAGCATGTTTCAGCCTCTCTTCATAGGAGAGGTGCTCCAGCTCTCCAACCATCTTTGTGTCCCTTCTCTGGACTCATTCTAGAGGTCCTTCTTGTGCTGGGGTCCCCAGAGCTGAGTATAGGGTTCCAGGTGAGGTCTCACAAGAGCAGAGCAGAAGGGGACAGTCACTTCCCTCACCCTGCTGGCTATGCTGCTACTGATGCATCCCAGGATAAGGTTGGCTTTCTGGACTGCAAGTGCACATTGCTGGCTCATGGTGAGATTCTTCTTCATTCAGGGCTGGTTAAATAATTGGTGGTTGTGTTTCATGGCTCTGACGCACAAGTATTGTCTCATCTCCCCCTGGGCATTGCTCAATTCTCATCTGCAAAGTGTAAAATATCTGGGGTACCACAAATCCTTCTGGTGTGAATGTTCTGCTCTGGAGAATGCCTGAAATTCCAGTTCTGAGAAGAGATAAAGTTCATCCCTGCACATCAGGTCTGTTTTTCCTCAAAGTTATTTAATGCTGGACCTAACATTTTATCTCATCTTCAGTAAAAAGATGTGGCCAGGAATTCCAGATCCAGACCTATGTCTTTGCTATCTGGAAGTGTGTTTTCCTTAGAAAACTAAATTTAGAAAAATATGCTGTTCTTACAGAATCTGTCAGGAGATGCCTTCAAATGTTCTTTTATGATTTGTTTTCCCTGGCCTCTCAAATATTGTTTCCTGTGATCTGATAGTTCTGTGTTCCCATTGCTCTTAAATATCAATAAATAGTATTAAATTACAGTCAGCTCATGAACTTTCTGCTACTAAATATTGCAGTGAAGTCAAATCAAGCAGCAGGATTTGGTCAGTCTTGATCAGGGCCTCCAAAAGTAGCTTCTGGCCTTTGTCACCATTGTCCTGAATATAGTCGATTTATTCCAGAGCAATGAGAGGCTGAGTCAGCCTTACTGGGAACTGAAACTGATCTTCCAGAAAGACCCCTATAGAGATTCTTGTCTGAGGCTTTACAAGTTTTATAAGCACAGGAAATTTATCTTTTTTTTTTTTTTTTTTTTTTTTTTTTTCCGGACTTGGTCTAATCACTGCAAGACCAAATGTAAACAGCTTGTTTTAGGCTCAGAATTGCAGAAGTTGTTGTTGGAACCTGTTTCTTTTCTATTTGTTTTCTAAACAATTGCAAATCTCATAGTTCTTGTGGGGGTATTTTTCACCAGGTGCCTGATGGCTGGATGTTTCTTTCTCCCTTTAAATGGCAAAGAAAGAAACAAGAAGAGTGAAAATCATGTCAGATTTGTCTCATTTCCTACTAGGGGAACTGGAAAATGTACTTGCAAAACCTTTGTTTATCTAGCTTTTCAGTGGCATTTCTCAGGGATTTATTAATTAATGCTTTAATTTAAGGTTGTCTCCAGAGGTACTACTCAATGTACTGACTTATTCACTATCTCCTGGAGAAGCTAGGGAACCTGTAAATATCAATATATGAGACTCTTCACTGCTATATATTTAATCCTATTTCATTCACTTAGGGCAAGTCCAAGAGAAGCTCTGGAATTGCTTCTTGGTGGTGGTAGTCTGTGCATTCACCTGGTAGCTTGCTGGCGGCATGAAATCTGCAACTTGTTCCACTGTGTCTTGCTGACTCTTTTGTAGAGGAAATTGAGATTGGCCCAACAGACTGCTGTGACATGTAGCTCCTCAGGTGCTGGTGAACAGCCTGTTGCTGCAGCCACGTGTGTTTTGTGTATGTTTTGCAGGCAGAGGGAGGCAAAGCCCTGAAAATCTGATCCCTGTATAAGGCTTGTCTGGGTAGAGTTGCTACCAGCACATGTGAACACCGTCCACCAGCTGGGATGTTGTAAAGGGTGTCTACAGTGAGAGAGCCAGACCCCCAAATTAGTACTGCCAGAATGTCTATATTTCAATTTATATGTGGCCAACACTCAGTGGAGTATTTCTTTCCTGAGGCAAGGTAGTCTGACATCGCAGCATACCTCAAACTTCCCTGTAAGACTGAAGGGATGGTTCTAGCCATACTCAGAACCAAGTTATTGCACCAGACAATTGTTATATTTACTACATTGTACTAAAAAAAAATCATGTTGTCACTTTTATGCACTTTTAAACTCACTTTTGTGATATGCTATCTGGACTTTTCCATTTGCATTTCTTTTGGGGTCAAAGTTTGTCACCCACTCTGACTCTTCCAGAGGTATATATTTTTTAATCCAAATCTTTTTAGTGGTCTGAATCACAGAAAAGTCACCAAAGTGGTTGCATTATTACAACTGTAAGACAATGAATCATCATGATGGATGGGAATAAATAGATTAAGAAGGTGGACTGCAAATGGAGCTCTCTTAACTGGTTTATCTGTCAGAGAAAAATGTATACGGAACTGCTCTGTGTCTGTGTGTTAAAACCAGGCGGAATTAATTTGGGTATTTTTATTTGCTTTGAAGCATATTTCTACTATGAGGCAATTGCTGTTAATCTTCCATCCAATGGAATAATGCTTCCTCTTTGTGTAATTGCTGTATATATATATATTTTAATATTTTAATTTCAAATGTGGCTATCTAGAATTCACAGTGTTTTCTATACCAAATACTGTGAGAATTCAGTATGTCTGGGGCATAGGTCAAAAATATCTCTTCAGTTTTTTGTCTGTAATAATCTGAGGATTAAGCTTCTAGCTTTCTAAACTGGAGAGAGCACACAATGACCTCACTTCTATCTCCCAGCATCTTTTTCTGCAGCAGAACCAGATGTCATCTAGAGGTTGCCCACATCTAGACTGACTTCTGCTATGTGAATCACAAAGAGAGAGGAGAAACAGGCAATTACAGGAAAATACCTGACTGGATTGCTATAGAAATATAGCTGTTCCCTAGAAGAGCGATAATCACAATCGCTATACTGTGAGCATATGATAGCACAAAGCTGATGACAGTCATCTTTGATAGCTTTCATCTCTGAGGATGAGGTGATTGGATTCAAGAGCTCTTCCTTGAGGGAAGCTGGAACTGCAGTGGATGACTTTCTTCCCAGTTTTCCTTACTTGTCATTGTTTTTTTATGCTCTTTGACCCTCAAAGGAAAAGAAGGAGGAGAATCTCATCTGCCACTGCCATAGTTTATCTTATTTTTAAGGCCAGACTTGTTCTGTTTTCCTGCTTGTCTTGTGTACTTTGTTCTTATCTTGCAGATTTTATTAATTGCACATGTTTCTCCATACCCTGTTTGCGCAACAATGCCCCAAGTCTCTGCTTGCCCCTGCATGGATGCTTACTAGTGTCAAGCTTGGGCTCAACTGCCTTGCAAAGTGATTGAACATTGTTGTTGAGCAAAATACTTAGAAACATTGCTCCCAGATGTGGTATTTAATGAGCTTTGGTCTGGGTGCAACACTCGCAGATATTAATTGTATACTGCTCAGTACACTTCTACTTTAGGGGTTCAACAGGCCTCTGTGGTGGCTACATCAGCTAGGGAAGGTAAAGGTCTTGTCTTCTTAGTTGTGAACTCCTTAAAGCCATAGCAGATGTAAAGATATGAGAAGCTAAGGCTGCAACTAACACTTCATTTCTCTTCTTTGCAGCAGATCATCCTAATGTCCTCATGATTGTTGGATTTCTAGTTCTGCTAGTGATAGTAGCAGTCTCTGTTGTACTTTATCAGTTCTTCCGAATTGATATTGTCCTATTTTATCGGGAGATATTTCAGCCCTACTCAGTCAAAGATGGTGAGTAAGCATTGCATAAGAAAGTTTAAAGGACAAGAAAGGGCAAACCATGTGGAAACAGATAAATCTGATAGTTGTTTACTAACTCAAATGACACTTGAGCCTTATTCATCACTTTCTCATGCTTCTTGAAATCATTTATATAAGGGGGAACGAGCATAGTTCTAGCAGTGCCTTGCACTCACCACAGAACCATGTATTGGTTCTATAATGATGTATTGCAGAAACAAAGGATTAAATCCTGGTTTCACTTTTTTTTTTTTTTTAAATAAAAATATTTGTCATGAAATATTGAGTGACAGTGAAAATCTGATTTAACAGCCTATTATTCCACTGAAATAACAAACAATCAGACTCATCTCTATTTCATGTTAATACATGTATGCATTGATTAATTGATCTCTTACTTTATACAACTTAAGATACAGCTTTCAGAATGCAACAGTCAAATTCTCCAAAGCAGCAAATGCATAAGACATAACAGTTCAGCATGGAAAACACAAAATGCGCACAGTCTCTGATTTCCAAACATGTATCCAAAGACGCACATCATTATAATTATCAGGAAGATCTACTTAAATCTATTTCAAAGACTGTATAGTTGTTATTTTACTCAGCTTTACAATAGACAGCTCTAATTCATGTTAACAGAAGGCACTTTCCTCTTGCTCTACCTTGCAGATGGGAAGATATATGATGCATATGTGATCTACCCCAGAAGCTACGGCAATGAAGCTAATTTTGTGGAATATTTTGTACACCAAATTATGCCAGATATTCTAGAAAATAAATGTGGATATAAATTATGCATTTATGGTAGAGATACTTATCCTGGAGAAGGTGAGTTTCAACTCAGATAATGCACTGCATTACTTGTTAAGTTGGAGCAAGTTGTGTTCCTACATGTAGACCCTTTCATTCCTGAGTGGGCTGCTCATCTCATCAGCAGCTGTATGTCTAATGTGTCAGGCAGGGTGACACAATGTCACTTTGTGCTTGTTGGTGTTCTATGAAAAGCAAGTTGTAGGCTGGGGACAGAAATTGTTTATCAACTTCTTGGGTGATGCAGGAAATGTGACTCGAAGTGTGACTCTCAGACATACACCTGCTCTTTGGGTTGTGTAACTCTGCATTGCCACTGTCTGGGCAAAGCCATGACAAACCATTCATGAGTAGGCCTACAAGATACCAAGAGAAGAAAACCACAGAGTTGAAGAATTAACCTTGCTGTTATCACTCAGGGTTTTTCAACCTGTGACAAAGGATGTCATAGTTACAGGAAGTTCAGATTCTGTTCACAGAGATGACCTACTTTCATTTTTTACAATTCCCAGTGCTACTTCAAGAGACAATGTGTTCTCTATTCCCATTTCCAAAATGAATTTGTGTTAATTAATCTGTGTTAATTTTCACAAGGACAACCCTACACCCTCATATTAGCTGTCATCTAGATATTATCTGCTTTCCTCCAGGGCTTAATCGTCTGTCTTGTGCTCTGGTGTTCTGTGGACCACATGTTCTCTTCTTATCAGAAAACAGGCATGAAACCAAAGATAGCCCATTCTGAGTTATACACTTCTAAAATCATCTGCATTGGACCAGATGTGACTCATCTGCCCAGATCTGGGCCAATATTCTTGATGTCTTCTTCTGACAAGTGGCAAAAGTTCTGCCTGGCCTTGAGAAAAAACACTGCAACAAGAATGAAAAAAAAAAAAAAAAAGGCAAGAATTGCTGATCCAGACTATAGCTATCAGCTATCATGTGAGTTTCAGAATAAGGAACTACCATTGGCTCACAAAGATGTTAATTGCAGAAATTTATGCCACCTGCTGAGGTAATATTCTCTTTTGGGATGGTATTCCTAAACTTTCCTGGAGAAAATGGAGCACAGCATGCAACTGAAATGCAGACTGGGACTAACAGGGATTCTCTTGGTTGAAAACAAAGACATTTTCATTGTGCAAAGGCATGAATGAATGCCTGTAGCCCAGGCAGTATGAAGACCCACCAAGCCAGCCTTGGACAACTGATAACTCCTTTTTTGACTCATTCAGTTTGATTTTACTAAAACTCTAATAATGTCTTGATCATTGACTGTTGTCTTTTTCTCTTCATGTTTATATTCACAGCCTTCTGCTTTTGTCTTCCTTGTTCACTTTCAAGTCCCAAATATTTACACTTGGGTGGAAAAGTTGTTCAGAATTTGTCGTGGGGAGCACATAAAAGTTCCCTGCTTCCAGGCAGATGGACTTCACGCATACACTCCTCACTCTTGTTTACCTTGATCTTGATCTTGATTCTTTTGTTATCAGATTTCCAAATCCAAAACCTTACAGTTAAAATATGCTAAACACAGAGTAAATCAGGAGTATTATCAGTAAATACCACTGTGTTACTGTAAACTTTCCTGAATATGTATCATATTATTTGATGAATCATCTGTTTTTCACTGTTAAACTCCATGTATTTCCAGAAAACAAAATGCAGCAAGGATATAAAATGGGATCGTTATTTGAATGGGATTATTATTTGAAGAAGAGTTCATGACTCTTAGTTCCAGAGGAAAGCTTTGTAATTTGTAACTTGTGCTCTTCCAGTAATAAAAAAGATAAAGAGAATAATTCAAGCAACAAACAGCACTACACAGCTGTTGGACTTCCATTGATTTTCCTAAATTCACTTTTTGTTATTGTTGTTGTTGTTTCCTGTTCTTAACCGATTAAAGGCATTTTCTGTGCCTTATCCATTGCCTGAAAGAGGTGTAAATGCAAGTATTACCCAGCAAAGGAAGAGGTTTCTGCTCCATTCTTTTCATGGTCCCATTGGCTTGCCCCAACTACATTCCTTGACACAAAATCTAACTAAACACTGTCAGAGCTGCTGTATCTGTAACACACACACACAAAAAGAGAAAATAACATAAAAATGATCATAAGAATGATGATACTTCACTGCACCAATGTTCTGTGCAGCCAAGTGTCCTACCTTCTGCAGTAACCATGGGCAAATTACTGGAAAAGACTCTAAGAACAGTCTTTTCCTGAGCCAGGAATTGCAAATGCTGGGCCTCTCTGAGACTGAGAAGACCTTTACAATGGGCTGGCAACCTCTAGCAAAGAAAAGAGGTCGCATATGCAGATGATAGATAATGTCTTTTAAAAGTGCCTTTAAAGAATAAAGAATGTCTTTATTAAATGGCTGTTACATCAAAATTCCTTAGCTCAGCTCCCACTTTGGGATTCTTTGGCCCAGCATCACATACTTCCAGTAAAACAACTCCAGTTTCCCTTCCGCAGACCACAGGAAACTCTGCTGACTGGGACAAGTATTTCACCAGATAGGTACTCGTCTGCAGTGTTCTTCTCATGGACAGCAGGTCATTGAGAAAAGCAGATCCTAGATATGGAGCTTTCTGAGCTGGCCCAGAGCTTGAGTTTCGTAGATACAACACAGCCAACATCACAGTCCTAACTGTGGTTAATGAGCTGTCCCTAGCTGTCCCTAACAGCTTTTCAGTGGGAAAGAAAAACACCTTTAGTCATGGTGATGATCAAATACCCTGCAAGTCTGGATCCAGCCCTGTTGGGTTAACGTCTAAATTAGCACACTGTAGCTCAGGAGTATTAGCACTCCCTCTGCAGGAAAATAAGCCTCTTAGAAGTCACCCAAATGGATCCAAATTATTATTTTTTTTTTCATGGCTAAGTATTGAAGGATTGTTTTTTAGAGCACTAAACTGAAAGAATATGATTCCTTACATGCAAATTATTGACTAAGCTCAAATTTGATGTAATACAGATCTACTGAGCTTGACCTGCGGATTAGAAATTCCTAACAATCCCTAACAGTGTGAAAATATTAAGATTTCAGCTAAAGAAAACATCTGAAAGGAAACTGATTACTGTGAGTTTTTTAAGCTCTTTTTCTAATGAATAAACTGTATCTGACTGAAGTGAGACAGGTTTCTTTTGGTTGAAAAGCAATGGAAATGAAATGCCTATGCACAAAAGAGTCTATAAAAGAAATTTCAGTCTCACCATTTTCTTGTGCATTATAGATAAAGCCAGTGCAATTGAGAAGAGGATACAGAAGAGCAGACGGCTGATCATTCTTCTAACACACCAGCTGCTTAATTGTAAAGAATTTGCTTATGATCAACATGTTGCTTTATACAATGCCCTCATTCAAAACAATACAAAGGTGATCTTGCTGGAAATGGAGAGGATGGAGACGTATGAGACTCTTCAGGAATCTCTTAAATATATCATCAAGAAACAAGGTACTGTCAAATGGAAAGAACAGCACACTGTGCACCCACAGTCATCCAATTCTAAGTTCTGGAAACGAGTGAGGTACCTTATGCCACTGAGACTCAGGCCATCATACTCAGTTAATGCTGGATGAACATTCTGTCTAAGAAAGCTCTAGTATGCTGTCAGGTCAAACCATATACCTGCAGCTTCTTTTGCTTTCAGTAGGAACATTATTTTGCAGTTTGAATGTCTGGCTGCATTTTTTTTTCACTTTTTTGTTTAGTCCTTCAATTGAGTAGTGATCAGGTAAACTGATAGAGGAAGGCCTTTGGAGCTGAGGGGAGTCTGTGGAGCTCTGAGAATTCTGCAAATGAATTATTCCAGATGGTGTACAAAATTTTGCATATAATTGGAAACAAACCTACCTCTACTCTTCCTATATGTACTTGGATAGATAACTGAAAGTTTTGATTCTGAATAGTTGAATATTCTGCAGGTTTACTTTACCTTTCTAATGTGGTTGATCAAACATAAACACCTTCTATATTACTTGACTAGAAAGTATAATGTTGCAGTTTTCTTCATTTTATCCACCATGTGTTTGTTTTTGCTCCAACAGTCATACTTCTATTATGAAATTTTATTTTTCCTTAGTAGGGATGCTTCAGTAAAAGCTCTTTTGAAACTAATGTGAATAGAGCATTTTTAAAAAATACAGTGTTAAGGAAAGTGCATACATACTGATTGACTGACATATATATGCATTTATATATACATAAATACATTTATGTATACATAAATGAATCTCATACAAAGGGGAAATTATCTTATAGAGCTATTACAAAGTGATTTTGAGATTAAAGATACACATACTTAAATTCTTATAGCTAGTAGTATTTTAAATCTTTCAGGCATGATAGACCGTACAGTTACTACTACTGCCTGATACAAATAACATATTAAAATTTATGTTACATAAGTATTGTAAATATTGTACATGGCTAGCATTCCTTTAAGCTACTGAAAAAAATTGAGACTGCAATTTTATAGCTGTCAGTATCCTTTTTTTTTTTTTTCTCCTGCTTTGATATTATGCCTGGCTTTACTTTGTTCTGACAGAGAGTAGCCTGAGATACAAAGGTCAGAGTAAAAACCCCTCTGAGTGCAGGAGTGCATGATCAAAGCATGTTCTAGTGCATATATCCTTGGGAGATTTAATCTTTTTGGGTTCTAAAAACAGGAATTTTCATACGGTCAGTGAAGGTTTGTTTTTGAGCTTCAGATCAGCTACAGAGATGGACTTGAAAAGACAAAATTAGATGCAGAACATCTAATGTTACCAAGTGTTTTTATTGTACATTGTAGGTTTTTATTGAATATGAAACTTCAGACTTATGGATGGCCATTTGGAATAGGAAGAACATGTATGAAATACATGTATAGATTTTTATTTCAATGTGAAATAAAGGTCAATGGCAAACTAAAGAGCTTTTCATTGATTTATTATATTTTCAAATGCTGGTGAAAGTGAAGTCATCACTCACTGCACCACAACTGTAAGACATACAATGCTGCATTTTATTACTGCCTTACTAAACCATCTGCAGTACTGGGACCCATTCCTGAAGGGCCCTCTAGTTCCCCTTCACTGTTTTAGGAAGATCCACAAAATGTATTTATGTCAACGTAAGAGATTTGGTTTATTATAGACTCAATAGGGGTTTTGATAGTTCTTATGGTAAGAACTTTCACAAAAGGAATACTAATACTAAGTCATGTATAAAGGCAGGAAAGCCTGTTGGTTTTCACTATGAAGATTTTTCACAGGAATTTCTGATCAAGACAAAATATGAACTTTCAATACTATTACGAGATGATTTTTAATAGAGATTTTGTAGTAGGCATTTATGAGAAAGAAAGGGTAATAACCAGGTATCTATCTTGGAAACAATTTCTGGGGTGAATTTTGAACTTGGAAAGGAGTTGTGGAGGAGAAAGTATGATGAGGAAATGCAAGGGGACTACAAATATTATTCTGAAATTATTCTGATTATTCTGAAATATGGGGATATCTCATTGACTTCTCTTCAGTTGTTGACTTCAGACCTGTGGTTAGGATGGTGAAAAACAAACCCACTAAATGGATCTTGTGGTGGCAATCTTTTTGCATCAAACCTCATGACCAACAAAGGACAAAAAAATAAAAAGAAAAAAAATACCAAGAATGCTTGAGAACGCTTAATGTAATTAATAGTGAACAGTATAGCCTTGACAGAAAGAAAAGGGGTAAATTCTGAGAGTGGCAAAGACCTTTTACCAAGCCTAGGGGTGAATATGTGACTGCAGTAATGATAGAGAAATGCAGAAGTTGTTGATTACCTTTATATTCTTTGGTGATTAGTACAGAAATTGGAGATACACACTCAAATTAACATCTATTTATAACTATTTTCACATTTGTAATATGAAAGAGGCAGTATAAAAAGGCTGGTGGTATATTTTTACAGCATAAGTAGCTTAATAAAGATCTAAATTTTTGAAAACATGAATGGAAAATTGGTATTTTTTATTTAATATTGTGTTGGATACACACAAATTACACCAGGCTACTTGCTTTAATGGAATAGCAAAAGAGAATTCTGCCCTGTGTCAAAATTTCATTTCACCATAAAAATCTTATAAAAGATTCAGTTTAAATGCTTAAAACTTAAACTACACAGAACAAAAATAATTTTTGTGGCATAATTAGAACTTCCACGTAGATATCTAATACTTTTTAACTTCTCTTCTGTGCTCCCCTATTTTTGGTGCCATTGAAAAAATGGATCAGGGTATCATTTTGCTTTCTTGTAGTAGAGAAGAGTCAGCGTGCCATCTAGTGGATGAACACGTATCAAAAGATTGTGTGGCCAACTAGAAATAAGTCAATTTAAGAATGCCATTAGAAATATTCACAGTGAAAATTTCAGAACCTGCATACTGCTATAATTTCCTGACAACCATACCTGTGAAGAGCATCTCAGAATCTGGCACAAAATCCAGTGCTGAATTTCTTATAATATACTGTGAAGAAACAAAAGTGTCTTTATGGCATATAACTGCTTTCTGGATACTTCATATTTGACAAGTGCATGGTGTATTGCTGGCAACAAGGAAATACTGAAGAGTCAGGAATGAGCATTGACTTTGTGAACCTCTTGATGAACTTGCTGAAGCTCCTGGTTTGACTTCCATGGTATGAAAACTAGTTCCTGCTAATATGAAGTAAGATGATTGCGTGGTTACCAAGCACTGACACAAGTTACTCAGGGAGGTTGTGGTGTCTCCCTTCTTGGAGATATTTCTGTCCTGGGCAACCTGCTCTAGATGCCCATGCCTGAGCAATGTAGTTGGACCAGGTTGTAATCCCAAGGTTCATCAAGTCCAACTCCTGGCTCCACACAGGACCACCACCACCACCCCAAAAATTAATAATAATGAGGTGTCCGAGAGCATTGTCCAGACCTGGTGACCTCCAGAGGTCCCTTACAAGCTGATTTACTATGTGATGGTATGATATGTAGGAAAGTTTGCAAAAAGTGCAACCTGAATATTCCAGTGCTTCTGAAAATCTTATGAGGGTCCTACAGACATGGTATCAGTTGGGAACCCGCTTTTTTGACATCAGGTACAGATAATGCTGAAAAATTATTGAACATAACATCAGCTAAGAATTAATGTGGCTGATATGCAGATATATCAGAGGTAGATTTAGAAAGACTAGATAGACTCAAAGAACACTCAGACTGTGATGACAAGAACTGGATGTGTCGCTGTTTATGATGGAAACAGTTTCTCAGTTCAGGTTTTCATTTAGCACCTCTGAGTTATGTATGGTGGATGGAAAAGTAAGATATGAAAAATTGTGAGAAGTAACTGGTCTTCCACAGCTGATTGGTCAGGTAGTCCTAGGTTCAGAGAAAAAATAAAATAAAATCTGTTTTCAGTATTAGTGTGTTTCCATTTTCATCATGGCACTTTCATCATGAGCAGGGTGACACACTGAGCAGCAGTTGTTTTCATTATTGAGTTACGTCCCTATTACAAGGCTATTACTTCTCCATTAAAACTTGTATTATTCTGAGCTAAAAATTGTAAACTTGATTCCATCTGTGTACATTCATACATCTCAGAGCGAGCTATGACATTAGTTAAAAGGACTAATTGAACATGGTGCTTTCTGCCATACAGCCGAAAGTTCAGAAACTGAAGAGCATTTTAAAAGGACATAAAAGCAAATGAATATGAGAACAACTCATGGAAAATATTGCTGTGAAAGAGTGAATAAAACAGAATAGCTGTTTCCAAACTGTCACTATCAAGGCTTAGCTCATCAAAGTAAGTAACTGATGATATTTGACTGTACAGTTTATTTGGTGTCTGCTAAGTTGTTTTCGGACTCATGTAAAATCACTGTCATCTTTAAAATATATGCACTATATATCTAAGTTTTAGAATCAACCACATAAGAACAATAAACTCTGTGAAGCACCTTGTACACATTTTAAAAGTAGTTACACTGGTTCAGATTCTCAGCGAACTTTCCTGAAGTTGCACTGATTTACATTAGCAAACAATCTGATTGTGTTTATATGCATATTGTTTAAATCTGTGGTGAGGGAAACAAATGAGGTGAGGTAGTGAAACTCTCCGGGGTTTATTTGCTTCATCTCAGCAGCAAAATGTGAAAACTGCCGGCTCTGTGGAATCCCTACTTTTTTATTGTAGTTCGCTCGTTTCACCTCTAAAGTGACATCTTCTGCTGTTACTGGGAAATTCTGTCCTGGGTGAAAAAGGAAAAAAAATAGAAAGAAAAAAAAAAGGAAAAAAAAAAGGGGGAAAAAAAAATGTGGCTGTCACCAGACAAGTTTCTGAAGCCGAACCATTACTACAGAACGGCTTCAGTTGGAAGGGGCCTTAAAAACCATCCAGTTCCAACACCCTTGGAAATAAAAGAAATTCTGAGGGATGAAAACTTTTCTGCTGCTATCAAAATAACTTCATTTACAAGTGTAATGAGTCATTGTGCAGTAAATATCAAATAAATCTGTGTGAAGTAAGCAGTGTCAAACATTCTTTTACACTGGAAGAGCACTTAAACAGGAAACGCTGCTGTCAGAAATCCTTCATAGAAACATAGTTCCAGCAGACCAACATATGGTTTAAAACTGGCCAGCTGGTGGCACAAGGGTTTCTTTAGAGGTAACTACCCACACCCCTTTCACAATAATGGAATTATAAAATGTTCTGTGTCTTGAAACCTTGCATCACTCTACCCCAAAAGCGGATGCTGGCACAGAAAAGACAGCAGTGAAATCAGGAGAATCAGATCTACGTGTCAGTAAATCTTTTATAGGATTGTGTGTTTTGCATTTTCTCTTTTGCTGCAGGTCATAATTTGTGAGGTTTGCTTTCTTTTTTTTTTTTTTTTTTTTGCTTCCCCCCCCCCCCTTTTTTTTTTTTAATAATCTTTGTAGGGTATCAGCTTTTCAGCATCCATCCTCAATACGGCCAGCGAGAGGGGATGGAATTCGTAGCAGAAACAAAAAGATAAAAGCTGCCTTTTTTAGCTTAATATGTGTTTAGCTTACGTCCCTAAAGCTCCATGCTACTTCCATCACGCTTCTTGGAAAGGCATCCCGCCGCTAGCGTTCAGCAGAAGAGCAGAGGAAGCGGTGTTTCGATTACAAATACCAAAGCCATCACTTTCTTGTGCCCTATCCTCCCACGAAGGTCGTGAGAGGGAAGAACACCCCACTGCTGCCTGCCCCTTCCAACCCCTCCGGCGCGGTGCTGAGCGGTGCTGAGCGGCTCCAGCAGAGCCAGGTAATGTCCGGGGGCGGCGACGGGAGGGCAGGGGAAGGGTGGTGGTGTTTGGGGGGCGAGGACTGGGAGGGGCAGCCCCTGCTCCCCCCACCCCACGCACCTCGGGGGAGCCTCTGGCTGCATCACTACGCGGGGATGTACGCGCTGGTGGGCTCCAGCATCGTCCCGCCGTCGTCCCCAGTACTGCTTGTCACCCCTAAGGCCCCCTCGGTTTTCCTCCCCCTTCCCCCCACGGGACCTTGAAGTGCTTCTTCCTTATAATAACTCAGTATAATTTAGCCCTGGAAATGGCTTATTAGGTTATGCAGCCCCTCACTGGTACTACAAGGTCTCCCCCCTCCCCAGGCTGCCCTGGCCCTTTCCTTCACCCCTAGGTAGCTTTGGGGTAGGTGTTAGGAAGAGAAAAAATATATATAAATAAATTAATAAAAAGATTCCCAAACCATTTATATGTCAACCCTCAAATGCCTCATTTAGAAAAGTTAATATTCATCTTTTGCTATACTTTTCCAATCAGTACTTGTAAAAATAAATTTCTCACTTCTACCTTTTCCATTTTCCTCCGTGCAGTCACCAGTTCAAAGTGACAAATTCTGCTCTTGCTTTTTCAAGAGGTTTTTCAGACTGAGCTGTCTTTGCATTGACTCACTTACTGAGAGTGATCGCTCTGTTTCTGTGAAGAATGAAGGTTCAGAAGATTCATGAGTACAAGTTGTGACTGTCCGCAGTTTGGAAGATTACCTCTGCATCCACTTTCAACTTGACAAAACCTGCATGGTAAGTAAACACTTATGTTGTTTGAAATGTAGGCAAATTTTCATTTTAACCAATAACTAGAAATTCCGTCAGAAAAGTGCTTAGACCTACTAAGGTTAAGACAACTGTTTGCCAGATCTTTTTTGCTTTTCTGCATGAATGTTATTTGACTTGTGGCATATTTAAAGTCATACTTGAAAAAGACTTAAGTTGACAAGAAGCCATCCTTAAAGATGTAAGACTAGTGGCTTCCTCACTTGACCCCAAAATGTTTGTTCAAACAGTCTGAGGTTCAGAAGAATCTGATTTTTTTTTTTTTTTTTTTTTTTTTTTTTAAGGAAGCCACAACCCTTTGGGTAGAAATTAAGGTTTCCAAAAGTGTTGATCAAAATGAGTGATTTTACCAAACTGAAAATCACTTAAGTGTATCAGCACCCTTTCATTCAGAACTCCTCTGATAATTCTAGGAAAATGAGGAATTTCCTAACAAAGTTAATGATCATTAAACACACTCAGTTGTCTACTTTGTGAGATATCATTAATGCAGTTTGTAGAATTTAAAATATTTGGTTTGTTTTAAGATTTTTTTTGGATTCACAATGGCACAATGATTTTTAGAAAACACTTTTAATTATTAAAAATTCAACTGTAGCTTTAAGCATGTACGAAATTTGAAAAACACGCTTAAAGCTATTGTCACTTTAGACAACTAATAGACAACTCTTACTTTATTTCTGTCTTTGAAACTCTCATTCGCTGCTATTGCCTTAGCATTTTGTCCATTGAATATTTTTGTATTCCTTCAGAGACAGAGAATCTTTGCCTTTTAAATTATCTCTCCATTTCTTTTTGAATATAAAAGATCTTATTCAAATCCTTGAAGAATATTTTTATAATAGTTGAATTTCACCAAAAACTATACATTTTTGTTTGTTTGTTTGTTTTTTCCCCTCCTGGTATTTCATTAAAGAATACTGCAAACCATATTACTCAAATGTAAATACTACTAGCCTGGAGTAGAACAATTTCAAACAAATTGATCAAGTTCAATAGCAGTGTGAGAGTAAGACTAAGGCTGTGTGTTTTGGTTGTTTATTTGTACCCAGCAATCTCAAACATGGCTATCATTAAGTAGCTTGCATAAGACTTTGTTCTTTAATCCCTATTCAAAGAATCAAGGGCTTTGCTCTGCATTCACTGAAATATCCATATTGTGCTGATGCGATGTGCCAACAAGGAATGGGATTTAGAATTAACATCTGATGATATGTGATTTTATCCTTATGTAGCGGATCGTAGTTTCATGGTCTGTAGCAGTTGTACTTCTTCTGGATGTGCTAGGGTGAAAAATGAAAAATAAATTCAAGAAATGAAAACAGAGAATGTGTAGAAGGGAACTGAAACCAGGTCTGAGGAGTTTACTGTATGGTCCCTTAAAGTTGCTTCTTTAGCTGCTTTCTAAACTGGGGTCTGTCTACCAGTCAGTCTGAAAAAGGGGATGTGAAACAGTTCTTTCATCTTCTTACAGTGATTTATGGGATGGTGGCACACTTGTAATGAATTGCAGAGAATACGAGAGGGAGAGGAGCTACACATCTTGCTGTCATTCCGGAATATAAAATAATAAATAAATCTCAGGCAGGTGTCTTACAACAGTAAGTATGTCTTCTCAAATTGCAAGTTTTATGTAGTAAAACCAAAGAAAGGGAATGCTAAAAGAGATTACTTTGGACAGCTCTCTGTGAAATATCTCTTTTAAGTATGTGTCCTATCTGTATATTCATGTTCAGATGTAAGGTCTTGGCTGAGCTCAGGTTATCATGCATCTAAGCTGTCTGTCTTGTTAGCAAAATTGAGGCACAGTTTTAGGATTGGCTTTGCACTTGGTTGTTAACCTGCTCTTCAGAGGAATCTCAGAAGAGATACTCCACACTGGTTTTATTTAGTAAAGTTTCACGTTTGTCTTTGAAAGAACAATTGAAAATGGGTTTCTTTATCTTTCCCCCTCCCCCCCAGATGGAAACACGAGCACTCTCAACTGGTACTTATCTGTTCTGTAGGTGAAAATGTGTGGCAAAATTGTAGACCTTGTTGTTTTCCAACAGGATAAAATTAGACAACAAGATGTCTGATCCATCCACATTCTGCTGTTCTCATGCAGTGTAAGGGAAGATTCTATTAGCTGTGTTTCTTTAAGGTCCAATCCTGCAAAGGTTATACTGTTTGTGGAGAAGAAAAAGCACTGTCCTGCTCACTGATAGGTGTTCACTGGCTTGGGATCTAGATGCTTCTATATGATTGTCAATTTACTCAGGAGTACAAAGGGCCTCTAGTGAACATGAAAATGGAGGGAGAAGACCGTGCATTGCTTTCTGAATTTGGAATAAGACTTGCCAAAGAAAATATAGATATGTTGCCTGGCACATAAAAACACCTGGTACAATAAAAATGAGTAACTTCCCAGTTGGAAAGCCTTCTTCAGTAACAGGCATTAGTAACACTGCTCTCAGTGCTGAGAGTGGTCTATTTCATTGCACTTGTGATGATCTGTGGATCTGTTTTTCTTAGGCTTTCAGAACCAAGAAGAAATCACCTTTTTTTTAATAATTTTATTTATTTATTTATTTTCTGTAGAAGTGAGAATTAACTCAAGAAAATGACTCTGCTGATATTTTTAGTAATGTTTATCACTGAATCTGCCACGGGTAAGCATAAATCCTCATTTCAACCATAGAACCTTTAAAATATTTGCCAAATATATGACAGCTTCTTGACAGTTGCTCAGAGTGGTGAAACTTTCATACTTCTCTAAGAATAAAATATTTAAGGTTTTCCAATTGCAGACCAATTTCTAGACTTGGAAAATTTGGTCCAAAGTAACAAAATTATTAAATAAATAGAACTGAGTTGCTATGTGGAAACACCTGATTATGTTGTATGGGAGCATGGCAATATGGAGAGCCACAACAAGAAAAATAGTGATCATGATTCTTTTTGTGACATTCAGAAGTGTAGTCAGAATGGTTGATAAAGCGAGAGAATCTCTAGGACAAAGAGACTGAAGGCTTATTTTGTTCTTGAATATTTGCACTAGACCATGTTTCCTTTTCTGTATTTTGTATGACTTCCACGTGTAAAGGTACATTTAGAAAAAATCATTAAAAAAGCAGACTTTGAGGCTACATTTTTCACATACAACCTTGTTCCAAGGGAAATTTTCTAAAAATATATGAAGTTTTTAAGAAATCTTATCATGTAACAATTTCATTTTAATTAAGAAGAAAATATACATGTTAATTCATAGGATCTCTGCTTTTATGGCAGTTTATCTTTTCTGAGGATTAGCCACCTTTATCAAGTCAATACATTTTCCTTCCCCCTTCCATTTGTGACAGCTGCTTTTTTATAAAGTTCTACAGACTGTGCTCATTGGATTTGTACACTTATGGACCCACATGAAAGAATCTTAGGGAAATGTCTATTTTTTATCTTTCTATGCCTTCTAATTTTGCTTAGAATTAAAACTTAGACAAACAAAACTTAGAATGAAAACTTGGACAAGTGAGTTCTTAGACTGAAATAGATTTTGCTGGAACAAATAAATACTGACAAACTACTCTGCTAAAAGAAAGTCCTAAAGTGTAAAAGACCTGCTACACAGCAAGTCACTTTAAAGTCAGGATAATAACATTTTCTGAAAGAGTATTGAGCCTTTTTTTCCTTTTTTTTTTTTTTTCCCTTTTTTTTTTCTTTTTTCTTTTTTTTTTTTTTTTTTCTTCTTTTCTTTCTGAAGAGAAGCTGTGTCCCCTTCGCACCTCCATTGATGTACTAGAAGGGGAATACTTTTTCCTTTGTTTTCCTGAGTCGATGCTACGTCCTGAGACAGAAGGATACACAATAAACTGGTACAAAGAAAATGCTGGAAGGCAGAAGCTGATACAGAAAACACAGAGAATTATTTCCCAAATGAATTTTCTGGAGTTTTGGCCAGCTGAACTCAATGACTCTGGGAATTACTCTGTCACTCACAGGTGGGTACACAGGAAGTGGATGAACAACATCCTGCCCTTAAAGTTGTCTATAAAGATGGTCTTGGTCTTTGTCTTGTTTGTGGCATTTATATAAAGGAAGTTCAGCGAACTACATTAATTATGGTGTCACTTTCCACATCATTTCACAATAACCACCCAGACAGACATATTTCTACAGGCTGATACAGCCTTTTAAAGGTTCTGTAAACTTTTGATAAAACAGGTAGCATTTCTGCTGTTTCATGGCTGATTCTCTAAGCACAATGAGAAATAGGCAACCCTTCTGTCAATGGCCAACTAGAAGGAAGCTTTTGCTTGTCCTCTCAACCAGACCTGTTCTTCCTTACTTCGTTGAGTGGTACTTACTCAGTGAGGCTTGCCAAGTAAATCAAATGTAGTAAGGTAATGGTGACATAGCTGAATTTGGTTTCTTTGCACAGCCTGGCATGCTTGGAGCTATTCAAAGAACAAATGAAATCACTGCATCTGAATTCTTACCATCATAGAATTCTTACCATCACGAGGCAGAAGCGGAAATAAGAGTGAGCTTCAACTGATAGTTGTATTCCTCGTTTGATCATGAGGAATGACAGAAGGACTAAATCAAATTTTTGTTGTATTAAGTTTTTACGACTAACTTGCACAACAACCGCAATTCAGGATTTACATTTGAAGTAACAATTCATTTTAAACAAATTATTTTTCATGTATTATTTTGCGCTGTTCTTGAGGTAATATTTTTAAGGTTCTTGCCTGGTTTGTAAAGGTTATTGGCTGTTATAGGGCTTCATATACTGTAAAATGCTATCCATACTTCTCCAACAACATTGCATACACTATTTTGATAGTGTATAGTTTTAAGTTAGGCTTCAATTGTTGATCTGTTAACTAGTTAATGTTCAAGTTAGAAGCTGAAAACCTCATGTTATATTTTTCCATGTATCATTATTGTTGTATTGATTTTACTTTAAAAAGAAATGAGTCACCGTATTTGAAAAGTTGAATGCTATAAAAGAAAAGCCTACAGGTAGAACAAAGACGCACATGAATATTTCTTTTGGTTATATGTGATTTCTTATTAATGGCAGGTCAGTCTTTCTCCAATTAGTAAATAATGCTTGAGAAAAAAATTCCTAATCTATGTTGAATGTGATATTAACAGAATTGGCCTTAGGGGTGATGACTGTGGTAGTATGGCCACTTTGTTCTGCAAAGTAGTACAGATTTAGCATATTATTGGGTACAGATATCTGTCTAAATTAGCAGAAGTGAAGCCAGTTGCCTAGCTGTGGTACTTCAGGGTTAGACAATACCTGATATAGGCTTGTGGGTTGTCATGGACCTATACTTTTCATATCAAGTCTGAACTTGACTTTAAAGCTTTATTGCTTTATTGATGACCTTGAGCAGTCATCCATATAGCGACTTCACTAAATATGGTGATAAAAAGTTATTAAATTTAAAAACTCACTCTACTGCCAGCATCTAAATAACAGGATAAAATGCATGCTCTGGCATGGAGCAAGGAACATATCTGAATCACCTGCAAAAGGAGGTTGCCATAACAAGTCTTAAAAAAGGCACAACAGAGGAAAGTTGTGATAACCCTTAATTCACAATACTTGTGGTTTTGTGATTTTTTTGAGAATTTGGAATAATGGTAGTAAATATACAGTAAATTACAAGGACTATGTAAAACTAATATGATAAAAATATAAACTCAATATTGAGGGAAAAAGTCTTTTATTTAGAAGAAAGAGATTAGGGAAAAAGACCCCAAGTAAAATTATTAGGATAAAGTTTCTTAAAATGATTAGTTGTTAGAAAACACAAAAATGTCTGATCCTTTGTGAAATGTTTTGATTTGCTGATTTGTCAAAGCAAGAAACAGAAGAAAAAGTTTTTGATTTTATCAAAGTATTCATATGCAATTAAGAGTTTTGATTTTCAGTTATGAAACTCTATTTTCATTTTCTTAGATGCTACATTATGATACTATCTTATAAAAATGTGTTTTGAAAAAAGGGACTTTTATTAAGATAAAAGTTTCTGAAATAAAATATTTCAACCAGCATGAAACAATATTTATTTATTTATTTATTTAGAATATCTTTCTGTTAGACATATATGGATATCTTTTTTTTTTTTTTTAATTTTTTCTTAGGATCAGAATGCAGAATGAAGGTCGTTGAAATAATACCCATAAGTGTTTTTTTGTTTGTTTTTTGTTTTTCTTGGGATTTTCATGGGATCTTGGGATTATTTTATCTGATGATTCCCACTGTTGGCAAACATATTAAAGGTGTTACATTTCAGAAAATATAGAAGATTATTTTCTAAATCAGTTTACTGCAGTGAAGGAGGACTTTTATTAGTCTCTATGGAGAGGAAAATATTGTGGACTAATGAACTGGTTTAAGACTTACTAAGACTGACAGAATGGAGTTTGTGTTGTCTCAGAGCATTTATAATAGCCTTTTGTTTTAAAGTAGACATTCTAAGATAGTTTTGTTTATATATTTTATTTTAAAGTATTTAATTTATATATGATAATTTGTAAACAATATAGGAAAATATTTTTTTTAGCTGCTTAGGCAGTTTTAGTGAACAAAGTGTCAATCCAATTTACTGCAGATTTTCGGGAAGTGTATGACAACATAGCACTGACAGATTTTGCAAACTATTTTTTCCTGCTGTGTTGCAACTGACAATGTGCAACAAGAAAGAGGTGAAAATGATGTAACAGTGTATAGTGTATTATTCACTTATTTTTATTTTTGACTTAAAGAAGAGTGAGATTTTTTTCCAGTTAAAGTGTTTTGCTGAAACACAGCATATATAGCCAAAGATGCATATGTTGATGTGTTTTCACATTTCTTAGTAGAGTAGTGTTCAGCCATTATTTCAGAATTAATAGACTTCACTTGAAAGCCTGAGTGTGCATGTTCATCAAAAAAATCTTTAAAATGAAGGATTTCATATGTATTTGGTGTGGGAGTGGTAAGAAGAAAATCTGTGTCACACATATTTGTATTTCTAATTTATATGGGTTTTCATAACTTATATCCTGTGGTTGTCCAAAAAAAAAAAAAAAAAAAAAAAAAAGAACACAAACCAAAACAACCAACCAAAAAAAAAAAAAAAAAAAAAAAAAACACCAAAAAACAGGTCATCTTGCTGCTCTATATTTGTGAGCTTGAAAATCTTGCTGCTCTGTATTTATGAACTTGAAATAGAGAGAACAATAATATTGTGCACTGGAAGGCTGATTGTCACTTTCTTGATGTAGATAGAAATACAGCACTGGGTTTGTGCAGTGAAATAACTAAAGGATTACAGAATTGGATATGTATGCAGTCTTTATGGCAAACTCAGATTATATTCTCTAAGGGCTTTCACTTCCTTGCATTCTCTCTTGGGTCAATCTATTTTTTGTTGTTCCTTCTTGGTGGGTTTTATGAGTGAAGTTGAAAGGCTGTTAAGCCAGCAGCCAGTTTTATAGCCCCAAGAGTATCACTAAAGAATTGCAGCAAGTGAAGACCGAGACAGGAATATAACAGCTCAGACACTAGCAGTTTAAGCAATAATTATTTTTTTTTTTGGTGGTGTAGAAAATAATGCGTATTGCAGACAAATAGAAATTATATAAGCCAAATTAATCTCAGTTTTGCATAGGTATGTTTTTGTCACCTTCCAGAGTGTTGGTCCTTGCCAGAGTTTGTCTTGTCAGCTAGAATATTGTGATCCACTTTGGCTGAAATCCTCATTTTTTGGAAGTGATTTCCCTAAAATAATGATGGAAAAAATCCTCTATGAAGTAATGTTGCTGAGGAGAGCATGTGGTTTTATTGATCATTTTCTTCCATTTGCTGAATCTAGGTACTAAACTTATATTTATTTTATGGCCAGATCCATAATTGCATCTCCAGCATTATTCAGATACAAGTGTAATGTCTAAAAGAGCACACAGATTTGGTGAAATTCATTGGAACTAATATATATGACTACACCTTAGCTATTTACCTTAGGTACCTTTATTGTCATAGAGAGAGAGAAGTCTTTCTGGGGCACAGATTATCTTGTCCTAAAAAACACTTGTGAAATAGGTCATGTAAACTGCTCTCTGAGAGGTTACTGAGTGTTATCCCACTGCTGACTGTGGTGTGTAGGTCTGGTTTAAATGTGTAAATGTGATGTTGAAGAACAGATGAGAAGGACTCCACCTACTGCGAATACATCTCTGATGAAAATGTTCTGATAAGGTTTTTCCTGTTTATGACACTGCAGTTAACCGATTAAGAAACCAAACCCTGTTTAGATTTAGATAGTCAATTGCAACTATGAATAATGAATACTACGAGTAAGGAGAAAAATCTGCAGGCTGAAAAAGGACTGCAATATGAAGAGGGTGAGCAAAGCAATTCTGTTTTGGGGAGTTGATAAGGGAAAAAAAAAAAAAAGAAATCTCAAGCCAAATTCATCCTGTAAGTGATGTTGTAATGGTTCTTCTGACTCTTTTAACAGTAAAAGGTATATCACGCTAGAAGGGTATGAAAGCTGATACACTTGTCAGACTTGTTTCTCCATTTCAACCTCTTTGTCCCTTAGCCATTTTCAGTGAAATAGTTCTTTGCTTGTTTCAGTTCTCCTGGGAGCAATTCCTTTTTCTTTTCTTGGAGGCAGGAAGATTCAAACTTATTTATGAAGACATGTCTGACACCAGAAGGAAGTGTTCAGTGATTACTACTTTTGCTTTGTCAGACCCTGTTTGTTTAGTAAAAATGAGAGCTGAGCTTTAGGCATTAATTGTAAAACCTCACCCATTAATTTACAGGCAGAAAAAAAACTTTCTCTTAAGCCCTAACTTTGCCAAAGTGAGATTAACTTCACCAAATTTAAGCCCAAACTCCTTCAGGTTCTTTTCCCTTTGTAGCCATGTATTTGGACATATCCAGCAATGAAATAATTCACAGCTATAATCTGAGTCATTAGGGAAATATGTAGATAGAATATATTAGATACCTGAATGATCACATTCAGCTTCTAAATAGTCAGAAGAGGCATTTTTGGAGCATACTCACCTGACTTTTTATAGATATGGGATGTGATGAACATGCTCTAGAAGAAAGAGTTCATGGCTTTTCCATCAACCTGGGGTAGTCATTAAACTGTAGACCTCTGATCAGTAGAGAATGAGAGAAAAAGAGATTAATTCCTTCCAACATGACTTCTTGGGCAGACATAGAATCATGCAACACATTGGGTTGGAAGGGTTCTTAAAGATCATCTAGTTCCCATACCCTGCCATAGGGATGCCGCCCACTAGATCAGGTTGCTCAGGGCCTCATCCAACCTTACCTTGAACACCTCAAGGGATGGGGCATCCACAGCTTCTCTGGGCAATCTGCCAGTGCCTCACCACCCTCTGAATGAAGAATTTCCTCCTAACATCTAATCTAAATCTCCTCTTTTAGTTTAAAGCCATTCCCCCTCATCCTGTCATTGTCTGCCCAAGAAAGAAGATGCTCTCCATCTTTTTTATAAACCACCTTTAAGCATTGAAAAGCCACAATGAGGTCACTTCTGAACCTTCTCTTCTTCAGGCTGAACATCCCCAGCTCTCTCAGCCTTTCTTCACAGGAGAGGTGTTCCAGCCCTCTGATCAACCTTGTGGCCCTCCTCTGGACCTGTTCTAACAGGTCCACATCCTTCTTGTGCTGGGGGCCCCATACCTGGATGCGGTACTCCAAGTGGAACCTCACAAGGGCAGAGCAGAGGGGCACAATCACCTCCCTCACCCTGCTGGCCACTTCTTTGGTGATGCATCCCAGGACACAATTGGCCTTCTGGGCTGCAAGTGCACACTGCCAACTCATGTTGAGCTTTTTGTCCATCAGAACCTCCAAGTCTTTCTCTGCAGGACTGCTCTCAAGGCGTTCTTCTCCCAGTTTGTACTCATATCTGGGATTGCCCCAAACCAGGTGCAGCACCTTGCACTTCAACTTGTGAACCTCATGAGGTGAACCTCATTAGGTTCATGTGGGCCCAGTTCTGAGGCTTGTCCAGGTCCCTTTGGATGGCATCCCTTCCTTCTGTTGTATCAACTGCACCACTCATCTTAGCGTCAAATTTGAATCCAGAAGTATCATGCTTGAATCCAGAAGTGATTAACAAATTCATGAGAATTGCAGAGTTTGGAAATAGTTCCAGAATATTGGTAATTATCTACACAGCATCAAACAATGAAAAATGTGACTTTTTGAACAATAACACAATAGCCTGTTTTATTTTTTATGTTTAAAATATATATGTGTATTTCTTAGTTACTGCTTTAAACCTTAGCATAAGAGATCAAACCTGCCAGATCACATGCTGATTTAAGCTACTAAAACTCTTTTGTTCTCACTTGTAACTATATATCATGCCACAGATAGTTAAATTTTTATTCTGGCAGATATGGAATATATTGTCATATTTCATAGGTATAATTTTATTGTCAAGTGTTTTGTGATGATTTAGTTTGGATAACCTATTTCATTGTGAGAAATAATGCATTTGGAATTGGAAAAGCAGTGAAGGGGAATGTAAATAATCAGTTCATTACTGATGCATTTTTTTACCTAACAGATGTATTAAAGAACTTGTTTTTGTTTTGCTATGAGCTATATTCCTTTAAAAAGCTCCTAACACTGATTTCACAAATGTTTTTTCATAGCAATGGAAGACAAAATTTCACAATTCAGAAGTGGACCTTGAATGTGCTTGAAAGGAATAAAAGCAGCTGTTTCAACAAAAATCATTTGACAACCGAAATTCAAAATGCTGGAACAGGTCATTCACTGAAATGCAGTGATTTGTCTGTCAATGAAAATGACAGTGTAACATGGTACAAGGTAATCACTCAAATCATTGGCTGTAGATCAAAAACATCTGCAGGAAAAATTAATTATGAAGATTTTTAGAAACATCTACAAATCTTATAACACTTTAATTTCTCATGTTTTTGGTGAAAAAAGCCTTTAGACAGATACAGAGAAGAATTTTTCGATGTGCTTTCAGATTTGTTAGCAAAATGAACCTGAAATCAGAAATTACTGTTAGTTTGGAATGGTAATACATCTGATGTGCTGATTTAGCTACTTTGTTAATGTATGTAGTATTCTGACATTAAATTAAGTGCCAAGATATTTCTTTTATAGTTGGCATGTGCTTGTAAAGTAATTGAAAAATGTTTACATTTTGCCTTTTCTGAACATTTTTTTCCAAAATGTAGCAGATCTAGTTCTGTTCAGTTTAGGCAAATCATTGGTCTTCTCTGGACCAGTCTTTGCCAGGGCATGGACAATAGCTGTATAAGCTTTTGTAACTGTTGAGTGTTGAGTGTTTTGTAACTGTTGCTCAGCCATTGGAACCCTGACTAGGTTTCTTCCACCCTGTCCCTACTCATCACCTTGAGCAGTGCTCCTTATGTCGTGCTTGGAGCAACAGACACCATTCCTTCACGTACATGTTGAATCAATTTCAGGAAAGGATTTTGGTGTATTAAGTGCTGGCATCTGTATTCTGCCTGACACAACCCTCCTTCCTTGTCCTTGAGAGGGCAGGACCATTGATGGATATGTTTTCCTCAGTAAAGGGGTGTGCCTTGGACTGACCTCGCTCATGGCTGACTATATCGATGCCTAATATTTTTATGACTAATGTTGTATGAGACAGGTGAAGCAGCCATCTTTAGAGTTAAATATCCTTGGGTTTTTGATTGGGTGAAATTTTTGAAAGCTTTCATGTTACACTTGAAGCTGAGATAAAAGAGGGATGATAACACATCTTTTTGTACAAGAGCCTGGTAACAAACATATGTATCCAGGAAATGTTAATTCCCTGATTCCACCAGTGACCATTTCCCTTCTTAATCTAAGGTAATTCAGACCAGAACCATATTATAGTGCTCTCAACTTTTAATGGGTTGAATATTCAGAGATTGTGTTTAAATGACCCTGACTAAACACTGGGCCTCACCTCCTTTGTGTCAGGTAAATGGCGTTGAGAAAAGAAAAGAGTGATGGTGACGATTTATTTCAAAAATAAAGTTTGTCTTTTTTAAGGTTTTGAATATATCTTTGCTACAGAATAATATTTTCTCCATTTATTGATGTAGGACTGTAAGAACTATGAAAATGAAACAGAACGGGAACTGGATTTTAAAACCTTAACAGTTCAGCACTCTGGTATATATACCTGTAAAATTTTGATCAGTCATAATGGAAGGATATACCACAGCACAAGTACAATTAAGCTGGTAGTAGAAGAGGGTAAGAAAACTTTCTGAAAACTTTGAAGCATGCTTTTGGTTCTCCTTACAATGGAAAAAATTCCCTGCTAAACTTATTTGTTTATGGATATGGTTCATTATCCCCTAATTATAGTTATTTGATAAATAAATAAATATATAAAGGTGATCAGATCTGGAAATCTGATCTATTTTGCAGTAATTTAAAAATAAAAAACAGAAGTTTACGTTACATATTACTAGTTTGGAAAAATGTATTTAGTACGTCTTCCCTGAAGTTGTAATTTTTTCAAAATTGTTTGCTGTAAGTCAGACAAACTTACTAAGAGTTTTGTGAGAAAGCCTTTCCAACCATTGCAAACTTTATATTGTACATGTATGCAAGTGAAAAAAAAAATCAACAGGACAGACTGCTTTTTAAACTGCTTGGTAATGACAGGTCCAGATAACAGGTCAAGATATTTCTCCTTGAATCAAATGGAATCTATATGGTTTGTTTTAGAAATAATGCAAATGTCATTTTTACTGTGGTAGAATCTAAGAAAGCTGTTACTTCAATATCAGTAATTATTTTTTTTTTTTTAGATGCACCAGAGGCTGTCACTTTGGAGATAGTTGGACGCGATGAAGAAATTGAAACAGAAATAGGTATCAGATTCATTCAAGAACTAATTATTTTAGCTGCATCATATATAAGATTTTGTTCAGATCTCTTTATACTTGATTGTCTGGTTAAGTCTGATTGAACTGTCTGTGCACCATTCTGGATCTGATCTATCTTCTCATATGGTTATGTTTTGCTTAGTGGATTTCATGATTGATATACATTAAATTCACCCTTACAGAGGCCGAAGATTAGGTTGTTGTTATGACCATCAAGAGAAAGTGACAGTGATGATAAACCACGACTTCCCTTTTTAGACAGCAAACCCCACAGAATGATGTGTGAAATATGCCTGGTTTGTCCAGTGAGCAACAATAAGTAATCTCTTTAATATTTGATGCAGTCAAGGACATCATTCTGCAGAGAAATGAGAAACATGAAGGATGACAGTCTTGGCAATGCAAGCATGCAGATCTGTTACTGTTTCAAAGAATTTGTCGTATTGTCAAAAGCCAAAAAATTGACTGTCCTCTTATCTGGGAAAAGGTTAGATAACATGGTCTGCAGGCTTCACACAGTGTTGGAAACTATCCAAGATTTTGACCACAAAGCATCCAAGAGGCTGTATGTAATTCTTTAGAATATAACTTCGCCTGTATTTTTGCTCTCCTGTGTCTGAGGGATTCTCCAATTTGATTACTTAGTCTTCCACTGCACATTTCTGCAAACACATATTCACCACCTCTGTGGCTCATATGTGTATCTCGTTTGCTCAGCTAAGACACCAGATGTTGGCTTACTTTCCACCCCACAAAGACCAGCTGGTAGGTCCTTTTTTCTAATGCCAACACCCCAATCCTATATCGCCTTATGTCTCCCAGTCTCCCAGAGCATTGTTCCTACACAGTTCTTATCACTTACTCTGCTCATCCAAACCCTTACATGGAAACGTGGTTCAGCATCAAATGATTATGAACCATAAGTCTTCTACATTTTATATGCTTTGATCAGATTTTTTGATAAGATCATTGAACTACCTGATAGTGATCAGACAGATGGGATGGTGGAGAGAGAAGGGAATTTTGGACTTTCAAACCTTTCATGGTTTGGATGGTGCTCTATAGGATCTCCTTGGGGGGGGGAAAAATAAAAAAAGCTTTTGTATCTGTTGTGCACAGTGAAATGGCTAGAGTTGTAAGGTAGATGATAATATTCTTTTAGGTCTATGCTTCAATCTGTGCAAATGTGATTTGGATTTGTAAGGTCTAAATCTAAGGGTGCCACATTTTCATCTCGATCTAGCTTTAAAGATTCTTAAGCAGTTTCACTGGAAGCATCCACTCTGTTAAATCTTGAGAAGTCTCTTTATAATGTATGTTCTCAAAGTATTCCTGGACATGCTGACTTACTGGAAAGCATCTGTGCATAGTGTCCTGAACAAGAACTAGTGTGCGGCTTTTGTGGTTTACTGAAATGTGTTCTGGATGTGTTCCCTGGAAATGGTGCTGGCATAACCTAGAAATGGTGATGCAATGTTGTAGCTAATCTCAGGACAAGCTTTCCATGACAATGTTTAAATTCAAATGCCTTGCAGATCATCAGATTTCACACTCCACAGATCCAGACCTTTCCTTTTATTTTCCCATGTGCACTGTTGTCTTTTTACTTTTGCTCTTTCTTATAATTAACCAGAATCTAAGGCATGGTTCCTTTACACTTCCAAATAGTGTTTTGGAGTGGTACAGAGCAGCTGACTGGATAAAAATATTATTTATGCATTCAGGATTATGCTGATTTCCAGGTGTGGTGCTGGGAAGAGAAATTCTCTGTGAGAGGTCAACATGGGTGCTAGCAGGTTTTGTTACTTCTTACGTTGTAGTATACGGTTTAGCTATCATCATCAATCAGTTATAATTCCCCTTACTAGTTACTTATTTTACATGTCCCTGGGGCACTGGTGCCGGTGGTACTCTCCTGTTTTCTGCCTGCAGCACACAGTTTTGTTCTCTGAAGTCTGAAATGCTTCGGCCTATTTAAACTTTTCTGGCTGTTACAGTTAATCTGAGATAAAAGAGTGGATGACTCTCCCTCTACAGTGAAGTGCAACAGAGCCCTGTGCTTCGTTGCCAAAGCCACTGCCATCATGGCACACATATGAAAGGGGCTACTAAGCCCATAAGGAAACCTATCTGCTTGGATATGAAGCCTGGAAAGCTGACATTTTATTGCACTGTGAACATGAATGTCACTTTTGACTACATCTTCTTATGTTATGCTTTGTGTAGGTAAAGAAGAGATACTCAATTGCACAGGTTTCTTGGGTTATGATATGCAAGAAGATGCCAGCCTCTACTGGTTGATTAATGAAACATTTCCAGAAAAATGCTCAGATATCCCCAAGAATGACCCTTCGATATGTGAAGAAGAACTCAAAAAATTACAGTAGGTTTCCAGAAAATACTGAACTTCTGATGTATGTGATCAATTCCTATATTTTGTGGACTGCAAACTCATTAAAATGTTTGAGGTTCTTCTACATACTTTTCCTCAAAATCTGCCTCTCAATTTATTGTAGATTTCTATGCAGATAGTGTTGCTAACACCATTCCTCCTTGCAGTTTGGGAAACAAGTTTTATGTCACAAGGCTACTACGGATTAAAAAAGTAAGAGATGAGGACTTGCATCACAATTTCACCTGTAAGCTTCAAGCTGATGAAGCAACGAAAATAAAAATAGTGAAACTGAAGAAAGGTACAGTATTATCTATGAACCATACTTCTCATTTTTAATTACTAATCATGCCAGCTTCTCAACAGAAGAAGCAGGGTACTGATCCAGACATGGGTGTGTGCTGGTAAAGACCCTGGTTCTTCTGGGGTTTGATTTAACAAGCTCTTTGGGTGATTCCTTATGCTCTGAGATGGGGCAGTGGGGATTGCTTCTCCTTCTGCTATATCAGCCCTAACTGTGCGAGGGCTCCACAGTTAAACCGATGATGGTGTGGATAAAGATGGGGGAGGCTGAGCTAAGCTCTGTCTGACAGATCTCTTTGCAGCAGTTTGTTAGATTCCATGATAAAACATCCCCTGTCATCTCCAGCACATCACATTGATGGGATCATCAGGGTTGACTACGCAAACCTCAGTGCAACCCAGAGTCTGTTATTTGGGCCACTTTGCTTATTAAGCAGCTCTTTTTTTTTTTTTTTTTCTTTCTTTCATTCATGGAAAAGATAGTCTTTGATATTCCTGTTAATGTCTCACACATTCTGGTTGATAATTTCTCAGAAGGATACAGTCAGGGACTCTATCTTTCTAGCTTACGAAAGCTGAACTCTACTTTGAACTAAAACTTCACATCTGTAGTCCATACAGCTTGGAGATTCATGGCAAATGGGCATACTCTGCTTGTTTTCCATCTCTCTTAGACCTTTTCAAAGTTTATTGAGAAGAAATATTTAATTCTATAAGTGTGAAAATAGACTAGTCGATCTTAAAAGATGTAGTATATAATAAAACAAATGAAATACAGACTACCATGAGCATGACATGATGTCTTCACAAAGGACTTCACAAAGATTTAATACTTAAAAACCTGTATTTGGAATTGAAAAGGGGAGGATAATAGAACAAACCAATTTAAAATAAAATAAAATAAAATAAAATAAAATAAAATAAAATAAAATAAAATAAAATAAAATAAAATAAAAAGTAAAATAAATATTTTAAAAAGCCTGAAAGAGAATAGAGACAGAAGCAAAAGAAGATCTTGGGCAAAGAGATTAAATGTGTCATTAAGGGCTGTTATGAATGGGCTGAGAGAAGGGTAAAGAATAACACAAAATGATAGAGATCCTGAAGATAACTCATCATAAAAGTGGTTGACCCAGTATATTCTTCCGGTCTAGGATGCCGTACATCTTTGAGGACTTGTAGTCTCAGTACTGATTCCACATACATCTCATTTATGTATGTGCAGAATGTGTGCAGACATGCAAGATCTCCACTTTTTAGAGTAATCTGTGTTCTGTAGTTTTTCTCCATCTCAGGATGAATGGGATGCATGTGTACTTGAGATACTGGCAGGAGAAAATTCACACAAACGTTTTAGTTTGGGTAATTTTAAGATGCCATGAGAATTTACTAAATTAATCTTGTCCTATAATACTCTTTCTTAAGGCCTTAATTTCCTGGGATTCTCTTTTACAGAAAATGCCCGAGATCTGCCAGTGCACCTATTTACAACCGGAATGATTCTTGCTGTACTACTTCCATGTGTTTTAATAGCCATGATAGTTGTCTGTGTGATGTTCAGAGTAGACATAGTTCTACTTTACAGGAACATATGCAGAAGAGATGACACTGCTGGAGGTATGACTTATCTAATGCTGACATTGAAAGAGAGTGTTGATTAAAAAATAGCTTCTGGTAAGCTCTAAAAAACAATCATCATAGAGGAAGGGGCAAAATAAGTCCAGGAGTTTTGTAAGTTGAAACAGCGAGGAATATGTGAAAGAGAACTTGATTGTCAAGTTAGTGTGTTATCCACCTTGGGGTAATAAAGCAGATGAACACAGTCAGGAAGTTGCCTCTGGAACAGACAGTGGAAAGGACACATTTGGCTGCTGATCCAGCATGCTTTATTGTGCAATGCTCTTCATCACAGAAGCTGAAGAATTGTTGGCAAAGATGTGGAAGTATATAGGTAATCTATCTGCAGGGAGGATAAACACCCTGGAACTGACAGACTGTTTTTAGTTTCTGTTTTCAAATTTGTTTTCACATCACTGATGCTTTTCTGCTTGAGGTTAAAATGCTTCCTTGTCTGTAGAGGTCATTGCAGTGTTTATAGGTTTGTCACTAAATGCACTTAAAGAGAGTACACTGCCAGTGTTTTACCAAGCAACTTTGCTGGGACCTTGACTTAAGGAGCAAGCCTGACAATTACCTAACTCTGGGTATGATTTTCACTCTGTGACTGTGTTCCTGAGAATTGCAGTTTGCTGTCTATATGTACCTAATTTTCTTAGACCTCCTCAGTCTATAAATCTGCTTGAATATACCTTGAATGAGCTGCAGTGGTTGGAGTTTTCTCAGTAATGGGTGAATGTCATTTATGCCTGCCAGGGTTATTTATTTTTCCATTCATGCTAGGGAAGAAGCATAGTTTATGATTCAAAACCATGTGTGCTATTGCATCAATCCAGACAGTTTTATTGCAAGTTTCAATTAAAGATTGTTTAATGTGGTAAGCCTGGTTTTTAAATTGGTCTTACTTGGATTTTATGTTTATAATTTACTGGCCAATATATGACCAGACACAGTATATTCTTATAACTCTAAGTGATTAAAATAATAAACTAGCTTATTTTTTTAGTACCAGTTCTACAGAACTACTTGGTAGCATTAGATGAAAGATAAAATCATCGTGAAAATGGGCAATAGGACTTGTATAACTTTCTTATCAAGTTGCAGACATGTTGAGCATACTAGTCTGTTATAAGGAAGACATTTCTGGTGCTTTGATACTGAGACAATAATTTTGTAACCCAGAATGGTGGATCAGATACTGTATTTCTAACAGTTGCCAACAAGACAAAAATTGGTGATTTCTTTCCAGATGGAAAAGAATATGATGCTTTTGTGTCTTATCTGAAAGACTGTGCTTCTACTAGTGAAGAAGAGAGAGAATTTGCTTTGAAGATATTACCGATGATACTAGAAGAAAATTTTGGGTACAAGTTATGTATATTTGAAAGAGATGTCTCTCCTGGAGGAGGTAAGTGTATCGCACATTCTTGTCATTAAATAGACATATCCTTTTCATGAACATGTAAAAGTCTGCAATGAGAAGGAAATCTGACAGAAGTTCTATGCATTGCAATGGTACATATTCCTTTTATCTAGGCTGTGTTTGCATGCTAAGGCAGCATAAACACATTTTATACTTTTTATATATTTTTATGAATTCATATATACATGTACACATACCTTTAATTACACAATCAAGATAAGGTGAAAAAGCAATCATGGAGAAAGTTAAGGTGAGAACACAGAGAATGTAATGTGCTTTATGGCAATAGCACTCTTGCTCTGCTTTTGCTGAGGGCAGGCATCTGTGTGTGAACTCATGCTTACTGCACTGAGCAGTTGATGGTTCTGTTACTCAGATCCTCAGATAACTTGCATGTTTGTCTGTATCTTCAGTCTGGCAGTTGATAGCATGTTGTGAATGCACTGGGAGCCATAGGGGTAAGAAAATATACATGAGAACATGGCATTTTGTTTCCCTATATTACTAATGGCCTTTTACAGGTGCTTAAAAATAATAATAAAAAAAAATACTAGGGGATTCCATTTAGTTTGAAGGCCTATTTGGAGAATTGGATTTTCTTGTTAAAAACAGAACAATAAGCTTAGTCACCCTCCTTCCTACGGCAGGATCTTCTCTTCATGTGTTCTTTCCTGACACATTCTTCTAACCTGAGAGAGATACCACAACTTTCCCAATCCCTTTTGAGTATTAAAAAAGGCTTTTCTAAGTGTTCAGTCTGATTCTTCCTTGCAGGAGTTCTAGCTTATTTCCTTTTCTCTGGTTTGATCCACTGTGAATATGGAAAACAGATTGTTTCCCTCTATTTACAGGAGCCATTGGTATATTGCAATACCCTTTCCAGTCTTCTTCTCCTCTCTGTTTTCTCTGTATTGTGTTACTGCAGTTTGCTTTCTCTGTCCCTACAAGGCACGTTTTCTAGACCTGTTGTCTCTGTAGATCTCATTGTCCCATGGTTGTGGGACAGAGTTGGAACTCATTCTGTCATCACATGATGGTCTTCTCAGCCTTGGATTACTGGCAATAGATTTGGGGATTCAGTGAAAAAAAGGAAGGAGTACATTGAGATTTACTGAATATTCAGGTGGCTGCTGGTGACTTTGTGTGGAATCTCTCTAACGGTATCCATTATGAAAGAACAAAGAGACATCTGGCTGGAAGAAGAATAAATTTTGCTGTCACCTTCAGTTCATGTGACTACTGACAGACAGCTGTCTCAGGTAGCTGGAGACTGTAGGTTTTTATCTGTCCCAGAGAACAAGCTTTGGTCCTGTGAGAATTCATTTTCAGACTCATGATCTGTAATGCATATTAATATCTTAAGGGCAGGATGTTTCCTTGCTGTCACTTTATAAGGGGAACATTTTTGGTACATGCGCAATTGTTAAAGGAAATCAATTCAATGACTGTCCTTTCAATTTAGTTTAATAACACATTTATCTTTAATTTGCAGCTGTTGTTGATGATATCCATTCATTCATTGATAAAAGTCGAAGATTAATCATTGTACTGAGCCAAAACTACATTTCTGACACAGCCATATATGAACTTGAGAGTGGACTACATAAAGCTCTAGTTGAAAGGAAAACTAAGATCATATTAATTGAATATATGCCTATAAGTGACTACAATTTCTTGCCAGAATCCCTGTCTCTTTTACCATCAAAGAGGGTTGTGAAGTGGAAAAAGGATCAATCTCTTCCCATAAATTCCAGGTTTTGGAAGAATCTTCGGTACCTGATGCCAGCGAAACCTACCAAGTCAAACACCAAAGGGCACTGTAACAATCTAGGTCTAGGCTCAGACAGGACTCAACCATGGATTGGGGGTTGTGACTGTAATGCAGTCATATAGCAATTATGGAGATGGAAGATGCTGCTGAAAATTGGTAGTTTTGCTAAATCCAAATAGAAAACACAAACTGTGCTTATTTTTGGGAGATAGTGTTCATAAGAGGCCAAGTCTGAGATATAAGAAGAGTATAAGAAACGTCACAGTGGCTAAGATGATGTTAATTCCAGTGCTAAATGATGTTCCAGAGACATTTTCCTCAGTAGTCTACACAAGGAGCTGAAATTTGATTCTGCATAACTCAACACCTGGCACCAAGAACAACAGAACAACACGTAACCTTTTGGTTTCACTTTTTCCTTCTTGTAGAATGATGTTAGTTATACTTGCATACTTCTTGAGACCCCTCAATGAATTTATCAGTATTTACAAAGTATTATGATTTAGATGGTTTCAGTTCTGTGTTTTGATATTTCCTAAGAACCCTGCTTGGGAGCTGACCCAAATGGCTCCTGCCCTAGGGAGCTTTGCATATAGGGTTTAGGCAACATTGAGCAGAAAAGTCAAGTGAAAATGAAGACAAGGAAGGATAAAAGGAATCAGACATTTACTCAGGCTAACTGCATTCACTCTGAGTAGCGTGTGGTGTAGACAAGCTAAGTGGCAGTTATTTGGAGGAATGGTAAAGTCTGCTTTCATCCTCTAATTTAACTGAGAATACTGTAAATTGTCATTTTGGCAGAGAGAAGAGAGGAATGGGATAGAGCTAATAATACTTTGTCCATGGACACCAATATCTCCGTCATATCCGGAGGTATCTTCAGCTGATAGCTGCAGAGGATTTATGCAAAAATGAGATCTTCAGTATACACACATCTGTTCCTAACCCTTTAGAACATTAATACCTAGCATTATTTTCAATAACAAACCTAGCAACGTCATTCAAAATCATGATCATACTCTGTTACTATTAGCTGCCTGGCAGAAGATTACAATCAGACATATAAGTTTCTGGAAACAATGGAACTCTAGTTCCTCCTAATGCCAATACAGAACAAGTATTGGAAAATTATTTTGGAAGAACGTCAGTCACTTTACTAGGAGACCATCAAGGCTCGTCCCACTCTCATAACTGTCTTTTATTCAACTAATGCTAATTCTGAGGAGATATATCTTTGATACTGACACTTAATTCATGCAGCTCTGTTATCTTCTTGGTGCTCTTGAGAATACAGTTGTAGTGATGGATGTTACAACTGTCTCGGGATTTATGAGAATGAAATACCTTTTTTTTTTTTTTTTTCAAATATCCCCTAATCACATGAATGAGAAGGAATAGAGGAAAAAGACAGACATTTTTTGTGTCTTTCATAGCAGCTTCACGAGGTCTCCCTATTTCTGTCATGCAACTAAAGAACTGTCAAACTGTGGTACTTAGGCAAAAGCCTTCCTCCGGCTTAAGCTTTTACCAAAGAGGGTTTCTACTCTGTAGATAAATGTGCTTTTATATTTCTAAATCTTTCTCAAAGTTCAGTTCTTTTCCACCAGTGTTTCCTGTTTTAACATTTAACATGTTTCCTTTTTAACATTTTTCAGCAGGACTAATGATTGCCCCTACTTCAGAAATGCCATTGGTTGTACCATGCATTTCCATTCCTTGTCCATAAAACTAAAAGAAATGGTGGTAACCTTTCTGGTATTTAACAAATATGTTATATTTGCTCCTCAGCCACATTGTTTTTCATACGTTGTCATCAACACATTGCCTAACAACTTAAATTGTCAAATGTGAATATGAAGAGTGCACAGAGTTTATTTAAAGCTTTGGACTGAGCTTGCCCTCTATGAGAATCAGCTATTATAAAGCAAGATTGGATTTTATGTGAACTCCCCACCTCAGCTTGGAGAGGTGATATAGCTAATCCTCACTGCCCTTGCCTTGGTAAAAGGAGACAAAGGAAATTAAGTCTACGTTAATGCCAGATGTTGTTCTTAGTGCTCTTATATCCAGAATTAGTGACTTTAACCAGGGCTTGGAAATGCTTGCTTTCTGTTTGCCAGTCTCTAGAGAAAAGAAGCTGCTAATGTGACTTATAGAATGTAGTTGTGCTGATTTGCCTAATCTTGTATATGTCAATTTACAAGTGACTTCACGTGATAGTTGGTTTGAAGTAACGGGTCATTCCAGTGATTTCTGTAGTATTTCTGTTACATTTTTTGCTCTTAATAAAACTTTATTTCCCCCTCCACACAACAGTGGCTTCTATTTTTGCTGCAGTTAGACAGCAGTAAGTGTCAAAAATTGTACCTCTAGTAAGAAAAATAATGCAAGAATCAAAAATATGATTAGACCTGCTCTCCATGAGCAAAAAATATCTCTTTTGTACTGTAAAAAAAAAAAATAATAAAAATAAACCAAACCTAATCCAACCAAGTTTTTGGAATAATTAATTTCCTAAAGCAGGATGCAGTTGGGATCAGTAATGGGAGAGCTAGTGTAAGACAGCAGTCTTGAAGATTCTTGTCTTTCTTGTGCATACTACAACATGGTACTGACTATGAGAATATAATCTGTCTGTATTTTTTGTTTGACTACCATTCACGTTTGACTATTGTGTATCGAACACAATTCAGGCAAGAAAAAAAGAAGGGGGGGGGGGGGGGGGCGTGTCAAGGAGGTTTTCTTGTCCATTGATAGTTTTAACATATATGTAGGGAAAAGTTGAGGCTATCATAATATAGTACCAGTATTGTGGTGTAGTACTTTGTTAAGGGCCTAGAAATATAGATTTATAAATGTTAAGTTGTCCATGAGCCCTACCCTGTGTGGCTACCATCAGTGTCTGCACCAAGTCTGGAGGGACTCAAGTCTGCAGAGAAGGGAGGTCCCTCCAAATGGACACTACATCTAGTTTTATATCTGTAAGTTGTTTTTTTTTTTTTTTTTTTTTTTTTTTTTTTTTTTTTTTTCCTCTACAAACACTTCTGTTCCTCTATTGTCATCTGCATTCTTTACATACATGTGGTGAGAGGTAGAATATGTCATAAATCCTATCTCTTCCACCTGTAAAGAAAGATTGTAAAGAAAGATTGTAAAGAAAGCAGGAGGTTTGCACAAGGGCTGGAGTATATAGGGAACTGCAAGAGTGCTGGTAGAAGATTTGCTGGTTATGTTGCAGATATACTGAAGATGAGTGCAGAAGTAATTTGTCAATAGCACGTTTACCAAGCTAGAAACTAAACAGAAATTTTTCAGTCAGCTCAAAAATGAGGTGTCCTACATGGTAACACACTGTGGGCACGTGTCTATTACATGTGCAGGGCAAGGTTACTATATGCTGGACATGTCAGGGCCTAGAGGAAAGACGCAATTGATTTGTGCAGGAAAGTCCAGAATTTTACGTGTCATATCCAGAAGTTGATAGATTGATTCCTGGATTCATTAAAGGCCATAAAAAAAGCCAAGAAAGTAAAGATTGGCAGACATGAGTGTAGCCAGGAAGAGTACTCTAAAACTGTGCTTATATATTAAAGTCATATTTCTCAATCATGCTTTCTTGGTGAAAGTAAAAAAAAAAAAAACAAAATAAAAAAAATCTTATAAATTACTTAGAAATGAGCTTGCATGGAAGAGGCAACTTTTAACTCATTAAATCTTATGTTAATTTATTACAATTTTTGAAACATTGCCTTTCTAGTGTTATGTTTGTGACATAGTTAAAACGTATTCATTCAGTGTTTTGAAACAGAAAATGTGATTGCATTTTTGGGAAATACTTTTCTGGTTTAGTAGCTATAATTAAACATGGTGCCTGAGTGAAATGGTATTTTCTAAGCTTTCTGCAACAGCCACAAGTTACATAAGATACAAAATTGAAAAAAGACTAGAATCTGTTCCAGTTTTGATCAACTTGTGACAGATTCATGTGGTTCAATAATGCAAATTCCTGAACTTCAGTGACAGCAGCTGCAGATAGACCACAATAGTCTCATTTTTGAGTTTCACTAAATATATAATTATCTCATTACAGGGTTTTGTCTCTTAGATTGCATTATTTTATCTTCTGTCTGGCCTCTATTACTGGGATATAGCATGTATATCAGTGAGATACACAACAGTCCAGTGTAATATATTTATTATTACCTATCGAACACAAAAGTAATAAAGTTCAGTGCTTTGATGGCTTAAAGTGTTTATGGAAGACAATCAAATAAATTCACAGTTTATTGTTCTAATTGTTTTGACAACTTCCATAGTTAAATCAGTTTCAGTCATTTGCTGGAGACCTTATTTCAATATGTGGTTACAAAACTGTTGACTATATGTATTGCAAGAAAATTGTAGCTGGTTGAGTTTTTTTGACTATGGTGAAGGAATGCTGTTCCGTAAGAGAATCCAAAACTGTTTGTAAAACAGTATGAATCTGACTTTTATTTAAACAACAACAAAAAACTACTGTGCAAATTTAAAAGTGACAGTGAGTTTAGAAAAATAATATGGTGGTGGTCATCTGTCTTGGGTTTATATTTCTTGGCTTCCAGTAAGTGGACTAGACTACCAAGAAAGTCAAGAAGGGATTGCTATTGAACTTGAAGTACTAGGCAATCTTTCCAAATTAACAATGATAAAGATTGTAAGAGTGAAAAGGTTTTGAAGGTCTGATTATGAGCAATTTCTTTGTTCTTTTTTCTGTTGGCAAGTGTTCTATTCAGTCATTAGTACCTCCATGTGACACTGGTATTATTACACTCTAATACTCAAGATAGACTGTACTGTAGTGCAGCAGATTTGTGCTAAGTAACAAGACCTTCTCTTATTTCCCAGGGGAGTAATAGGTGAATTACCTCACTGTTCCATAAGCCACACTTGACAACATGCCATTCCACTGACTGTATAAACTAGTACAAACCATACAGAAGTTTGTGTTTAGATATTGTTTAACACCTCCTGTGATAGCAGAATCAACACCACCGACTCAGTGTAGAAAATAATTGGAGTGGAAATTTTCTTACCTACTCAGTGTTAACCATAGCTGGGGAGGGGAGGATGTATGTGTGAATGTGTTAAGCCAGAATAGTACCAGAAAACTAGAGACTTAATTCCTCCCACTAGTACAAGACTATATACTGAGATGGTACATTTCCCCTTCTGCTTCTTGGTTGACAAAATGCTTAAGCAAAAGTGAGATGGACAAGGTAGGACATGGACCTCCAACTTGAATTTCCACAGGGCTGGGAAGACATTCCTGAGAATGGAGCCTGCAATATCCTGTAGCTGTAGCATAAAGTATGCTGAATGAGTGAACAACTGAGTGAGTGAGGGGAAAGGAAGCAGAGAGGGTCTTCTGGATCAGTCTTTTACCTTCTCTTTTGTAAATGTGCAAGGGAAAAATAGGAGCCTGGGGAGAACATTGTGTGAGACAGCTTTTTTAGCATATATATTACTTTTACAAAACAGGATGGGTTAATTGGGGCAGAGGCTCAGTCAAATATTTGATTCTACTTGACAAGATATTCATCTGGTGTGGTTCTGTCAGCATGACTTTCAAAACTGTATGTGACTGGTGTTTCTGTTGTATTCTGCTCTAGTAATTGGACTGACCTATTAATTGTTTTAGAATTTATTTAATAAACCTATTACCTAGAGAGTACTGCAACGAGCACTTGAAAAGAATGAAGTGTGTTTATCTTTGTAAGGTGTGTCTTTGGGAAAAATCCATCTTCTCTTACCAACAGTCTGAAGTCTTGACTTTGTTTATGTTTCAGTCCATAATTGCTTGAAGGAAAAAGATAAGTAAACTTATTATTATTTTTCCACAGTCAGAAAAGACACCTTCAAAAGGCTTAACTCTTTATACTGAAACTTACAAAGATACATTGGAGTGTTCTTTAACTTATAAACCAAAGATATACTTTGTATTGGGACAAAATACTGAAGGTATTTGAGGAGACAGTCAGCAAGCATATTCATCAGTGGGCTGCATTTGGGAAGGGGCAAAGGGATAAACACATGGTTGAATCTGAGAATACATATCCTGTATCTTCAAATGCTCAGAACCCAACATAGCCATATGTTAATATTAATATATGCCAATATATTAATAACAATAATAATTAATATTATTAATAACATAATAGTCAAATATTAATACTGGACATTGCCTAAAGGAATATGTACATGAACATAGTCAATGCTGAGTTCACTTGCTATGCAGCAAAAAGCCTTTCCTAGCTTCTTCCTATGGATCCTGAATGAAGTAGAGTAATTGCCTCAGTCCGCAGTAAAGAGAGTGATCTCACCAGGTGTCGTGGTTTAACCCGGCCGGCAGCTAAACACCATGCAGCCGTTCGCTCACCCTCCCCCCTCCCTCTCTGGGACGGGGGAGAGAAATGGAAAGTGAAGCCCGTGAGTTGAGATAGAGACAGTTTAATAAGACAGGAAAATAATAATAACAAAAAAAAATAATAACAATAATAATAATAATAATACAATGGTGATAATAGGAAAATAATAATAATATGTACAAACAAGTGATGCACAATGCAATTGCTCACCACTCGCTGACCGATGCCCAGCCTAACCCCGAGCAGTCCGGCCCCCTCCCCTGGCTAGCCACCCCTATATATTGTTTAGCATGACGTCAGATGGTATGGAATACCCCTTTGGCTAGTTTGGGTCACCTGTCCTGGGTCTGTCCCCTCCCAGCTCTTACTGCACCCCCAGCCTGCCCGTTGGCAGGACAGAGCAAAAGGCTGAGATGTCCTTGGCTTAGTATAAGCACTGCTCTGCAACAATTAAAGCATCGGGGTGTTATCAGCACTCTTCTCATCCTAAGCCAAAACACAGCATTCCACCAGCTACTAGGAAGAAAATTAATTCTGTGCTAACTGAAACCAGGACACCAGGGAAGCAGAAACAAGTCCTACTGGTCTTGAAATGTCTGGTGCAATCTGAGGGGCCTGCGTATCCACATGACCTCTATTGAAATGGGGAGAATTGTAATGCATTAATAAGAAAGTGCTGTCAGACGTCTTTTTGTAGTTAGAGTCACTGTGCAACCTGTCATTTAAGGGCTTCATGTCCATACAGGAAGCCTGGAAGAGGGACTGGACTCTCTGGGACTGTATATGCTGAAAGGTTTGCCTGCCTTGGCAGTCCAATGGGGAAGTCACAGGCAGCTGTGACAATTCATTTTATCTCCTACAAAAGCCCCACTAAGGTAGCCAACAAAGCTAAACTGTGAGGGCACAGAAAGAAAGTAATAGCCCTCATATAATGCCTGCTTCCAGTGCATGTGGAAAGAGACTACAGGCAGGGAGAACTTGCTGTTATAGTGAATATTGGTCTGTGTTGTGTATTGTGCATTGGCTAGCTTGCAGATTATTGACATTACACACTTTTATGAACCATGCAGTAGCAGCATTTGTAAAAGAAAAAAAAATAAAAAAATCTTTTACCCTTTCTGCTTTTAAATGAAGCAAACTTAAAAGCCCAATGCATTTTTGACACAAAGCAAGTAAAAGATTTTAAAACTCAGAATGCTTAGACCTCTTACTAGAGGCAAACTTTTTTTTTTTTTTCCCCCTGATCTTTTTACAAGAAAATTACCCGGAAACTTTGAACCTAGTGTACCTAAACTGAAAAAGGAAGGGATGATGACACTGAGGTGGAGGAAATTCCTGTAAAGGAAACAACTCAACAGTGTTCAGCTAAAGCTAACCACAATTTGTATCGTGTAGTGTAGGATGAGCAGGTAAGATTTTCAGATAATTTCTTTTTTTAATTAGCTTTTAGCTTCAAATTTAAATCCTCCCCCTACCTGATTGACAAATGAGTTGTTTTTATTGTCTTTGAATATGCATTTTAAAGTAAATTGGTTTTAATTACTTTGGCAAAGCAGTGGCTCCTTAATAAGTAGTTTCATCAGAATATTTTTGGTTTCATAGGCGTGGTGAACCTATTTTTCTTCTCCTGTGTGACTATTTGTAATCTTGCTCTTAGAATTAGATTATCTTTGCCTTTTTTTTTTTTTTTTTTTGGATGTAAATCCAAAACAACTCATAGAAATTGGTAGCTCCGAGTCTGAAGTAACTTTCGTCAGAATATTAGACATAAGATAATTGTTTGATGATTTTTAGTATATTTCAGAGATACTGTGCAATTTTGTGCCGCTCTCAGGATTTTTATTTCTTTTCCTTATATTTTATGTAAATGTATACCAAATACTGTCAAATGGAGATTTATCATTTCCTTGTGAGAGTCCTGAAGGAGTTTAAACATAGGCAAAATAAGACAGTTCTTGTTCTCTTACATTGTTTTACCATGTTAAGATCACATTAGACTCATTTGCATATAAGTTACGTTTCAGTGAAATAACATACTAAATTGCTGGACTAAGGATATGATAATAGGGGCGCGGATATGGCAGAAGGCAGAGAGACTCCTTTTAATAAGTTGCCCAGGGAAAGGCTGCTTTCTTTTTTTTTTGGCAGATACTGACCAAGATAAAAGCAAGTCACTGAATATTTTGAGTCACTGAATCACCTTGAGTCCACCTGCAGTGCAAATACACATGGATGGTCATTAAGTATTTCACATAACCCCTTCCTTTGGTAATTGTTTTTTGCTTCAGCTGTGAATTTCCTTCTTCTCGTCAAACACTTTTGCAAGACCACACTTTTGAATTTCACATCTTGTAATGATTTTGCAAGCACTATAAAAATGTGAAGGCTCTGCAGCTCTCTAACTGGAGTGTTGTAAATTAGCCCCAAAATTTGGCAGTGGTGTGTCTTCCCATGGCTAGCAAAATACAACAGAGAATTATACAGATTGTTAACCAAAATTATTAAATTAATTAGTAATCCCTCTCTTTCCCACTTCTTCCCCTTCCTGATGACCCTTTGAACTTCAAGAACAGGTTGTTAGCATGGCAGTAAACTGGAGACATTATATGTCAGTGGCATTGTTAAATGTTTTGTGAATGGCCACTTAATATAATTTTAATACTTATAGGCTGCTAGTCCCTGAACACAGAAAAATGGGTAGTCACGGTCAAAAGTCAACAGAGTCAACAGAGTCAACAGTCCCACAGCTTATCTTGTATCAGGTCAGAAACTCCTCAAATAGTTTCTAGTGGCTCAGAAAGTTGAACTGAGTCACCAAAGAGGACCCAAACTGCCACTGGACAGGGGCTGGACCATTTGTTTGGGGTCAAGGGAGATGGAAGTGGGAGGACAGAACAGCAGATGAGACTTTCCCTGTTTGGTGACACTGACACGCTGCATCAGCTCACTTGCTCAAGGGAATCCAGCTTGAATCGCACACAAGGCCTTTGGGTTCTGCTTGCTGCTGGCACCAGTATGCCTTTGCCATGCGGGCTGGGGGGTGACATAACTGAAAGCATTATCTTTTGTTTTATGCAGTGTGAATGTGTCCAGATGCAGCACTAATGGGTACTTTGAGAGAGATCTTTGTGACTGTCTTAAATCCAGATTCAAAAGAGTCAGGATCCATTAATCCTTTTGCAGTGGATAGGACAGTCTTTCTAAAGTTTAGACGGTTTTTCACCCAGTGAAACTCTCTCTCTTTATTCAGACTTACATATTGGCTTGAAGTTTCAGGATGATTATAAAATGTGTATGGGGTGATGACAGTTGGCAGCAGTCAATGTGTAAGAAAATACCAGTATGGGGCAAGACACCTAATATGAACTCTGAGTGTAAAAATAGATTGTTCCATTCACTTGTAGGGAATAGAGACATGCTGAACAGAACAGTGACTAAAGTGCTCCTCTCTACAAAGAATAACTGCCTGAAAAAACTGTAGAGTGGGAGTTTTCCTCTCCTAGGTTGCCCGCTCAGTGTGCACTGGATGATCTCTTGCTGCCTGCCTGAGTCATGTCTGATTTGCATGAGGTGCCAACAGAGTAGGGACTGGCCCTTGCCTGACCTTTTCCTTTTTGCCCTTGGGCTGACTCAGGGCCTCTCTGGCAGCAGTGCAAATGCAGAGTCACTTTATAGACCAATAAACAAAGAAAAAGTACTTGAGGTCTCATTTGCACAATGTGAACATCAATAAAGGATATAGCCTTTACTCACTGAGATCCTGAGTCAGGCGGTCCAGACATGTCAGTCACAGACACTGGATATGTTCTTAATAAATACCTAATTTAAGGTTATTGAAGATAAATGCTGGACAGCCTGCACCATGCCATTTGCCATTTGCAGCTATAAGCATGCCTTCTGATTTGGTTTGATCTCAGAGGAAACCACTTTACACACTCTGGGGCTGTTGGCCTTAAGTTGCGACAGAACTCCATGGGTCTTGGTACCGCTTACACCTTTCTCACTGACTAACTAAAGGCTGATCTCATTATCTGGTATGTTATGACCCACTTTAGGCTCCTCTTGTAACAACAACAGCTGCTGAAAAAAATGCATTTCCACTCCATTTAGGCAATTCTGCATTTCTGTAGGTATAACCCAGAAATACAGCTGTAAGCAACAGTAAGCAAGGTGTATTTAAAGAGTTTTTTGTGTATTCTTGAATACCATCTATCCTAAAATTGCATGTAATAGCTTGAGCAGGAAGAGTGCTGCAAACCCCATTTTTAAAACACACAATATTTTGGAAATATTGTCTGCTAATGTTTGTAGAGCTACATGAGATACATATTTACCTACTTATCTTTTTGGTTTATTATTTGCAATAAATGTCTGTTTTCCTCTTTTACAGAAAGTAAGATGATTCTTAAAGAAAATGTCTCCGAATGTCAACCAAAATTGATAAAGAAAATAATGCTCACTTTTTGTTGGATTCTAGCATTGTTTGTCACTGGAGCAGAAGTTAGAGAGATTAATTTGCCAGGTAAGAGTTTGCTTTGGTGGGGTGTTTGTTTTTGGTGTTTGTGGTGCTTGCTGACAACTTAGAAAAGTGGGTGTACATTTTGCCATGCCTTTATGAGTTTTTCCTGCACCTGTTAATGCTGTTTCAGGCAAATATCTGCTTTTTAGCCTTTCTGAAGCCTGTTTAAGTGTTGGTAGTACAGATCAGTTGACCCTACATGGAGTGCAAAATTCAGTTCCTCAATGAAAAGGAAAGGGCAAATATAAAGGAGAATTTCTTATAACCGAATGGAGCAAACGAATTGCTTTCATGACTCCTTGAAGTCTCCAGCAGCTGTTCCAAGCAAGTGGGAGGTGAAAGAGAAATGCAGAGTGAGACCGATATTTCAAAGTCTCCTACCCACACAATCTGTCTGGAAAAGCTTGATCAAATTGCAGAGAGAAACCAAAAGTACAATGAAACTCTCAGACGGGCAGGTGAGGAACTGAAGAATTCATGTGCTCCCTTCTGCTGAAGTGAAATCGTGCCTTCATCCTGCTTTCAAGGGTTACCACATCCTGACTAGCAGGAGGGGTTATGCAGCAAGGTCGGTGAGCCTTTAGAGAATTGAGAATTGGGGGTTAGGATGTATGACCACAGCTTTTGGAATCCAAAATATCATTTAGCTTTAGAGAAGGTAACTAATTTACAAGGAGAAAAATTTGAAAGCAATGATAGGATAATGAAATGTTTGTCAATCTCATCCTCATTAGGGAGTGAGGCAGGCAGGCTCTGGTTTTTCAGGTTTGCGTCCATCTCTCCTCCATTAATATGAGGGAAATGAGGAGAGCTTTGGCTTTCCTACAATGTTGAGGTTTAACAGGTTAGAACCCAGTGTGAAAATCTTTGTGAAAATCTTTGGTTTGCTATAAATCTTACACTATTTTCATATTAGATGTTTGAAAAAGGCATAATAAACATTTGACAGCCTTTGATTAAATGTTTGAAATCTTTGACCAATTCTGTGTTTAAGAAAATTGAAATTGGTCATTAGCTGAGCATAAGGTCACATAAAAATATTTAGCATGAAGAAAAGCAAAACTATTTTTTTCAGTATTTCAGTATTCCTCTCTCTCTCTCTTTTTTTTTTTTTTTTTTTTTAAAACATGAATGCTGTGTGTTTTTTCATGTGGTACTTGTATTTTATTTTCCTGCTTTTCAGGGTGTTTCCATGCAAAGCCTCAATTATGGTATCGCACTATTAGTGATGAGGAGTTTGTTTTACGATGCGCTTTACCAGCTGAAGATGCCACCAACATTTATAAAAATTCACCTGTAAAACAACATGAGGTGAAATGGTTCTGGCGTCAGAAAGACAAAGAGCATCTGGAAGCTATCAGGGAAAGCACTAACCCTGCTCTGCAAGGGGATGCACTTTGGTTTAAACCAGTAAGGGACAATGCTTCTGGAATCTACATCTGTATGATACGGTATGTAATGGGAAAAAGGCTCATATTTCTGTGTAAGAATTAATATATTTTGTTTGGTTGCAGTTTTCTTGTTTGTTTGTTTTGTGTATTAAAAGATTATATATTTTTTTAATGCATCACTCAGGGAAAAAATCCCATGTCTCAAAATTGTTCTGGAGGTTCAAACAAAAAAGGAGGCAAAATGTTCGGGTTACGACACAAATACGCTGTATCTTCTTGCTGGCAATGGGAATTCCATATCTTGTCCTGGGACAAAATGCTACAGCCATATAAGAAAGCCAGATGTAAAATGGTACAAGGTAAGAGTCACTCTCTTAAGCATTTGAAAAAGCTCGGTGGATGTACAGGGATAGACCTGGTTGATACTCATGTCCCGTAGGCTCTTGAACGTCTTCTGTGACAGACAACACAGACTGAGGTGTTCAGCCCAAAAGCAAAATCTTGAATTACTGTCTATCAAGTCCATAAGGAAGAATTTTGATGGAACTGGTAACACCTGCAACATTATTCCATGAAACAGAAGTCTAGAAATGCTTTCTTTTCAACTAATTTAAGCAATTGAGAATCAAAATAAGTTATTTACAAAATTGACATGGTTGAAACTTAAAATTTGAAAGTTTTGTTTTGACATTATAAGTTATGGAAATGTCAGATATATGAAAGAAAAAGTGGCTTTGTTACAAACAAAATAATTTCAAGATTAATGTTTCAGATTGTTCTTTTTAGGACTGTTGTTTTTAATGAAAGAGTAGTCCACTGGAGTATCATTGACTTAATCTTTTTCAACTAACTTAAAATACTAGCAATCTAAAATTTATTCCTACTCTGTTTATAACTGTAATATATTATCTAAACTTGCACTATATATGCAAATGAATATGACTGAAAATTCAGTTGTGCATTTTAATATCTTGATTTATTTACAGTATTTATTCTATAAAGTAGAATGATCATCTAGTCAAAATTATTCTTCATTTACATTTAAGTTTTAAATGAGGTATGTCTTTACCTTATTTTACATTGGTGGATTTTGTTTCAGAAATTTGATTTAAGAAAAAATTGTAATAGACCTGGAGATTTTGCTTAAACTAAACTGTGAGAAATAGGGATGCTGTTTTTTTTTTTTTTTTTTTTTTCTACTTTTTCATTCTTTCTTTTGAATATAGTGACGGTATTATCAACCTCAAACAATCCCAAACCATAATCTTATCATAAAAGAATGTGAAGCTAGTTTCAAAATCATTTATTTACAAAATACAAAGAGTTTGTCAATAAATAAAATATTGATTATTTTCTTGTCTCTTTGGTAACATGAATTTCATTTATACTAGGTTCATGATTTCATATTTCTCTAACGTGCCACAACTATTAAATATTTTTCATTTATTTATTTATTTTACAGGCAATGATATCCACACACTATAGGCCATATTTTTTAATGTAACTTGCAAAAGTCCTCAGACTGCTAATAATTTTTTTTTGAGGTTTCAATGGAAACAGTTTGACTTAGCCACGTTGTCATGGCAATCCCATCCACATGTCTTAAAATAAAATTTATTTAACAGCAGCAGCAACAAAAGGACATCTAATTCCCTGATACTCTTTTCTTCTCGTTAGGATGGTCATCGAGTAAAACACAGGGAAAACAGAAAAAGCCTAAAGCTAAAGCATAATGAAATCTATTTGAATCCAACCTATGTTGAAGATGCTGGCATATATGTATGTGATTACACTCTATTTGACAATACTACTAAATGGACAATGAGAACAGCAGTTACAGTAGAAGTCATTGGTGAGTAATATAATAACTAAGAATAAAATGCCTCAAATAAAGTGTTTCCTCTATTTTTTACTACCCAACTACTCAACTTATGTCTTTTGTTCAGGCTTTAGTTCTGAAAAAAAAAAAAAAAAAGGTTTTAAATCTCTCAATCTGTGAGTAGAATTCATGAAACCACAATTGGTGCCAATGTTCTCCATGTACTTAGCGTATGTGCAATGTTAGAGAGGTATTTGAACACCGGGAGGGTAGAATCCTGCATGCTAATCCTGCATGGCAAATGTAGCAAAAAGCAGTGTATCTCAATCTTAAAGTAGAGGCTTGTGTGAAAGTACAGAAAAGTACAGAAAGTACAGAAAGTTACAGAATCCTCTTCTGAAATTAGGTGACAGAATTTTTCTTGTGACATGAATGAGAACTTCACTTTTTTTCTCTTGACAATGATGAGGAAGGTGATGGTGGTATTACTATCATCTTCCACGTGATATTTTAATGTCAGAAGAAACAGGGGACCTGTCAGCAATCGATGTACATTGCCTAGCAGAGTGCAGTTGAGCGTCATCAGCACTGGGCAAGGGAACACATTTTTGACTCAGTATCAGGAAATGTTTAGTTTGATAATAGAGATAGCTACCTAAGTTGTGTAATCAAAAAGCTATGCTTTTCTACAGATGTATGTGATTGAGTGCTGCAAGACACTCTTATCAGACACTTCTGTCACTCCAGTCAATCACAGGTCCCAGGCATGGACTAGATCTGCTTTTATTCTGATCTGGCTGAACATGAACTAATAAACTATGTTTCTCAGTTTTTGTTCTTCAGTCCACAGCAGTCAGAAAAACACTTGAAAGCTACTGTGTACATATATACTACACCTGAACTTTGGATACATTTCTCTGCTGCAGCTTAGATTAAAAAAAAAAAATAATAAAAAAAAAGTGCCTCTGGTGTCTCTGTGGCACAATTTCCTGCAGTATGGGACTTTTCTAGAATATCAGAGTATCAGAGGTGTGGATTTTAGCCCCTTCAGGCTGTTTTCCTGTAGCCTGGGTCATTGCCTAGCTGCACAACTGCACAAACTGTGGGTGTCATTGTCTGTGCTCTTTGACAACCTCTGTTTTGAAAATAAACTTATGGTATGAAAAGAAACTCATGGAAGTAACCTGCTGCATGTATGCTTACTGGAATGGGGCTTGGCAGGGGATTGGTGTGGGGGTAAGTTCCCTCAGGGGTCTTGCAAAGGGGCCCCAAATATCTGAATCTTAAATAACCTTAAGTGCGGGACAGATGCTGAGCTCCCCAGCTCGGGTAAGATGGCAGTGTATCAGAGCAACTGAGATAGCAAGTCTTTAAGTAGCTACATAAATTTTGTAGTCAAAACTTTTGTATCTGTGAACTCTCAGACACTTCAGCAACCATAGATCATCCTCTTGGACTGAGGTGTCTAAAGTTGATCCAGTATTTGAAAAAGAAAAATCCGTAAAATATTTTTTCTGGTCATTGGCATTGACAATAGTTTTATTAAAAAGAATATTAATAATTAATATTAAAATGAACATTAATAATATTATTGTTAATTGCAGCAAGAAATACTATCCATCCACCAAATATTTTGTATCCCAGTGGAGTGGTTTTCCTTGAAGCAGAGCTTGGTAAGTTTTACTTTCTTCTCTGAAAGTGAAAGAAAATGTTTAAATGAAGTATTTAGAGAGATAATGGTAGATCTTGATAAAACAAAAGAGCTTTGCTCTCTTTGAGCGTGAGAATTTTCTATACATTTTTTTTTTCTTCATACATATCTTTGTGAATATTAAAGGCAGGACTATATATTATTACAGATCCCAGGCTATTTGAGGGAAGAATATTCCAGTGTCCTCTATACATGGTTTTCCTGTATTAATTTCTTCCAGGAAAGCCCCTTAAGCTGGAATGCCCAGTACAGTTTGGGTTTGAAAGAGGTTCTATAAGGAGTGTAACATGGAAAAGAAACAACAAAGAAAATATAGATGAGAAACTGAACCAGAAAACAAGGTAAGGAGAACAACAACAACAAAACACAGTAGTGTGGTTACACTGTCAGCAACTGTAAAAATTTTACCACAACAGTTTAATACATAGTTTTATGGAAGGAAACTCTTGAGGCTTTGTTCGTCAACATGTAATGAAAAAACAAATAGACGTTCTAAATCAGAGTATTGCATCTCTGTTAAAACTTAAAGCTGAATGTCAAGAAGTTGCTAAGCTCATCTTTCAATGTCTTTAAGGCATTTGGGGATTGTGTGAATAAACAGCAAAGGTGTCATGCAAATATATATTTTTTTCTCTTTAGTGTTTATGCAAAAGGTTTAAAAGGACACATACTTCTTCATGTTGCCAAACTGGAGGAAGTTTCTGAGATGGACTTCAGAAGCAACTTCACGTGCTTTGCTCAAAATTCTGTGGGGAATGCTACTGCTGTGATCCAGCTGAAAAGAAAACGGAGAGGTAAAACCAGATGGAGGACTATTTGCCCTTACAGATATATTTTGCTTTACTCACTGCTACATATTTCTTTTCCATTGACATGGTCAGTGGCTTTTTAGCTAGCTACAGCACTTTCTTGAAGCTGGATAGAAAAAATTTGTTTTGTCAGAAACACACATTATTCTGATGATTGCTCAAGAGGATGGAGATATATGGGGACTTCCTGCAGTCAGGTGGAAGCTGAAGAGTAAGTGGTAGGGGAAAGAGGAAAGCAGCATCTCTGACTGGTAATAAGCAATCTACTAAACTGAGGCAGAGTGTCTGCTGAAAGCAATAGTATTCTTTGATTTCCATAGGACTTTTCGGTTTGTTTCCCCAGTCTATAGCATGTGTGTTTCTGAGAAGTTACCATAACTGATATGAATGTGTCAGCCTTTCAAGCAAAGGCCAAAACCAGAATCAGTATGGAAATTAAACGGCTCTCTGATTTTAACCATAGTTCACAGTGAAGATTCATCACTGGGGTGGCACAGGAAGTCTCCAACAGGGCACTGTGTGCAGCTATTTGCTTCTTTTCCATCTCAAGAAATGACTACTTTCATCTCTGTTGAGTGTACCATAGACTATTTTCTCTGTGCCTTTCATCACAGATGGGCATTTCACACCATCAAGGAGATGCAATTTAATCATGCTCTCTGGTGGTAGACTGAAATGCTATGCTGAGATTTGCAGCTCAATTAATCCCCAACTTTGCTAAGGGTTGCCAGAGGGGCAAGAGTGATGATTGTGAGCTGGGTTATCCCCATTTGTGAACTGATGTTTTCATCTAAGTGTCAACATTATTTTGAAAAGAATGAATTATGATTTTCTTTCTACAGTGTTTCTCTTATATATACTATGCAGTGCCATTTCTATCCTCTTTGCATTCCTTTCGTGCACTATTTTTATTTACCAGCACTGGATTGAAATAGTGCTGATGTACCGAAGCTATCTGGTCCACAATGAAACTACAGGAGGTAAGAACCGTGGTGTAATATTACTTTTCTCTCATTTACTATTGTCTTTTTCTATGTGGATTAATCCAGTGTGAATTAATCAATTCAATTCTCTTAATAACCCTGTTCTCTTTGAGCTGATACAAGTGTTGTTAAAGCTAGCAAGATGCTCAGTGGATTCAGAATTAAAATAATAATAAATTCAGAATAAAATAATAATAAATTAATAATAATAATAAAAAGCCAAGCAATATGGAGGAAATATCTAAACACCAATTGAAATACCACAGTAAGATTTTTACAAGATCCCTAATTTATCCATAGATGATCAGAATAAGAAGTTGTATTTTACCAGTTCATCTTCAGGAAATAACAAAGCATCACCAGACTTCTAATGTGCAACTGAACCTATGGACAAGAATAAAATGTCCTTGCAGAACTAAGTGAAGGAGTCCAAGGTCTAACGTATTTTTCAGTGTAAACCAAATAATATCTCAGAAGAGAAAACAGAAAAGAAAAATACAGAGACTCAATACTGGGTCCAGTCCTGTTTAACATTTTAATTTATGATCTGGATGATGGAGTAGAGTGCATCCTCAGTAAACTTGCAGACAACACAAAACTGAGGGGAGTGGCAGGTTCACCAGCGGGCCATGTTGGGATCCAGAGGGACTTTGGCAGGCTGAAGTCCTGCACCTGGAGAGGAAAAGACCCAGGCATCAGTAAAGGCTGTGGGCCACCCAGCTGAAAAACAGCTCTGCAGAAAAGGACCTAGAGGTCTTGGTGGACACCCTCTTGAACATGAGTCAGCAGTACACTGAAGATGCTAAGAAGCATTGCTAGCAGGTGAAGAGAGGTGATCCTTCTGCTCCACTCAGCATGGGTGAGGCTGCACCTGGATCTTTGTGTCCAGTTCTGGAGCCCCCTGTACAAGAGCCATGGACATACTGGAAGAAGTCCAACATAGGGCAAACTAAAATGATGAAAGGACTGAAATATCCTGTGAGAAGAGGCTGAGAGAGGTGGGACTGTTCAGCCTGGAGAAGAGGAGTCTCTTATTAATGTGTTTAAATATCTGAGTAGAGGATGCACAGAAGACAGAGCCAGGCCTTTGTGAGAGGTGCCCAGTGTCAGGACCAGAGGCCCTGGGCACAAACAGGCCCCCAGGAGGCTCCCCCTGAGCCCCAGGAGCACTTCTGTGCTGTGTGGGTGAGGAGCCCTGGCACAGGCTGCCCAGAGAGGCTGTGGGGTCTCCTCCTTGGGGATCTCCAAAAGCCACCTGGAGATGGGCCTGGGCAGCCTGTGCTGGGTGGCCCTGCTGGGGCAGGGCTGGGGCCTGGTGGCCTCCAGAGGGCCCTGACAGCTTCAGCCATCCTGTGGTTCTGTGATTCTGTGAAATAAGATGATGGCAGGACACCGAGAAGTGCACTTTGGGGCAGTATTTCCTTTTCAAAAATTATGTTGACCTTCCTGACGTTTACATCAGTGATTAACTCTTTCACATTTCAGATCTCTGTAGCAGCATTGCCAAATCATCTCAGCTAAAAAGGAGTGCCAACACAGTAGGCAGTGTAGAAATGTATCTGAAATCACAGTGCCTACTTCAAAAAAATTAACATTTAATTTTCTTGCATGGGTTTAAATAAATCTGATAGTATGTGCCCAAGGAAATTTTTCTAAAAATCCTTAGCTCTTGATGCAACTTGAGATATGTAATGTGTCTGCTTTTACATTTTCATATGTGTATGTTAACTATGTGTGAGGTTGAAATAGCTATATCTATTTATCTATAAATACATACACAATGAAACAATTGGAAAATATTTTTGTAAGCCTTATGGCATCTAGCAAAAACTATTTGGGAAATCACTCAAAATTTCCCCTCTGTTTGGTAGAAAATTGATTTAAGAGCCTCTGGAAAGTCCCCTTAGACCTTGCAACATATATCAGTAGGACAGAGACAGACCTGATGAGATTTGTGCATTGAGTTTTAAGACACCTTTGGGTCTCTTGTACCCTCTGTCCTGATACCTGACTCATATACCACATGTGCACAGTGCCATTTGCAGCATGAGGGCATGAAATGTGTGGACTTGCTGTGCCTATCCAGATAGTTTTATGCCTGAAGATGACTCACTACAAAAGGTGTTCCCAGCTGCAAGAATATGTACTTCTCACTTCATGCGAGTACGTATCAAGTCACTTGAGATCTGAAATGGCTTGCTCAAAGAGCAAGCAGAACTTATGACTTCATTTTGCTGTTTCTTCCTTTCCATTGTTGCTTCTCTCCTATCCCTCTTAGCACAGAACCAGAGAATTGCAGAATCACACAGGTTGGAAGGGACCCTGGAAGTCATCTCATCCAAGGCTCTGCTCTAATCATAGCAAGCCTAGGCTGGGTTGCTCAGGACCTTGTTCAGATGAGTTTTGTGTACCCCCAAGGACAGAGAATCCACAACATGCTCCAATGTTTGACCACTCACACCGTGAAAATTTTTTAACTACCAGCTATTGAGAAATTCCCTTGTTGCAGCCTGTAGCTGTTGCCTTTCCTCTTACCCCTTGTACCTCAGAAATATCTATCACCATCTCCTCTGTACCCTCATACTAGGTCACTGAGTAGTGAGGTCATACTCTCATGCCTCTAACTCTTGGGCCTCCTCCTTACCTAATTAAGATATATTTTTTAAAAATCTCACCTTCTCCCACAAGGACAAAGAGAGCTGTGGTGTTAACATGTGTAGACAAAGGATGCAGCTGCTTTCCTTAACTGAGGTGTTCTTCATTTTCAGCTTTTAGGGCATCTTAGATGTATGTCTCAAAAGTTTCTCAAGGTGTAACAGTTCTCCTGTAGAATTCTGGGGAAAAAAAATAATAATAATAATCAGTTGTGTTTACTATGGATGTGATTTTAATTTGATATTGTAATAGTGATGTTGAAAAGAAAAAAAAAAAAAAGAAAAAAATGATGCGTTTAATCAATGGCCATTGTCTACTAAGACTGCAGTGACCTCTGTGGGTGAAATAAGGAATACCTGGCTTGTAGTGCAAAGGATTTTTTGTTATTTAAAAACATTTTCAAAGCAGCTTCAAATTAGGATGTAGCTGGACATTTTGGCTACACTAGCCTAATGACCCACTGTTCTACCACCAACCCCCACCCCATACATGTATGCCTGTTGTTGGTGATTTGTTCTTGTGGACCTGTGTTGGCTCAGCTTGGCAGTAAAACAGCCCAGCACAAGATAATTAGCTAGCGAGCTACTTTTGTGGTAATAGCTTCCTCTGATACCGCAAAGGTTTCAGCACTCATACAAGGAAGTGGCAGGAGTGTATGCCACTTGGCAAGGAGCAGGGGGAGGAGCAGAGATATAACATTTATTGTCTAATCATATCCTCAGCCTCTAAAACGGATTTGTACACCTACGCTTTCTTTTGATTATGTGTTTTCTGCTACCTGCTGGTTATGAATGTAACCTGCTGGTTATGAATTTTTTGACTCCAACTCACGCATGTCATTAGTTTTCCATTTGTATTGAAACCCTTTTCTGTTTGTGTTTGAGCCTCTTTTCTTCCCAGGGAGAGGGTCTCTTCTGATCCTGTGGGAATGTGATGGGGCTAGCTCAGATTTGTGATCCTAATCTAACATCTAGGAACAGAAATCAGGATGTCAGCACTGAGGCATGGGGTGACATTCAGTACCATTACTTAGGTGTATGTGCCAGAGTTAGGTGTCTCAATTCCCATTCAGTGTAGATGCAGTCAGTGCAGTGAAATCTAGAGAGCTTCTCAGCTCACCCTGCAGAAAGACCCTGGAGTAGGACCCTCTGCTAAACAGCTGAATTGCTGTCTGGTTTCTGTTGTCTGTATTGACACATGAAATGACTCAGGTATTGAAACATAGGTGTCCAATATTGTTTGAATTGCCTGAGGTTATCCTGCTGTTCCAAAATGTTTGGGTCTCCAATAGTTCCTGTGCAAAATTTGACAGTCTCAAAAGGGCACCTTAGGGCATCTCAAATGGCATTAGGAACATACATATGGGGAACTGTAATGAGACCAGTGTGCCTTTTGCTTTCATAAGCAATTTCTTACGTTTTCTTTCCTGTTCCCTAAAGTGTAGTTTAAATTTTGTTTAGCAAATAGATAAGGTTTCTTTTATCGTGTCGTTAGATACAGGTATAATTTGGGACACTGGTACCAGGGTATTTCAGAGCTGAGAGAAGTTCTTTATATATTTGTAATCCACACCCTGAAAAACAAATTATTTTAATGAAACTGGAACGAAGTTCAGGAACTGGTGGGTATTCAATGTCTGATATTTGGATCAGATTTAAGCACTGCTACTTGTACCCATCTCTCTGACTAGAAACATAAGTAAATGAAAACTGTGTATCTTTCACAAACAGTTGATATTCAAGAATACTAATTCCTTCCCTCTTTTTAAAACAAAATTCACCATATTTAAAGTAGGTTGTACATTGATGACTGTCTTTGGAATTAGCATTTGGGTGAAGGAGAGAAAAAATTGGGAATCATTCCCTACAACAAGGAATTTGCCTCGAAGTGGCCAGATCTTCCACTGGTGAAAGCTGGCACTTACTATTGAAAATACAGAAATGTGCCTGATTTAAACTTCTTTCCAATAGTCATCTGTAGTATCCTCATTCACTTTGGTACTGTATGTCTGCAGAGAAGAGACTGGGGAGGAAGGGTTGGCTCTGGGGGACTGAATGTCTGTACTTCATGAACAGCTGATAATTTTCAGATTGTCTTGGGTCTGCTTAAATAGAAGGTAAATGTATAAAATATAAATCAAAACTTTGTATTAAGAAACTGGATGCTTTAGACACTTGTTAATGTACATACTGTTCCTTGTTTATTTATTTTAGATGGCAAAGAATTTGATGCATTTGTGTCCTATGCAAAATCAGACTCTTCTGAAAGCGACTCTGCTTTTATTAGTGAGGAAAAATTTGCCCTGGAGCTTCTTCCAGATGTGCTTGAAAACAACTATGGGTACAAGTTATGTATTCTTGAAAGAGATATTCTTCCAGGAGGAGGTAAGTTTCCAGTGGATGATTGAAAATCTGCTTCTTATAAAATTGTTTTTCACTTTCCAAAAAACACTTATGTGTTAGTTCAACAAATGATATATTTTGGCTCTGGAGTTTCTGATTAAATCATATCACATTTGATTTTTGTATCTGGTCCCTGCACCTGAGAAATATGTATATTTGAGTGTGGTTTCTGGGGAGATACTAAGATGAGACAAAGCTTCTTCTCCAATAATTTTGCAGGCAGACTCCATTCCATGAAAAGAAGTCCCTGAATTTTTCAGTAGTTACTTTCTGACAAACCTTAGACAGTGCTCCACCAGCAGTAATTAGAAAGCCCTCAGTACCTGTCCCTGGGAGAGATGAAGACAAATCCAAGCACCCTTTGAGACCTTGCTTGATTGTGTTGTGGTCTCAGCTGTGCCTTTTGAGCATGAACTTGTGTTCTGCACACTGAGTAAAAATGGCAGTGGTACCCTTTGATGGCAAACACAGTTCTAAGTGTTATGCGATTGCTCGACATCCTTATTTCTGTTTTCCTGCATTTATGGTGATTAGCTGTTGTTAAAGGAACTGATTTCATAAAAGTCCAATATACAGTGCAGTAACTATTGTAATTTCTTCTCCAGCATACACAGATGAAGTTGTCACAGCCATTAGACAAAGCAGAAGAATAATTATTATTTTGAGCCCAGCCTATGTCAGCGGACCAAGCATCTTTGAACTGCAGGCAGCAGTGAACTGTGCATTGGAAGACAAAAAGATCAAACTGGTTTTAATAAAGTTCCAGGCTTTCCAAGAGTCAGAGACTTTGCCTCCAGTAGTTAAGAAGGCCCTTAGGATTTTACCAACCATTACCTGGAAGCCCTCTGCATCTTCTGCTCCGAACAAGAAGTTCTGGAAATATCTGTGTTACCACATGCCTGTGAATACTACTAAGGTGCTGGGAGAATGCAGCCTAAAGGGCTTTTTTCAAAGGTTATTCAGCCTGGTACATCGATAGCAGAAATATCACAGAGGGATGACTGCAGTCTCAGGAGTGATGACATGATTGTTAAAGACCTTTTTATACATCAGCTGACTGTTGTGGACTGTCACTTCAACCAGTAATAGCTCACTCCAAAACAGTGAGAAGGACTACAGAGTGAATGTGCTACAGCACACAGTAAAACTACATGGCACTTCACACAACCATAAATGTGAACTATTTTTAGTAATTTATTATTATTATATTTATTATTTTGTTTTACTGTGATGCTGAGACATGAGAATGTTTTGCTCCTTATACTGTATTTCTGCTGAAACATTTTAATATATATATATTTATTTTTTTTCTACAAAAAGGATTAAAAAAGGGAACTCCAGAGAAATCTTGCAGTTTGCTATTCTTGTGCAGTCCTGTGGAACAAATCCAAACTCTATAAAGGAGTTACCTCCTCCTGCGAGAGTACCAAGGATGAAAGCTCTGGGAGGTTGCCACAACTGGGTATGCTGAAGCAGTTGAGAGAAGAAGGAATGTTGTGTAAGGAATGATCCCAGGCACCTCCATCCTTCCTGGAATGAGAGAAAGTGTTTATACAAGCCATGAAATATTTCACTCTCAGAAATGTCTGCACTGTGTGGCAGTGGTCACTCATGGGCCCCACTGAACCTGTTGGTACTATGGGTGCGTCACGGTTGTAAATTGCATGATTGTCACAGCTAGTAGGCTTCCAGGGACTCTGAAGTAGTTACCTCTCCCTAACAGTTGTCTGGCTGCTAGCTCACCAGGGTTCATATCGCTTACCTGCAAAACAGCTTGCAGTCTGTGTGTATGGCTCTAAGTAAGTGAAATGCAGTTAAGAAAATCTGAGTAGGATCAGGATTAAAAAAAAAAAAAAAAGAGAGAGAGAAAAAAAAGACTGCTTTGCAAGCAGGCCTGATTCCCTTACCTAATTTTGTATTGGGTTCAAAGCTTTCAGGAGGACTGTTGGTGGTACTTTGGGGCAGAAGCAGAAGATAGTGCCTCTCATAGAGATAAAGCATCAACCAGTATCACTGGCTGCACTGGAGAAAATTTTGACATTGCAGCTGTATCTGCATTGGGGTTTTAGTTCAGATCATGATAAGCTTTTGAAGCAAATTTCCCAGTTGCCACCACTCATTGCCTTTTGCTTTTTGCTTTGTACTTCAGAGCATTTTAGAGTGCACAAACTGGATCCTTTTCCACAAAAAAATCAAGTGGAGTTGTCCACCTATGAGGGAACCTTTGACCTGTGGAACCAGCTGAGATCTAGTTTAAAGAAATCCCTTCCCAAACACGAGGTGCGGATGCAGAGTCCTCGGCACTGGTTGCTTTAGGGTTCATCTCTGTTCTCACTAGGTTGCAGAGCATGCTAATGTAGAGGTAACCCGACGGCCTGGGAGATTCAGGGAGATTCATCATTGTTTTCCAACACAATCAGATCAGTGGGTGTAAAAGGAGTAATGAAATTTTTGCAGTACATGAAATTTTCTCACTTCTAATGTAAGCAGCGCAGGCTTTAGCAGCTTTTACTCGGCACTACTGTGCTTGTATGCTTTGTTAGCCTAACACTAAACATGATAGCTTTTCTGGAGGAGGTACTGACCTTTTAAAAATGTTCCATAATGACAAGTGTCTTGCTGGAGGAGGATAATGTGGTTGTCCAGTATATGCCTTGCTAGCATGGTTAAAACAAATTTTAAACACAAGAGTAGTCAGCATACAGTTTTAGGCATGTGATCTGACTCACATCTTCCTCTTTCTTTTTTTTTTTTTTTTTTTTAGAACAAAATTTGTTATGTGTTAACTTAAATACGTGCATTTAAGAGAGAGAAAAAAATTCTAAATGAGAACGTAATTTGCTTAGTCCTCCACCAGATGTCCCTACTGTAAACCGTTGGGAGTACATTTATTTGCACACCAAATGGTTTTGTTACAAGGTGAGACAGGAGCAGTGAGCAGTGCCAAGTGTGGTACCTGAGGTGCCAGCTGCTCTGGGGAGGCAGACGGTGAGTGAAGGCAGGAGAGGAAGGTATGGAGCCTCTCCTACCTACTGATACTATTTACTTGTGCTGTGCTTACTGCCTGAAAGATGCACACTGATGCACTTTTTTTTTTTTTTTTTTTTAATTGGGGAAAATAAAAATAAGTCAGAATAGCTGGAAAAATGATGTAGCTGGGAAGGACTTTACACTTTAACATAGTGATGCTGTCTGGGGTTTATTCGGGTCTGAGGAACCTGCAGAACTGGTATCTTCATAAAAACTTCACGTCCATCTGTAACACAAGGAACAGCGCAGGCACATGAGGGTTTTTTAAATTACCTCTAACAGGAAAATGAAGCAGTCCTGAGGAAGAAGTGGCTGTGTCTATTAGAAGTGTGAATCGACAGGTGTGAGTACTGCATTCCTTCACGAACACAACATACGCTACAACTGTAATAAAGGAGGGTCACAACTCTAGAAATGGGCTCTCCTGCACTCACACACGCAAAGCTTTTGAATTGGCTGCTGTTGCTGCTGTTGACTCTGCTATGCCCTCCTGCTGCTGCTTATTTAGATGAGCCCAAGTCGAGCAGTAGTTTGTTGCCTCACTATGAACCTGGCCATGAGGATGCTGTTGGTTCTCTACAAGAGAAGAGGTTACAAGTTTTCACCGTGGACTATAACTATGTGCAAATTCCCTATGAAGTTACTCTTTGGATACTCCTTGCTTCTCTTGCAAAAATAGGTAAGTAAAAAATGGTATCTTGGGTTCTTTGTTGGCAAAAGTTTAAAAACATACCATGTAACCAAGTACCCTGCGTGCATTTTTTTTTGTGCCTAGGATTGTTTTTATCCATTCTGGAAAGAACAGATCATTACTTTGACAATGACAAAATTTCACCTTCTGAATGCTTCCAACTTATTTAAGTAAATATATGACCTCTAGCCTTCTCTTGGGTTGTCTAAGTTAATGAGTTGCAATAGATGTTCTCCACACAGTGCTGTCTATTCTTTGTTCCGTTCATTAAATATCATAAGATATAAGACTATACAATCCGACACAGCTGTAGAAATCAAAAAAACGATGACTGAAACTTCAGGCGTACTTACTTTGGGGAAGAGGAAAGTGGGAAGAACTCTTCTGTCATGTGAATAATAGGAAAAATTTCCCTATGATTCTTAGTTTTAAATGGTTGCTGTTTAAAGTTGCTCAGAAGGTAATATCAGAGGAAAGAGTCAGTCTGAGAAGCGTAGGTCATTGGAGGCATTAAAAGGCCTTTTGAAGATATACCAATACATCTAGCTTTTATGGGGGCTCTGTGTAGGTATTTGAATGAAGTGAGACAACTCATGGAGATGTAGAGATGGCAATTAATACAGCAAAAATGGCTTACCATGTGTCTTCTGCATCTATATGGCTGGGCTTAACTTGGATTTGACCTTTCAGAACTACTGCAGCAATATGAAATAAACGAATAAGATGGCAGTAACATGAATAGCTACATACACGTGATTTCCCTGCCCCTTTGAAGTTCAATGGGATTTTCAAACATTGCTGTAAAATAGGCTGGTAGGTGGTACTGATGATTTTCTGGAGGTGGACAAAAGATGTACTATTTTCATGTCATAGTCACACAATTATTAAATATCATCGCGACTGACCATGATTCACAAGTTTCACAGTAGATGACGGTTTGAGTCCAAATCCTACAAACAAATATCTTCACTGTTAGAGTAATAATATATATATATATATATATATTATTTATTTTTTTTTCCAAATCAGGTTTGTTGTTATTGCATCAGCAGACTGTGTTAGCGGTGAGCATGACTAATTTCTTTATTCACCAGCTGCAAAAGCACAGGAATTGCTATAAGGCACATCTCCTCTATATTCTTGTTCCAAGCAAGAAATAAGGTAACTTTAGAATTTTATGACACCTCCCAGCCAGACTTGTTTTGCTGGGAATTTTCCAACAAACGTTTTTGTTGTTGAAAATTTTGGAGCTATTGACTTCAAATTTAAGAATTAGTTTGAATAATCTGGCTGCCCATGGAAGAAGACTTTCAAATTTTTATATTTTTTTCAATGTCACCTTCAAGTTTAATCTCCTTTTTGGATTTCAGAATTTCAAGGTAGGAAACATTTCTGTCATCTTGAAAGGAGAAATAATTCCCTTATTCTGCAAAACTGACAGAAGACTTGAACATGATTTTTATTTATTTTCTTTAAATTAAAATAGAAGATAAGTAGTGTTATGATTATAGCTTTTTTTTTTTTTTTTTTTTTTTTTTTTTTTTTTGTAAAAAACACAGTCTCCCAAATAAATAATTTTAAAATTCAAAAGAATGTTTTTCTTTTCCTTTACTTTTGAGCATGGATAAGTCTAACATCACAGAAATGCAGTTATGTCATTAACTGCTAGAGTTATGGGATGAAAGTTGATCTAGCTTCAGCTATGGAAACAGAGGCACTGGATTTCACACAGAATCATGGAATGGCTGAAGTTGGAAGGTACCTCTGGAGGTCATCTGGTCCAAACCCCTGGCTAAGGCAGGGCCATCTAAAGCTGTTTGCCTATTTATGGGTGTATTTGTCTTATTCTCATTCTCGTAAACTCTGAGCAACTCCCTACATTTCTAGATGAGGCATCTCTCATTCACAATATGATTATACAGTTCCTGATATAGCAACTAGATGAGCTACTATTAGATGTTATCTCAGTATTGGTATCAATATTCATGTCAACTGTGAAGGATTATATGAACACACAGTAGTAGGACATCAAGGTAGCTAAGAGGAGATTCACATGATGACTTTTATATGCTAAATGCCACTCTTTCTGGCCAGCTGTTGTTCCCACAGGCAGTTTAAATATGACTTTTTTTTTTTTTTCTTTTCTTGAGTAGAAAAGAGAATTTGGCTGTAAACATGCAAGATAAACTTTTCTGAGTGGAAAAGACTTTAGCTCACTTCATTTGTAGTGTGGCCTGAAGCTTTACTTTTAGTGAGGAAAAAAAATAGGGATCCTTTATTTTCTGTTATTTGATGGCTGTCAGTAGTTCTTTCAGCTCTGCTGTTACCCGTGGTTTTGTTTCACTAAACTCATCAGGTTCTTTACAGAGTGCTGTTTACTTTATGTAGAAAAAACAATTCCCAGAAAAGCTAGGTTAATCAGCTTGTAGAAAGTGTTATGCAGCTGTGGCTTGGTTCCTGTTGATTACTGAGCTACTTTGTATATTGTGGTATTCATGAGTATTCACTTCCTCAGTCTGTGGGTCATCTGGAGTCTGTGAAATGCTTCAGGGGACTTCTGGAATTGAAAAGGGCTGAACAGACCTTGGCATCCGTTTTGCTGCCTTGGGCTTCTCCAGGTTCCTGGTCAGTCTAAATCCAGCAGTAGCTCTGCAGCCAGGAATCCTCCTCAGCATTGGTGGGAGCAGCCTTTGAACACATGGCCAGGGATCTAGAGGCTCTTTGAGATGGCAGGACATACTGTGCCCCAGAGGCTTGGTGGTAGCAGCTGTTGTTCAGCAAGGATACTTGAAGAAATTTTAAGAATATACTATTTCCAATTTGCGCAGTGTCTTTTTGAAGATGCTTTTACGTTTCTAGTAATGAAGCTTAGACTGAAGCACACTTGTTCAGAAATTGACAGCTAGGAAGGGGGATAAAAAGAGATTTGTGGCCAAACTCTTCCTTTCTTGTAATGACAGAAGTCATGTTTCATTTTGAAGGGAATGGCACTGTCTGTACAATTACAACTGCAATCCTAAGAGCAGAACCTGGCCATCTGCAGACTAAGTATTCAAAAGCAGGCAAAACATGTCTAACACCAGGTTAATTTAAACTTGAGTAATACCCCAATGTTTTGTTTAAGGTTTCCATCTCTACCACCGATTACCAAGACTCATGCCCGAAAGCTGCATCCTGATTGCCATCGGAGCACTGGTTGGAGCGATCATCTTTGGTACCGATCACAAATCCCCACCAGTGATGAACACAAGTATTTACTTCTTGTATCTGCTTCCACCTATTGTCCTGGAAGAGGGCTATTTCATGCCAACTCGCCCATTTTTTGAAAACTTTGGGTCCATTCTGTGGTGGTCTGTGCTGGGATCTCTGCTGAACTCATTTGGGATTGGTCTCTCCCTCTATGGTGTGTGCCAAATTGAAGCCTTTGGCCTGACTGACCTGAACCTGCTGCAGAACCTGCTCTTTGGCAGCATGATTTCGGCTGTGGATCCTGTGGCAGCTCTGGAAGTTTTTGAAGAAGCCTCTGTTAATGAGCAGCTTTATATGATGATTTTTGGAGAGTCATTGCTAAATGATGGCATAACTGTGGTGAGTTTCTTTCCATTCCTTGTCTTTCTCTCTTAGGGCCCTTATAGCTTGTAGGTTTATCGGACACAGGGCAAGAGCAGCCCTGTGGAAGTCTTAGACACATTATTTATCATGTATTCCACTGTCAACCCCAAACTAATTTTAATATATGTAAACACTACATTTTATATTAACTCTTACAAAAACGTGCTGGTTTAGAGCTTCTGGAAGAGATACTGCTTCTGATTAGACATTGGAAACACACCCTATTCTTGCATTCACTGAGGTGAATGGATAAACAGAAGCTTATTTTGCTGGTAGAACCAGTGTAAGACCTAGGAACATACTTGATATTGTGCAAGCAAATAAACAGAAAAATGTATTCCCTAAGGACTGAGGACAGCAGGGGTAGCAATACAAGAGACCTTTCAATATTCCATGTCTTAGAGAGCACTCATTAAAAAAAAAAGCCTAGTATGGACAATCTCTGGTGGCCTCAATCCCTCCTCCATCTACTGCTGAGATTTTTTCCCAGAGGCCTGGACAGGAATTCCAAAACCCATGAATTGCTTCACATAAGTCTAATTCTGTCAGTAAAAAAATGACGTCATGACATCTGACAAGTGTTCATCTCTTTTGGGTATCAAGTGTCATCTCAAGTGTCCAGAAAAAATACTTGGGAAAAATAGATTTATTATTTTTTTAATAGGAAAAGAGTTTTTTTGTTGTTGTTGTTTTATTATTTTTATTTATTTAATTGTTATTATTTTTTAACAAAGGTCCTTTTGCTAATATATTCATCATTTTCTGCATAGTTATACTAAAACTTGGAGCCACATGAAATTCTAGCTGTGGGCCACATTTGACCAAGACACTTAGAACTTGAATGTTTTTCAAGCAAGACATTTCAAACAGGAAATTCATTGCACAGAAATCAAAAGGACTCTTCAGGCACTGAAAGTTAACTGCAGGTTAAGGAGTTTTGCTAGATAGCATCTTTACAGAATTTAAATCACAGGAATCTAAAACACACAAAAACTATTCAGATACTATTATATATGAGGTACAGTACAACCTGCACTTGTTAAATCTGTACAGAGTTCACTGCTGAAAGGCTTCATGGGAGAAGTGAAGTTCATGAGTAATGTGAAAAGGAAAAGGAATAAAGTAATTTCAGTAAATTCACAGCCTATCGATCATAAATCCGTATCTTGGTAAATCAGAAATGTAGGGCTATTGATTAAAGGACAAATGTTACTTAACTTTGCATGCATACTGCTAATGTGTTACAGCGGTAAAGCAAACAAGCAAACAAAATAATGCACAATTTATCTATCTGCTTAAGAACTTAATGCCTGTTCCTCACTCTGGAAGAACTTGTTTGGTCAATTTTCTGACTGGCTCTCTACCCAGTCTTCCTTTTGTTCCCATGTGTTTACAGTGTGGGTCCTAGTCATGATGGCATTTACACGAGCTTTCAGTCAGGATCCTGTTACAGCACAAATCTGCAGTACCAGAAAGTCTTTAAAACGAGTGGTATTTAGGCATTCCTCCACAGTACAAGGTGGTGTTAGCAAAAGAAATAAAAGGGCTTGCTACATCGCTGTGAGTGAGTTCCCATTGCCCCATGCACCTCATCATTGGTCTCTTCTCACGGCAGCTATGTTGCGATCAGTTTGTCAGCTGCTGCAGGCACATCCCTGCATCAGCCACCTCTCAGAGTTTTTCTGGGCATGCAGGTTTCCAAAGTCTCTACCTGACTTTGTGTCAGAGAAGACTGAACTTCTCATGTGGATGGATCCCGATAGGTTGCTTTTTCCTCCCTAATACTCCACTTGCTATTTTAAAGTCTTTAAAACTGTTTACCTTAGCTGTCTTATCTTACCATTTCCTCACTATTTCTCTCTTAACAGTTCCCTTTGAGTTAACTCAATGTGTTTAAAAGGTAATATCACCAAGATATATTAAATACATATTATTTTCTACTGTTTGAATACAAATATCCCCTGGTTCTTTCCAGCCTGCTAAACATTTTCTCCCAGCAGGACAAACAGGTATGATTTTTGCTGAACTTGTACGTTATATCTGAGGCAACAATAGTTCCCCTTCTCCTGTATTTAGTTTAATATCTTGGTATTAAAAATTCCTAAACTAATTCACTGTAGAATTATAGCATTTATTTAGGAGCTATTCCTTTGACTGAAGGTACTGGAACAGAAGATGATAATTGTACCCTTTGTACCCATTTGTACCTTTTCTCATTCTCCACAGATGGGCTATATCTGTCAATGGAACAAGAAGGTTCCAGGTCCTGTTGTTTCTTTTCCCAATAGCTTCTCCTGAGCAGACTTTTATCATTAGAATGTCTACATCAGTATCATTGCATAGATAGCAGCAGGACTGGTCCTAGTGTGTATCTTAACATTAGTGCAATTTCAAAACCCCATCCAAAACAGTGTTATTGGTAAATTCAGTGCAGATTTCATTCAAATGTTGAACACAAATGGAGAACCCTGATCTTGCTGCTAAGTCTTTCAAGATTGTGAAGCTGTGTCCTTGCTTATGACTAGACCATTTCCATCTTGAAAGGAGCTGAGCACCTGTGTGCATCAGAAAACTAAACATTTCCCCTGACTACTTCATCTCTGGGGCTTGATTTTAGAAACTCTGAGAACACCTATATACCACAACATACTCCAAATGAAGCTGCAGTGACCATTTCCTCCAATGGTGTCAGCTCTTCCTTGTATGCAGCCACAGAACAGTTAAAGAAATCTCCTACATAATGGAGACCAAAGTAAAATTAATTTCTCTATTTGAGGGGGCTTGAATTTATGTCTCTGATGTCTCTGGGGAAGTCTTTGACCACTTGGTGTGTGAGAATTAGGGAGAAGGATGGAGATACTCTCTGCACCTGCCACTGAACTTAAGAATATAAAAAAAATCATGTGGCCAGAGAGGGGAAAAAAAGAAAGTTTTCAAGCTGTCTATGTTGGTGGTTAAGGTAGCCACTTGAAAATCTTTTCTTCCAATGTTTCTGATGTGAACACTGTATGCAATGTGTCACGTAGGCTGACAAAACAGCAGCTCAAGCAAGGAACCCAGCCCAGAGGAGGTGGTACTTTATGGGCAACAGTGTCACACTCTCTCTTCCTCTCCCTGGCTCTATCAGTCATCCAGTGACACACCACTACATGATAATGCCACGTCCAAAAAAAAAAAAGAAAAAGCACTGAAACATAACATTCACAAATTTGTTAAACGAGGCCAACTATCAATCTATACCTTCCTTGTGAGCAAACCAAGGCGTCAAGCTGATTCAGGCTTCCTTTCCATATAAATAGCAAAGACTTGTCATAGAACAGATTGAAAGAAGCACTGAAGAGAAGAACTTGGAGGTGTTGGTTAATGGAAAACTCGACATGAGCTAGCAATGTGTGCTTGCAGCCGAGAAAGCCAACAATATCTTAGGGTGCATCAAAAGTATTGTGGCCAGCAGGTTGAGGGAGGTGATTCTCCCCCTCTACTCTGCTCTCATGAGAACCCACCTGGAGCCCTGCATTCAGCTCTGGGGCCCCCAGCACAAGAAGGACATGGAAGTATTGGAGAGAGTCCAGAGGAAGTCCACGAGGATGATCAGGTGGCTGGAGCACCTCTCCTATGAAGACAGGCTGAGGTAGTTGAGGTTGTTCAACTTGGAGAGAGAAGGCTCCAAGGAGACCATATAGTGGCCTTCCAGTACATAAAGAGGGCCTGCAGGAAAGCTGGAAAGGGATTCTTTGTCAGAGAATGTAGGGACAGGACAAATTAAAACCAAAACTAAAAAAAAAGAAATTAAACTAAAACATGGGAGATTTAGATTAGATATAAGGAACAAATCCTTTACTATGAGGGTGTTGAGGCCCTGGTTGCCCAGAGAAGCTGTGGATGCCTCATCCCTGCAAGTGTTCAAGGCCAGGCTGGATGGGGCTTTGACCAACCTGGTCTGGTGGGAGGTGTCCCTGCCCATGGCAGGGGGCTGGAACTAGAAAGGCTTTAATGTCCCTTCCAACCCAAACTATTCTATTATTCTATGATTCTGTAAAGAATTATAGTACCTCATGTGCTGGAAACACTGTAAAGTAACTTAGCTAAGCAACATTTACTTGGGGTCTTACTTGTGTGATGTCCAATGTTGTTGTGAAGAACAGCTCACTTCCACAAATCACATTACAAAAGATGGAAATTGCATCGTATTTCAATAGCTACCATTATTGTGCAAATTCTCTTACGTTATATAGCTACTTCAGGAGGCAGAAAAAGAGAGAAAAACTTAATAAATCATTTCCTGATGATAAATAGCCTTATTCAAAAGTGAGCATGGATCAATACCTTGATATCATTTATAAAGAATCACGTCTTAGAAAGAGATTGAAGTCAGCAAGAAAGAGGAAAGAGAGAGCAGGCTTTGTAATTAAACACTGCATGGTAAGTACTAGAAATTTTGCTTGCTGTGGGAAGACATGAACCCTCTTTTCCTTATGTGTCATTGAAGAACCCAATTTCATACATATTCACCCAGAAAAAAACATCTATGATGTTTTACTTTGGGATGCTTTCACATGAAATATTTTATTGCACTGTGTCTGTCCCCCAGAAATATTATCAATGAGCCTCCTGGAGAACAGACTTTGGAGCTCAGGATTATATGTTCCCAGCAGCAATTTAATATTGCACAGTAGCTGGGGAATAATTATTATTTTAATAAGCTTAAATCCTCTACCTGCAAATATATGCTTTAATCTTCTTAACACTCTTCTGAAATTAACTATATGAAGAAGATAGACAAAAGAAAAACATAAAACAAATTATTTTTCTCTATTTTGTGTTGTGGAACATATACTTTGGTGCAACAGCTATGGAGAAATGGTGTCTTTAGATGTTCCTAAAAGTCTCTTGAAAACTGAAAGGTGACTTTCATATGTTAGACATTTCCTATAAATAAATCTGTCAGGATTTAATGACAACCAACTGTCAGCAGCTTCTAAGAAATTTTTATCACTACTCCCTTCATTCCCATGGAGACTTTGGATTAGTTTTTAAATAATGGATGAAAGAGGAACATACTGAAGATTTTTCATCATGAATTTCTGAATGAGAAATTATTAATAATATAAGTCTGGTAAACTTATCTGATCTAAAATAAATGAAATTATCTTTACAGACCAATTTATAATATATAGTGAATTCAATCTGTCATGTAATACAACATTGTTTTCTTTTTATTTTTGACATTTCAGGTTTTATAGTCAGAATGTAAGTATGAAGTGTCTTTAAGCCCCTTATGGTGCCATATCTTTTAGTTCCTACTTTGAAGTTGAGAGTACAGTCACAGAATTCCTGGGAATGAGTTTAAGTGGCATGAAACCGAAAACATACATGTATGAGGTTAGAGAGACTATGAACTTCACACACTGATGCTACATTAACATAGGATTTATAGGGAACAGGGTGGGCAAGGAAATGGAGGGAAACTCCAAAATAGAATGTTAAAAGTAAAGAGGTGTAGAGCCAGATTGGCACCTTTTTCAGCCAGATTGGAAAAGCTTCCTTTGAATATTTGTGTAAATGCAGTTGTGACAGCCATTCACTCTAGATTTTTCATTGTTAATCATGATAGGATATAATTATTGTATCAATAAGTCAACTCATTAAAACTTAGATTAAATAAGATTTCTACTCTAACACTAATAACAGAACTTTAATAATTGTATTTATCTAGCTAGAGGCAACCTGAAACTGCTACTTTGCTGATCTGTCCAAAGCAATATCTGACACACGTATATGCACATATATGTATGTATAAAATGTGTAAATTTACAAGTTTCAGAAAGAAATATAACTGCTATATCCTCATTTTTGCACATAGGTATTATATAACATCTTCATCGCCTTCACCCAGATGCACAGGTATGAAGAGATTGAATCCATCGACATCCTTGCTGGCTTTGCTCGCTTCTTCGTGGTGGGGCTGGGTGGTATGCTGTTTGGCATCGTCTTTGGATTTGTTTCAGCACTCATGACTCGATTCACCCACAACGTTTCTGCTATTGAACCTTTGCTGGTCTTCATGTTCAGCTACCTGTCATACTTGTCTGCTGAAACCCTTTACATCTCAGGAATTTTGGCGTGAGTATTCCTTATGGCTTTTTGGATGTACTCTTGAGAGAACAGGCAACCTTTCATGGAGGTTGTTTGCTTGAGGCTAGTGTAACACCATCATTTTCAGCATCTGGCCTAGAGACCTGCAGTGAATGGCTTCTAAGGGGTCTGTAAGTGGATCGATAATTAGGAAAAGCAATCCTATACTCAGTGTAGGCATAAATGTAGTACTGAGGAGTGGATATCTGTGCTGGTGTTTTGGGGAGACTTTTGCCTGCCAGAAAAAAAAAAAAGAAAAAAAAAGGTTGCACTTGTATAATGTGACCAGTGCTGACACCAGCTGGCTGTTTTCTGTTCCTTGGGGCATGAAGGAGCAGTCTGCTACCTTTGGTAAACCAGTTCAGTGAGAGAATGATCTGATGCCACTGGTACTAGACCAGTGTGTCTGCATTTATTGGTAAGCATCATCACCGCCAAACTACAATAGGGATAAAAAGTAAGGTGTGGAAACAGTAAAAAAATTAAAAATGTCAGAGTTATTGCTTTTGTGTATAGTTGTGAACATAAGTTCTAATGTAGTTTACTGGAATTACACTACTCTAGAACAACATCAGTAGAAGAAGAGAAAGGAAGGAATAGGAGACAAAAGTGAGAAACATCAGGAAAAGACTGCTGGTAGAGGAAAAGATCCTGCACCTAACAACCTCTCAGAAGGGTGAAGTATAAAGAAAGTATACCCGGTGAGGTGGCAAATGCTCCAGCTAGTGCTGTGGGCTGCCCAGCTGGTGGGCGGCAGGAGCTGGTGTGGCTTGCATTGGCTCTGAGCTCACAAGCCAGTGAGGCCTCACAGGCTTTGGTGCTCCCAGAGGAGAGAGATCTCCAGAAAACTCTTACTTACACATTGAGAACAAACCAGTTAAAATTTAATAAATTAAAGTGTGTAGCTGTTGCTTTCCAGACAGGTACATTTGCTCATGTCTACTTGTCAAACTCTGGTTTGGTTAGCTGTACAGCACAACTGGCTTTGTACAAGCAACCTTTGCAGGATTGCTCTGGGAAGTTAGTTTGGAATATTTAACCATATTAAATAAGTATTTAGGTAGGAAATACGTTTCTCTGGGCAATTAGACAACAGAATTGAATCTTAGGCTTTGTTTTGCATCTCCAGCACACTTGCCTTAAGGTGACTGGTGACTTTAGATGAGCAGGGTTAGACCACCTGTATAATGATCACAAATACTACATGGACCCTTTTCTACCTGTATTGCCCAGAATAATGCTTCCCTGCCTATTTGTTACACATGACTATGTAGCTCTTTATTCCTCTTACTTTTTATTTTCATTAGAGTATTGAAATTATTAGTAATAAAAAATGTTAATATAATTGGGATTCATTATTCTTACTGCTTCATTGAGGAAATTATTACTTGTTTTAGGGATGGGAACTTATTGTCACCCTTCTGAATTATTGAGGAATTCATTCATTTGTCACTTGGATCATGAAAGTCTATTATGCGTGTGTCTTTGAAAGTCAACAGTATTAAACTTTAATGCTTAATGACATTGTCTTAAAGTGTTCTTGGACCTGCTAAATGTCTCATTTCTACCAGAATACCCTTGAGATTTCTTCAGTGGAAATTAAATGAGCAGAAACTAGATGAAGGTTTATTTAACGAGCAGTCAACATTCTCTGAATTCACAAGTTCAGAAAAATATAATCCCAAGAAGCCCCTAAAGACTAAAAGAGTATCAACAGAAACTAGACAGATGATGGAATATATTACTACCATAGCACTGAATCTATCTACATACTACTGTGGAAAATAAAGGGGATAAGAGAAACCATCTTCAGTAGTCCTGTTTGAAGACTACTGCTCAGTATGAATGTGACCAGCATCTGTGCTGGATCGTGGCCAATACCTCTGAAGCAGGCTCTAGTCTTGATTAACAGCAAAGATGTGGAAAAAGATTCTTTTCCTTCCTTAGGAGTATCCCTCACACCGTGAGCAACTAAAAGGGGTGAAGGACACATCTGTAGGGTAATTAATTTTCCCCACAGTGGGTTTCTTTGGGATGGGAATTTCTGAAGCTTAATATGGTCCTGCTGATCTGCCACCCAGCTGGAAGGGAGCCAGTGGGGGCTTTGGTCAATGTAGAGGACTACCACCATATTCTCCCACCATCATCTTGAAGCAGAAGATCACTGACAGGCAGGTTATGTCCCTCTAACTGATCTATCCACAGGCTGGTACGAAATTGACCGCCCTTTGTTTGAGACTCAAATATTTGTTGTGTGGTGGTTGTGTGTTAGACATTCAAAATAAAATGGACTTTGAACAGGAATATGATACCCTCACTTCCTCCCCAGGGAGGCTGACTGATTTGCTTCCTTTTTCCTGTATACAAAATTGGTTCACAGTGCTGCATTAAGATGCTCTCACTGAAATAGCTAGTGTTACTGAAGAAGTAAAATGCTATATGATATTAGGAAGGTTAAAAGTCAGTGATGGAGAGTGCAGGTAATGAAGGCAAAAGCTGTTCTTAAATAAAATAAAATTAAAAATAATAATTTAAAAAACTGTTTGTAACTGATCTGTGATGTTTTGCCTGGTATAGCATGACAGCATGTGCAGTGACTATGAAGAAATACGTGGAGGAGAACGTTTCTCAGAATTCCTATACGACAATAAAATACTTCATGAAGATGCTGGGCAGCGTCAGTGAGACCCTGATTTTTGTATTCATGGGAGTGTCTACAGTGGGAAAAAACCACGAGTGGAACTGGGCCTTCATTTGCTTCACTCTGCTTTTCTGCCTCATTTGGCGAGCACTGAGTAAGTCAGCTTTTGTGGGCAAGCTACATCTCTGAGGGAAAACTTTTTGTGCAAAGGTATGTTAGTAAAGCCTGTGCAGACTGGTATAACCGGTTTAATAACGAATTTCCTAGGCATGCATTACAGTCAACTTAATTTCATAAATACCCATGTGCAGAAAAAGAGGAAAAAACAAACTCAAACAAATCTTAATGCCAGTCTCCAAGTGCAGGCTTTATGATTAAGCAAGAACGGAAAACTTTAAGCAAAATTAAAATATTACCATGATTACGCCTATATAGAAGCAGATATCTTAGTTAACTATATGCTCTTGGGTAAGTGGACTTAATAATTTAATTGCATTCTGTAATTAGCTTTCTAATTGGATAATAAATGTATATAAGCATGCTTCTGGTCCTGGGTCTATAATACTAAAGGTCCTGTGCCAGGAGTGCCTAGAGGACGTCAGACTATATGTGGGACACAATTTCTCATCTTCTCCTAATGTCCAGGATGGGTCAGCAGAAAATGAAAAGTTGGGAGAGAGAGGATAGGAAGGCACAGAGGAGGAATTATGCTTTATGTGAAGGTGTGTATTGAACGTATGGAGTTCCCTTGGCAAATGTGAGGAATCGGCAGAGAGTTTGTGCTTAAGGATCAGAGGACAGACCAGTACAGCTGATGTTTTGACAGATGTTTACTGCAGCTCTCCTGATCAACAGAAGGAGGCAGATGAACCATATTTTATGCTCTGTAGAAAGTATCACAGTCACAGGCCCCACTACTCATGAGAGACTTCGACTACCCCGATATGTGTTGGAAGGGCAGTATGGCTATGTACGAGACATCCAGGAGATTTCTGAAAAATGTTGAAGACAATTTCTTGATGCAGGTGATTGAAGAACCAGCTGTGGAATATGCTTTTCACAAGTCAAAAATGTGCCTTTGTGACAAAATAGGCCAACGGCATCCTGGGCTACACTAGCAAGTGTGTAGCCAGCAGGCCCAAAGAAGTGTTTCTTCCCATCTGTTCAGCACTGGTGAGAGTATCCGGTGTGTCCAGTTCTTGGCTCCCTGTTAAAGGAAAGATATGGAGGTTCTGGAGGAAGTGCAAGAGGTCACCAAACTGGTCAGGACCTAGAGCACTGGATATACAAGGAGAGCCTGAGAGAGCTCAGCCTGAAAAAGAGAGAGCTCACAGAAAACCTTATTGCTGTCTACAAGTACTTGATCAGAGGGTAGAGAGAAGATAAAGCCTGATCAGAGAACAGAGAGAAGATGAAGCCAGACTCTTCTCAGAGGTGCACATCAGTAAGATAAGAGGTTACAGACACAAGGTAGAATATGGGAAATTCTAATTAGATAGTAGGAACCCATTTAACATGAGAGTGATCCAATATTACAACAGCAGCACAACTCTACAACCTTGAAGGTACTCAAGACTTGATTAGTGCTCTGAGCAACCTGATTTGATTAGATCTCCTTTGAGTAGGAGTTTGTTCTAGATGACCTCCAACGGTCACTTCCAACATGCAATACTCTGAGTTTGGGACCAACTAAGCATAGGCATCAAAGAGCTGAGGTTAAGGTGCTATTTCTTAAATCTCTCAGGTAGCTCTGGCGCATTGGAACAGTTCTGTTATATAGTGATGACACAATTACTCAACTGTAAAGGTGATGTGATTGTTGTGGGTTTGAAAGCAAGAAGGCAATGATTAAATATTTCCTTGCTAACCCTGGGCCAACAGTGCCCTGTATGTCTTTAAAAGGCTTCCTTTTGGAGTCCATATAGGAATAACCTTCCAAAAAAGAGATAAAAAATCTTCTGTGTGTAAAACCACTTTGCTGTTACATGCCCCTTTGTCTCTCAAACACCAAAGGGAGTGCAAGAGTTTTCTAGAGGATGGTCAAAATATTTCCCCTGAACTTGTTTGCTAAAATGATTGCATCATTTTCTCTGAAGCTTGAATAAGGTAAAAAGAATTGGTTTGAGGGTGACACATAACACAGTTTCGGTCTGAGTAGTTGATTATCTAGCATAATGTATTGGTTTATGCAGCCAGGGTTTTGTACTGGGAGGTGCTCCAGGGGTGGCCTCTGTGAGCAGAGCCCAGCAGCTGCCCCATGTCAGAACAGGGCCAGCTCCAGATGGCTCCAAAAGGGACCCGCTGCTGGCCAGAGCCAAGACAATATGTGATTCTGGTTGTGACTCTTTGGAATCATATTTAAGAAAGAGAAAAACCTGTTGTGCAACAGCAGATGGGAGACAGGAGTGAGACAATGTGAGAGAAGCCACCCTGCAGGCACCAAAGTCAATTCAGAAGGAGGGCAGGAGGTGCTCCAGGCACAAAGCAGCAGTTCCTGTGCGACTTGTGGAGAGGCCCTGTTGGAGCAGGCTGTCCCCCTGCAGCCAATGAGTCCCACATGGAGCAGATCTCCATGCTGCAGCCTGTGGAGGAGCCCCTGCAGGAGTAGGCCCTGAGCTGGAGCTGCAGCCCGTCGAGCTCACGCAGGAGCAGGAGTTTGGGGGGAGACACTGCCCATAGGGGACCCGTGCTGGAGCAGTTTGCTCCTGGGGATGGACCCCGTGGTACGGAGCCATGTGGGAGCAGTTGTTGAAGAGCTGCTGCCTGTGGGCAGCCCCCACAGGATCAGTTTGGGAAGGACGGCATCCCGTGGGAGGGACCCCACATGGAGCAGGGGCAGAGAGTGACTGTGAAGGAGTGGTGGAGACGAAGCTTTAGGGACTGACCACAGCCCCCATTCCCCATACCCCTTTGCTGCTTGGGGGGAGGAGGTAGACGAGGGTGGATGTGGGAAAGGTGTTTGTAGTTTCCTTTTATCTTTGCACTGCTCGAGTCTGAGGGCAATAAGCAATACATTTCATTAATCTCCCTGTGCTGAGTCTGTTTTGCCCATAACAGTAACTGTGAGTGATCTTCCTGTCCTTATCTCAACCCACAAGTTTGCTTTTGTTTTCATTATATTTTCTCCCCCTGTCCTTCTGAGGAGAGGCAATGAGAGATTTGGTGTTGTGGTGCTTAGCTGCCCATCAATGTTAAACTACCATACATATCTAAAGCTAGTGCTGCTAAACTTACCCAAAATAATTCACTAAATTTATCAGTGAATACAGAGTAAAATAACACCAGTAATTATCATGATTTTTCAATACTTACTTTAGCAATATAAGTTTCCACACAAATCACACACAAATCATAGGATAAAAAAACCACCAATCCTTACATAGCCACAGGCTGTCTGATGAATTTTAACTTTTATTGACGTTTATTGAAAGCAAAATGAAATCTGAGAAATAAACAGAGAATTACAGAGACAGAAAGCCAGAGGATTAAAAATTAAAATGTTATTACTCTGCCTTTCAGTGAACCTATCCACAGGATTTGTTGGTAAAGAATTGTTCAAACACTTTGGGCAGACACTGTGAAAGCAGGAAACATTGCAAGGGAAGGCACAGGAAAAAACTCTCATCTAGTGTTTTTTTTTTTTTTTTGTGTCCAGAACACTTCAGAGAAGTGCAACATAAAGACAGGAAGTAAATCTTTTCCCCTAATCACACTTCTAAACCCATATGAGAATTTAAAACTTGAAGCAGTTAATAAACACACACTTTTCTAGGACTTTTTCACACAAAGATTAAGTATTTGGTCAAAGAGAAGCTACAAGAACCAAAAATTGAAAAGAAAGGTCTGTCAACTGCTGCCTGAGACAAAACATGCTTTGTTTTGCTTTGAATATTTTCTTTTTCTGCTTTCTTAATAACAATTGGGGTTTGTTTGTTTGTTTGTTTTGCCTTCTTAGGCGTATTTGCTCTCTTCTATATCAGTAACAAGTTCCGAACGTATCCCTTCACTGTGAAAGACCAACTCATTATTTCCTACAGTGGTCTTCGAGGAGCCAGCAGCTTCTCTCTTGCGTTCTTGCTCCCAGTGAACCTCTTTCCAAGGAAAAATTTGTTCATTACTGCTACACTTGTAGTTATATACTTTACAGTATTCATCCAGGTAAGTGGATGTATTGCTTAATGTATAGCTTTCACAAAACCAAGGTGACCAGGTCATTCCACTTGGTTTACACTGCTGCACAAGGAGGAACTGGATCTTCTGGATGTCCCGTACTCTTTATTTTCCCCTACAAATAACTCAGATACTCTTGGGTGTCCACAGAGCACTATGCACCTCAGCATAATAGTGGTTAGGCATTTAGATCCCATCGGAATGTTTTCATAAAACCAGTTTTGTTTCTATTTCCCTTTTTTTAAATGCTAGATTCTCTAGTAGTGCAATAGAGAATCGGGAACAGCTGAAAATAGTTTCTACATGAAAAACAAAACAAAAAAAAGAACCAAGCCAAATCAAACCAAACCAAAATGCTTAATTCTGAAAATATAGAAGTAAGAGTTTTCAAGACCATAAGGACCTCACAAAGACAATGCCTTCTTCCAACTGAATGCTGTTTTGGTGAAAGTTGGCAATGAGTCAGTTACTTTATGTGGTTAAAACATGTTGATAAACACAGTCTTGATTAAAATATAGGTACACATTTTTTAGTTTTTGTTTTTGAGTTTTAATCCTCTCCTGTTGTAACCGATCATTATCCTAAGACAGCTTTTCTGAGTGATTAAAATGAAATCCGCTTTCTTGTTTTCTGCTTTAATTTTTGAGATATTATTAACACTTCAACTTACTGTTCCAAATGCAGGGAATCACAATTGGACCATTGGTCAGATATCTAGATGTTAAAAAGACCAACAAAAAGGAGTCCATCAATGAAGAAATTCACATGAGAGTAAGTTTTTGATACCAGTAAGTAGTAGCCTAAAAAGAAAAGGTAGGGTGTTCAGAAAGAGATGGATTAAAGGAGGCATTTGGTAGCCCTGGTATTTACTGAATTTGGGCTTCTTATGCTTTTTAGAACATTTAGAGGGAAATCTAGGCATAATATTCTAAAATGTGATAGTTCATTTGTATTCATAGTGACTGTCACATTATAATAATACTGTACTGTAACTGACATGGCATAGCAGGACTCTTATATCTGGATACTTGTGACCATGGTGGGACAGGTACATAAAAGCAGCATTTACAAAATGCATTTATCATCCTTTCCAGACAGATTTGTTAGATACCTTTGTTGCCATCTTTTGATTGATTATAAACACATTGACACCTTAAAAGTCTTAATCATGTTTTGGTGAAGTGAAAAGGGTTGAATCATTGGTCTGCAAATTTAATTCTGAATAACAGTCTTTTTCCCTTTCAAACATTTGCTTTAGCTCTCAAGTTACCTATGTATAAAATAATAGAAAACTGCTCAAAATAACTTAGCAACACTAGGCAAAATATGCATACACTTTTATTTTTACTCTAGGGAATATATCTGAAATTAACAAAATGATCATGCCTTAAAATTAAACACATTCAAAAACCATTAGCAAAACCAGAGCATCTCAACTGATTTGAATTTGAATTGAATTTGATTCTTGCTATTCCAACCTTTGCATTTAGCTTTGAATGGTAATTGTTCAAAAGCACCACTTACAGCTATACATATGGAGGAACTGGTCATTTTCTGTCTGTTTCCGTAATGCTAGAAATGGACAGAAGATGACTGAAAATTCTGATACTTAGCAGTGATGAACTTGCCATTCTCATGACAATATACAAAATCCTCAGGGAATTTGCAGGTCATGGCAAGGGCTAAAGTGTGGAGTACCTGGCCCCACACATGCAGAGGGATGTCACACATACAGAAAGAAGACCTAGGTGGCATATCCAATAATTTTGGTTTTGGTCTCAGTAGACAAAAAGGACCATGCAATTTAGATGCTCAGTATTGTTTTCCACTGTGTACAGCCCTTTACTCAGTTTTATATTTTGTTAAGTGATGGTGAGATGATATCAGACAGAACTGCCACCTCAATCAAAATATTGCCACTGCAGCCAAGCACAGTGGGATGGATATTTGCCTTGATTTTTAGAAAAATGTAGTTATTTTCAGAATTAACTCACCCTTCCCATTTAAAAAATATATAAAAAAAAAAGAATGAAAGAAAGAAAGAAAGAAAAAGGAAAAAAAAAAAAGAGAAAATCCTATCAACAGTTGCATATTTGTGGTGACATTATTTTCTCATAATGGCCACTTAAATTTCTTCCGTGTTTGTTTCTCCAGTTGATGGATCACTTCAAGGCTGGTATTGAAGACGTATGTGGACATTGGAGTCATTATCAGCTGAGAGATAAGTAAGCATCTCTTACTGCAGACTATTATAATAAAATAACCTATCATCTGTGATGTAAAATACAAAAGGTAAATAGAATAAGAAATCCATCTTGTGCCCCATGAGGCTAAAATAGCATGAAAATATTGGGGACGTGTGCAATATCTCTTTTTAAAAAGTGAACTCCTGAGTAATTGCTATCTCTTGGGATTGCAGTGCCCATATATTGTCTGCTAAATTGCTTCTGCACAAACAGGGATAAAATGAGCCTTCTGAAAGAAAAAAACGTAGCAGATAAATTCATGCTGCAGGCATCAGACTATGCATATAGCTTTGGCATAAATCTTTGGTCTGTGGCAGTGTTCCTTTAGGTTGAGATTTGGAATGGAAGATGTGTATGGTGTCAGTGCTTCACTGTCTTTCTCTATAAGCCTCCAAGACAAATACAATCCCTTGTAGGTGAGTACAGATTATAGAATTACTAATTTTTCCTTACAAATCTTTGTAATTAGTTATATTCAAAATTAAAAAAAAAAAAATAGTGGAGGAAATGTTGGCATTTAAATATCGAGTAGCACAGGCAGATACTTTCATTCTGGTCTTCACTCAGGAAATCACAGAATCACAGAATCCCCAAATGGCTAAGATTGGAAGGAACCTCTAAGTCCTACCAGCCTGATAAGCAGGATCACCTAGAGCACATTACACAGGATGGCATCCAGGAGGGGTTTGAATATCTCCAGAGAAGGAGAATCCACAACCTCTCTGGGTAACCTCTGCCAGTGCTCTGTCACCCTCACAGTAAAGAAATGCCCTCTCATATTGAGCCAGAACCTTCTGTGCTTCAGTTTGTGCCTGTTGTCTCTCATCCTGGTGCAGGGCACAACTGAGAAGAGACTGGCTCCATCCTCTTGGCACCCTCCCTTCAGATATTTGTACACATTGATGAGGTGTCTCCTCAGTCTTCTCTTTTCCAGGCTAAACAGGCCCAGCTCTCTCAGCCTGTCATAATATGGCAGGTGCTCCAGTCCTCTAATCATCTTAGTAGCCCTAAAATACAGGACCAGTGCTGTCTTCTATAAGCAGGATGAGGTGATATTGTCAAGTTTCGTGGATCTTTCAGGCATTGCTCAGAAGAAATCAACCTGGGATTCTAAGCTGCCTTCTTCCAGAAGGGCACTCTGCAATCATGTTGGCCTCCATCTCAACATGTTAATGTTGTGAAGATAGACTAATCTTTTCCACAGACATCATATTCTGATGCTATGGACTAAGTGTTATCCCTAAGATCATGCCTAGACTTCTGTGTCTGAGACCTCCAGCTCACCACTCAGCACTGAACCCCAGTAATCTAGACTGGGTGTTTGCTGTGACATGTGGAAGTTCCCTTCATGACTAGGTTTCTCCTTATAAAAATCAAAAATTAGGAGTGGGAAGAAGGTTGGTCTGTATCCAGTTCTCATTTCTACAGGGTATGCTGGTGTATCTAGGGCGCTTACCTGGACCTAGAAACTAAATGCCTTCTAATGCCTTCTTGGCTCTCACAGTAGAGATAGATAGCTTTAGAGCAGCCACTGGGGCAACACCACTGCCTGTGCAGTCAATAAGCTAAACAAATCCCTCTTAGAGCAGTAATTTAATTGAAATAACAGCATTTCCAATTTCAGTAAGATAAAATATTATTTCCACTTATCTCACATCTACGCAAATGCTTTGATAAGAGACATTTTTCCATTTTTATTTATTTTTTTCATAAATGTAATGTTTCTGTTCACGGGCAGATTCCAATGGCATATATGTAAAAAAAAATAATGTAAGAAGATTGTATTAAAAAGTATTCCCTAGACTTTCCTGTGTAACTTCAAAAATGCTTAGCATATGTGTATCACAATTAATTACCTTAGTGATGACACTTCAGGTTGATTTCTGAAAATAATTATATATATATATATATATATATATATATATATAAAGAGCTTCAATCCCAACCAAAACATTAATGTACCTCTCTCTATTACTTGAGGAAGAATGAAGACCAGTCATGTTAAGAGAAAATGTACAAAATTCTATTGCTTTTCTTAGCATTGTGGAAATCATTATCTTGCTGTGGTAAACTGTTCCTTTGAAAGAAACTTGTAAGAAGATCTGCTGTTCTGCTAAACATCTGCCTGAAAGTAGATACCTGTTCCAAAGCACACACATACATTCACATTCAAATTATGTCATACATCAGAGATACTTTACAATCTGCAGCATGCGTGCACATAGTATTTTGTGGTCCATTCAATTTCTCTGTCATTCAGAATACAAAGAAGTATATTTTATCCAGCCTAATTGTTGGGATTCAAAATTATCAGCAACATAATGCGCCCAAACTACTGTAACTACTGGGCCATTTGAAGCATTATTGGTGGCTGGCTGAATAGGCCAGGATTACTGTAAGAGCAGCTGCTGCTGTTATGCCCTATTAGAATAAAACATTTGTATGAAAGCATGGAGACTGGCCATATTCTTTTCTTACAAATGTGGCAGTGTTATATAAACACATATCCAGTCCTCTTCTTTGCTTTGATTGCAGATTGTTTCTTTCTTTTGTCCAGTGGGCTTTACAATCTCTGTGGACCACCAGACCATGCCAAATGTCCCCCTAAAGGTTTCTGTTCACTTGTTCTTCAGGAGTCCACAGGTGCCTTTAATTTGGATACAGTTTCCACTGGTGAATTATAGATGTGCACATTTGAATGAAGATCAGCTTGACCCACAGAAATAAAAACACATTTCACTTCTTTACACTTCGTTTTTAACTTCTCTTTTGCAGATTTAAGAAGTTTGACAATAAGTATTTGAAGAAAATTTTAATTCGGGAGCATCAACCCAAATCCAGCCTTGTGTCATTATACAAAAAGATGGAGATAAAACTGGCCATAGAGATGGCTGAGAATGCCATGGAAATTTCAAAATCATCCACAGCTTCTTTACAGTGAGTACTGACCTCTTCATCTTTTGTGGAGCTGAGTGGGATAGGACGGAAGGCAATAAAAATCAGGCAACACCCAAAGGATTTTGTGATTTTAACAAAAAAAGTATGGGGGGAAAAAAAAAGTCATGGGAATGTGTTGTTTTGGGCTGGCACTCATATTTGTACATTGGCTCTTTGCTGACAGATTGAAAATTACTTTTTATTTATTTATTTATTTATTTTTAAGTGATGGGCAATTCAGAAGAAACACAAGTCAGGTGTAAAGGCCACTCTCACTGTTTTGAATCACAGCAGTGGTTTGAGGGGACAGTAGCCTTCAGTGTGCTGACCGATGCGTTTTATTCATCACTGCCAGCTGGTAAGAGAACTGAAGGCGAGGCTAGAGAAAAGGTCTTGACTCCAATATCCCAATGAGAAGAGAACAGTTTTCCTTCTAGCATTTGCAGTTTTTGCTATTTCAGGTTCCTGTCCCTCAAATCATTCTGCTATATTTTTATACTTTCATACCCACTTTGGTCAGAACATGGTTTCAGAGAAGAAAATAAAAAAAGACAGAAAGGATTATAGAGAACACTTTCTAAACCTTACCTTGGATTTTCAGTATGGAAAATGAGGAATTTACACCAATGCAGTTGTCTAGTTTCTCAATAGTGTGCTAAATGAATGCTAGTTCTCCCAAAGTGTATGTCCTTTCTATTTTGCAGCAGCCTCTGGCAAGGCCCAGCATATTTTCTTTACTGACTGCTTCTTTCACCCCACACCAGAAAGTTCAAATAACAACAGGAATTTAAACTAAAATCTCTCTTGAAACTGTTAGGCATAATCACATCAAAATTCATCTGCTTTCTTGAAACTGATGTCAGCTTGCAGCGTAAGACCTAGCTCTTTTCTTTCTAAGTTGTTCTTTGCTGAATGGATGATATTAAAAGAGATTGCATGTCTGTCAGGCTCCTTTCTGTCTGCTGTATTCCCTTAACTGCTCTGAGCCAAGAGTAAATGTGAAAGGCTGGTAGACAGTCTATGGCAAACAAACCACTTTCCTCTTCTTTTCTTGAGAGAAAAAGAAAATAAGACAAATTGCTTTAGAGTGGTTCAAAAATTCTCTCCCGAGATAAGCATTTAGACTGAAAAATATTCTATAATAAATAGAATATGACAGACTAGATTTTGCCATCTTTACTTTAAACTGTAATAAAATTCCACTGTGCATCAGCCTCTCATTTACAGATTTTCCTCTCGAGACAGACTTTTTAAAAATAAAATGTCACCTTTAAAAAAAAAAAAAAAGTGACTCAGAACCTTTCTGATCCTTGGAGGCTGTGAGAGTGTTAGGAAAATACAAGTTTTCACAGCTCTGTTCTTCGGTAGGTGTCCACTGAGGAACCCTGGAGGAGACAGGATAGTGAGATAGTTGTGTCTTTGGTCTGAGACAATGCAGCAGTTCTTATAACTCCATTCTCCTGAGTGATTAAGTAAATCTGCTAAAGACTAAAATGTTTCTTAATGGAAGCATGCATAAATGATTTGATTTTTCTCACTGAGCTTGCTTATAACTAAGCTATCCTCAGTCAGCATACAAAAATCTGGCCATAAGCAATGGAGATTTGAAATTATATTCCAATCTATATCATGTTTAGCAATATTTGTGGTGCTATAGTAGTAAAAAAAAACTCATCAGCATTTCTGATCACTTTACAACATTTAGGGACATGAGGGGAAATACTCTATAACAATCAAGGTGGATGTCCATCACCGTGGATAAACTCTGTGCTCAGAAATTGCATTCATGCCGGTGGGAGTCCTGCAGGTGGAGTGGGTGTTCAATATGCACTAAGCATTTCCAGGGCAGATTGTAGAAATTTGTCCACAGGCCATGCAACAAAAAATCCACATGTAAACGAAAATAGAACATTATGTTATGATGGCTTGGAGAATATTAACCTTAGAAATAAGAATTTTGAAGACAAAAGCACAGACAAGCAAATATTATCAAAACTGTGTTTTTATGGTTGTATTTTGGAATTATACCCTAGGAATGCCCATTAGAGAGACAGAGATGAATCAACTCTGAGTTTAATTAATGCTGGATTCATATTACTGTAATATGGACTTGTGTAAAAGTAAATCTTACAGAGTATCAATACAGTAGAGAACAGAATAAAATGGCATTTTGTCATTTGTGATGGTGCAGCTGTGCAAGAGCTGTGCCTGGTGAATGCTACTTCCTTCATAGGGGAAGTGAAGATTGGTGGAGAGTTCACAATGTTCAAAAATTTGGATAAAATACATAAAAAATAATTTTACAAGCATTGCGGAAGGAATTTTATTTCCTCCCTGTATCAACTATCTCCATGTCTTAAGAAGAGATACTGTCATGGTCTTCATTATGCAGAGAGAGGCAGTTTCCGTGGCATAGTATCAATTCAATATCTCCTTTGCAACTATATTGCCTGTGCCATTCTTTGTCATTAACATTCTAAAGGTTTTAATAAGAACAAATAAATAGTTTCAATAATGGTTGCTTTATGGGTTTGGTAAAATACAATCAAAAAAAAAAAAAAGATTTTTAAATGTATTATATATTGCAAAATTTCAAAGCAACCCATTCTTTATTACCATATATATGTCTTGTTATCAGTTTTGTAGGTTAATATCTAATCCCATGAAAAGAATGCATACTTTTTATTTCTTCTTCAAAACAAGGCACTTTGTCTTCCTGCTATTCCAGCTCAGCAAAACTTGGGGAATATTATTGATTTTATATGTCACTTTAAAAGATATGCAATAAGCCTTTAAATGGCTTAGGAATGGCCTCCTCTTCTGTACTGGCATGTGGACAGGTCAGGTATGCAGCTGGAAAGGTAAAGAGATTATCTGATGTCTTGCTGAAGTTTTACTCACCACTTTTCCTAGTTATTCCCAACAGCAAGGTGTAAAGACCCTATGGAGACATTCGGTGAAGTGAGGATGTGAGGGGCAGTTACTCCCTGTGACATTTACACCACTTGCACTGACTATGGATGTTCAATTTACATTACATAAATGCTGCATTTCATATACCAGTTACTGGTTGACCAGCTGATTGCAATTAGATTGCCATTAGTCCCTAGGGGCTATGCTTGTGTTTGCAAGGGGCTGCTGACAGCAGAGCTGCTGACTTCCTTTCTTGGAAAGTAGCATACATGGGCTGTCCTACAGCCTAGGACATGCCAGACCCAGTATGGAATAAAGGTGCATTGAAAGTGCTCACCTGGGAACTTGGAGGCATCCCTGGATCCTCTCAGTGAGATGAAAGCAAGCAAAAAGCTATTTAACCAACCAACCAAAAACACGAGCGGGACTGAAATTATGTGGTTGTCGTTCTTCCTTGCTGGTAAATATCTAGGTTTCTTATTGTTGCTGATGCTGAGAACTGATATGTGTCAATCATACATTTGTTGGGAAGGATTTCTCAAAGCCAGGATAAGATTTCTAGTCAAAGCCAGGAAAAGAGTCCATTTCTCTCCCTGTGTCTTCTTAGATTATAGCACAAAATTGTGGTAACATTGTTCAATTAGCTGCAATTGCAAAATTCAAACCTTTTTCCTATGATTACAGTATAATCTTAGTTTTGTTTGAATCTAACTTCCTTTGCCATTAAAAGTTATTTTATTTCAGAAGGAGTAAAAAATAAATATACACAAAACTGTGGCAATATTGTATGTTGATAATAATCCCTTCCTTAATTGCACAATTTACAGACAGAACTTAAAGGACATCACTGAGCTGAAAATAAAGATTTAGGATAAAATTTTAAACAAGAGAAAAGAAAAAAATGGAGAAATGGAAAAAAACAGAAACAACAAGATGAACTCAGACTGATTCATCCTGGATGATGACTATCTGTTTTCCTTTCTTTTCTTGGGAATTGAGCTGAACACTAACTCTCACACAGATTGACTAACTTAGCAGGTCCAGTTAACATTTCACAGCAGCCTTCATGCATTGTTTTGCTAGTGAAAAGGACAGGCAGTTACAAACGACTGTCAGCTTCTTGTCCCAGTTTGCTAAAAATGCAAAGATTGCTATCTCTTAGGTAGTTCTTTTATTTTAAATGGAGAAACAGGTTTAGTACCAAGGAAATCCTATATGTTCCTTTAGCCACAGAGAGGTCTTTTGGACTCTAGTCAGGGTGTGCTTTATTTCTTAAGGATGTGCCACAGTTTCTCAGAGGAGTTAAAACCAGCAGGACAGCAAAGCCCAGACTGTTACGCCATGATGAAGAACAGATTCAAATGGAGGAAATTGCAATACCTTCCTGTTGGTTGCCCAATCTAATCCTTAATTATGAACTTCCTTCTAAAGCACTTTGAAGGACAAGGAAACTTGTCTGCTGTCAGCTCCATAAAGGCTGTGGATCTGCTCTGACTGTTTTGATAAAACCTGGGAAGGAGCCAAGCCTGACATTGTTCATTCAGCTTTGGATGATTTTGTGCCGTCACTGATTACTGAAAGACTCTTCACAGTCTTCTGTCCTAATACAAAAAGCAGCTCATGCATCATTTCATAGCACAGCATTTAACCAACCTAATGTCATAATTAAACTTCTCCTTTATTTACAGGAGCTGTAGAAATCGGCGTGTGCACAGGCTCTCCCCTGCTGAGGTGGAGTCCATGAGAAATGTCCTGACACATAACCTATACCACGTGCGACAAAGGGTGTGTGAGTCGCCTTCTATTGCGCAGTGTTTGCGGACCAAAAGCTCTTGTTTGCCCTCCTTACCTCATGGCAAGGGCAGTGTTAGTGGTGGGACCAGCCCATGGCTGTACAAGGAAGGGAAGAAGGCCAGCCTCGGAGCTTGCTACCCAGTGAAAAACAAAAAAAGCAGGTTTTTCCATCAGCTTTTCACACTGAGAGCAGCAGAAAAACCCAGGAAAATCCAGGAGTGAGCTGTAGAGGTCAGGCTTCCCTCACTGTACAGCTACCTACATCTCATAAATGGCCTTTCTGAGGCTGCCGGATCTCCCTGGCCAAGGCTGGCCTCCCAGGTCCTCTCCCTGCATCACCTGTGACCTGCTTCTGCCGGGGTGCTCCCACAGCCGCACGGGCCACCCACCTCACACTGTAGCTCAGACTGTATTTTCAGCAGCAGCCCCAGCACATTTTCCAAGCAACCCACCCGTAGTAGAGCCTTAAGACCCAAAGGTGTGACAAGGCCCCTCAAGGACCCCCTACTTTGCTGATGCCTGGGAAGCTGGGTTGGCAGCAGATGCCTACGTGGCGTGGCAGCAGGATGGGGGCGAGTGGGGCCAGAAACATCCGAGCACCCTCAGCCTGGCAGGGCTTCAATCACTCCCAGGCTGGCAGGGTTTCGTGGGAGGCAGCAGGATGGCGGGTCGCCAGCAGCCACCAAACTGCTGCGGAGGTGGTAAACCATGGCCCAAAGTCAGCTGAGAGGCAGGCTGGTGTGCCCTCCCCCTGCGTGGGAGTTACAGTTTCCCCTTGCCAAAAGAGGAAAAAAAAAAAAAAAAGTTCCACCATTCCACCTCCTTCGGAGTTTCGTTTTACAAGTTCCCCCCCACACACACACAAAGAAAAAAGAAGCTTAGCAGAGATTTGTTTTGCAGAAATTTGTACTGGTTTTGGTGAGGACCAAGTTATCCTATCTGCTTAATCCAGTCTTGGGCCCTGAATATGTAACTGAGTGCCCTCATGCAGCAAGGAGTGGGAGAGGATATAGAGGATATAACCTTGAAATTATGCAGATAAACGAAACTAGCTCGTGTAACACACATTTGCTAGAAAAAGCTAGGCCCTGCTCATTTAAATGTGTCAGTATTAATATGATATTCATTCCCAATATTGTTTGATTTGCCATGGCCAATTATCCTTATGATATTAATTTCTTATCTTGCCAGCAACAATTTGCATATATGGCTGCCTCTTAGCTGAAATGACCTCTCTCTCTTCAAAATCAATTACAGTAATGACCATTAGTGCCAGTCACTTCCTATGTGGCATTGAGGTCTGTGTGCTTTGGAAATAAAAGATTGGAAGTAAAAATAATACTACTTCTAATACTTCACTTTAAACTTTGAAGGCCTGATTGTGCTTTGCCTTGTCCAAGCCACTTTGCAAGTGCCTATTCCAGTCAAGTTAAGATCAGATTCTGCATTTGAAGACATTTTTATAGAGTTAAGAGATTCTTTCTCTTTTAGGCAGAGAATTAATCTCTTTCCCTTCATTTAACAAGAAGTAAACAATAAATTAAAAATTTTATCCTAAAAAAGTTTGAGCTTTAAGGTAACATTAAAGTGTAATTTGCCCTAGTATGGAAAGGAAACTGAGCTGTGCATCTCCTTCTAGAGACGTACTCTTAGCATTATGTTTACCTCCCAGTACCAAGGCTCAGGGGTGGGCTAATCAGCTATTTGTCTCTTTGGACCTGCCTCATACCTGTAGCTCCCAACTGCATGATCAGGGGAGGGCTGAGGGAGAGGTAAAGCTCAGAGGTGTTAACAGGCTAGTGCAGGTGGATGTTTTATGGTGCACTTTAGGCAGGCATCAAAAAGGGCATCAAAATGCAGCCCTAGTGGTAGTACAGGCAGCTGGGAGGGGGGGCATATTGTCCAGGGCTTACAGCTGTGCTCATACGTCCTCACACCTTGCTGTGCAGTGAGGTTAGTGCGAGGCTGTGTTTTTCCACAAGTTGCCAAAAAGACCCATGGCAAGTCCGTGGCGTGCCCTTGGCCGTGTGACCGACAAGGCTGTGCAGCTTTATCTAATTAACTTTGTGAGTGCAAAGGAAACTAACAGAGTGAACTTTCTGTTACAGGCACCGTCATACAACCGCCACAACCTGCCCACCAACACCAGAGAGAAACAAGCCCAGGAAATCCTCATCCGTCGGCAGCACAGCCTGAGGCAGAGTTGCAGAAAGGGAAACAGCTTACCTTGGGGTAGACCGGTACCTGTTATGCAAACTGCTGTTCATGTAATCAAAACAGAGAAAAAAAAAATCCTCTGCTTTTCCATAAATAGGAAAAGAGACACACATTTTTATATGCTTTTTACAATTAAAATGGATACTCTCCCCAGTGTAGCACCTAAGAAGAAAGGGCTCCACTTAGCATGTAGACAGCCACATTTTTAATGTCCTACCTCTATACGTCAGTTAAAAATTGCATACTATGTCTATAAGTAGTAAAATAATGCAACTTTCATTGTTTCGGCATGTGCAAAGCAAGGTATGATCACACCTATGTGAGCTTGTAGCCTCACAAAAAGCCTGATCCAAAGGTCTTGACACCCTGACACCACAGTTTGAGCTTTGGATCAGTAAGGTAAGATTTGTTTGACGATATGTAGGCATTGGATAGCACAGCTGAGATAATCACTGTTTAAGAATAGAAATAAATTCTTGCTGGATACAATTCCATTTTATTCATACTTGTCACCTGAAATAAGAAAAGTGAATCTTAGAAGAGCATATTTCTTTCTACTGACTGTAAAACACCCCTAGGCCTATTAAAACAGACACAGAGATTTTCACTGGAGCCGAAGCTGAGTTCAACCCATGTCTGTCTGTACACAGGTTAGCACCACGGGCGCACGCTACCTCTCCTTGCCGCAGGGCCATGGCCAGCCCACTTGGCGAAAAGCCAGGCACGTTACTTTTACAGGTAATGGAAATGCTTTATGTTCTATCCCGCTCCAGTAGTGAAAGATACTTGAACAATTGTTTGGTGGATTTAACAGTACTCAGTGAATACTACCATGGAAATCCCTGGTCTCTTTAAATGAGTTACACCCTTCTCTCCTATCTTTTTATCTGTGCCATTTATATGGTCATGACTGCTGCAGTTTCTGTCTTGTTCCAGAACCACCTACTTTTCTCTTTTTTTCTTCTTGCACAAATTCTCCTCTGATCCCTGAAGTTTGACCTGGTCATGAGGGCATGTGCATAAGCCCAAGAAAGCAAATTGTCTGTTCCTGCAGCCCCATAGACTCAGCTGCATGCAGAACTGTAGGGAGATGCTGATGCTGGTAGCCTGATAGAGGCGAGGCTGACACAGAGCCATGCCTACAGGGCCAGTGGGCAGTGAAGCTGAGCAGAAGTTCCCAAGAGCATGCCCACACACCGTAGTTCAGTGTATGCACGCACACACACACACAACCAACCACCCTGAGCAGCACAGTGAGTACAGCACACACACAAACACAAAGCACCAACAGTATCATCCTGTTCTCTTCTCTGACTGATCAGGATGAAGAGCTGGTAGTGGAAAATTGTATGCATGCACGTATGCATACACATGCACTGTAGATCCCTCCATAAGTGGCCTTGGCCACCCAGTCTTCCCCCTTGCTGGTTCCTGGGTCCCCCTTGGCGTGTATGCAGATACATATGTACAAACCAGTCTCTCTGGTACCTGGTCTAGACTGTGGCCCTACCAGTAGCCACCCCATGTTCTCTCCAGTCACTGGTCTGGATCTCCTGGTCCATCCGATAGCTAATTCACAGCCTTGCCATCTTCAGTGTCTGTCCCATAGTCATGGTTGCTCCAACACTTGCTTCCCAAGCCTCTTGTCCTACTCAGTGGCTCCTCTGGCTTGATGATTACTAGTGGTTTTGCACTGATATATACCCACATAATATGAGTGGGCCCCAGTCCCTCTGGTTGCTGGCATTCAGACCTTCATGCACATGTGCACAGAGTACAGGGAGCTGCTCACTCAGGAAAACAGACACATGTGGAGTTTAATGAGAAGACAGGAAAAAACTGTCCTGATCTGGTGCAAGGCATGGCCAGACACATGTCCTGACCAGCCTCTGTTTAAATGCATCCATCCCCTTTCCATCCCGTTTTCCCTCTGTTTTACTGCACTTGTCCCATACTCCCCAAACCACCCTAATTCCTTCCTTTACCCACCTTTGGTTCCTTCCCTGAAGATCTCATCATAAGTCTTGTATTATCCCCAGAAACTTTCCCCTGGCATCCTGGCAATTACCTGGTCTCTTCTTCCCTTTTCCAGCTTGATCTCTGTGATCTTTCCATAGTGATTGTATTTATATTGTATTGTGGACATAGAATAATTCAAACGGTACTGAAACGAGATGGTAAGTTTGTCCAGAAATACCAGTATTACTACAGAATACCACCCATCCATAAACCCTTAATTAAGAAGACAGAGATAAAGGATTGAGCAACACCGAATTGCCCAAGGAGACATAGCAGGACAGTGTAAGAGAAAGTATGGAATTTAGGACACTTGAATGTCCAGCATTATCTCCCTATATAATTTTCCTGACTCCTTTATGAGTTTTTTTTTTATGTGACCCTGAAATATATTTGGTTATTCTGAAAATTACTTCTAATTTCTGGAAAAATTAGCTACAGTGATTGAAAGTATATTTTTAATCATCGTCTTTGTATCAAAACCTGGACAACGAAGTTCCTTTCCTGCAGGTGCAAAACTATTTTTCTTTCTTCTCTTTCTGTTTTGCTCTGAAAGAGATGAAAGCAAAAGAGATCTGTGTAGGCAAACCATCCCCTTGGTGCTGTGCACCCACACGTGGTAGAGGCAGAACAGAAACCCATAGGATCTATTCAGAGAGGAAGATCAAAGTTACTCACGGGGATTTTTGTTCTTATTTCTTTTATTTTTTATTTTAAAGAGCTGGTTATTTTCTGTTCTGTTTGTCAGGATGTGGGGGATATGTGTCTTTGAGTCTTTCTGAAAGACTCAAATTGTTCTACACAGCATCCTCAGACCTGTAAACATTTCAGATGCTTTCAAAGGACCAAGTCCTGGTATCACAAACAGGCATGTTATTTCAGCAGGGTGAGGAATAAATCCTGAAGCAGTGAATATAGGTACATTTTTAGTAATACTCAGACCTACATTTCAGACCTGCCTTGTGATCTCTTTGAATAATTGTACTTTTTGGTTTGGCTTCTGGCATCCTAAAACTCCATAAAATATTCTGTACTGTTCTTGTGAAAATCAAATATATATCAAATTCAAACCTGAACATGTTCTCTTATAATCTCTGTACAACATATACTTCAAAATGAACTAATTTAAATCTTGTCTTACTGCTTCTTTTTTGTTTCCACTAGAGTACAAGGCTTTCCTACTATTAAGGGGGACTTGCTGTGAATTATCAGATTAAAAGGAAAACAGGGTAGGGAGTAATAAAAGTATATAAATCAAATAAGTCAAATAGTTCAGAGTTGTATTTACTTTGAAAAGAACACTCAATTAACATTCTATGATTCCATGATCATCTCTGGACCCTAGAGTAGCATTCACACCACTTGAAAAGTCTACTTCAGGAGGAAACCGCCATAAATTCCCCTCATATAATCAATATTAGGATGAGATTAATTGCAGCTGGGAACTGAGAAAATAAATACTCAGTATACACGAAACAGAATGACAACTTCATGTAAATACATATATCTTTAGAGAGAAAAATACCACTTGTCTATGCCTGAAGTCCTCCTGGAACAAGCACCCTCCAGCAAGCTTGTTTTAACTCATACATAGCATGCACAGAAATTTTAGTAACCAACAGGACAGAAATGACTACAAATAGATCCTCAAACTGACCAACAGCTCTTCCTGCCTTTCATAAAAGTGAATGATTTCTTTGGCAGTATACATCAATCAAAACTTGTAACACTGATGTTCTTCTTGTAGACACTGATGTCCTTCTTGAGTGTCTCATAGCACTAAGTAGAAGTCCTTCAAATCTGAAAATATCTTTAAAAAAAAAAAAAAAAAAGCTTAAAATAACTTAGTTATTTATCTGAAATAACCTAATAAGTTTTGACTGTGTGACTGTATCCAATACACGTGAGCTTTACCTGCAGCAGGGTATGGTCTAAATTTTGTTATTTATGGTCCTTTGTCTTTATCTCACCAAACTTCCCAGCTTGTTAGGAGTTGTTCCTTAAATTAACTGACTAATATGCTACTGTGTAGTCAGAGTAGAAGTAACCCTAAGAAGAGTTACAAAGTATATTTTGTAAACTCAACAGAATAAAAGAGTTAGGACCTATCACAGTCACATTTTAATTGTGTACTTGGAGCACTGCAAGGTGGTAGGAGCAGGTCTGACACACCCAATGTAATCGAAGCGCCCTAGAGTCAAACTCCTGGTTTCGGGTGAAACTGTTTTCTTCCCAGTTGTTAACCACAGGTGACTGGTTATCTTGATTTTCAGTGGTGCTAGAGTCATCTTCTTAGTGAGTTTGACAATGATTTTCAACTATGGCACTAGATATACTTGTGATATTGGTTGAAAGGTACATAAAGGAGTGATCTTGCCCTGTGAAGGCATGAGCTGCTTTACAAGGTGTGGAAAGATACCTGAATTTTTTCTTTCACTGGGGTTTCAGAGTAGAGGCAAAATCAATAACATCTCTGAAACATCAGCTTTGGTATGAAAATAAAGATCTAGGGTTATTTTTAGTTCTTGACTGCTCTCTTATTCTATAGTAATTATTTAAAATGATTCCATTTTAGGCTTTAAAACCATAATGCTGTATAATGTTGAATACCTTTCAATTGTCCTTGCCAATATCATGGTGTTTCTCTTTTTTTCTGCTTCATTGCATGAATTCTTTGTTCTTTTCCCTCAGATCACCCCAGAAGCGACTCTGAGGCTGGCATCCCAGTAAGGTTCAGACCCCAGCCGCTCAGACTACGGCCGCTCGAAGCAAAGCACCACCAGGAGGAGCTGATTCCAATGGCACACTTAGACAGACGTGTGTCTGCCCATCCAATTTTTCAGGTCAAAGAGGAAATTCAACCAGTCAGCATCGTTTAACCAGAGCAGACAATCTAGCTCTAATGCCAAAAACTCGATTCAATGAGGGAGAAGTTGAGGGCTATGAGTCAGAAGAGACAGAAACAATGGCACCAGCCAGGCCATTAGATATATGAGGAGCAGAGAAGAGTGATGTTCACATCTCTTGGGTCCTCTGCGCGCTGCTCCAGAGAAAATAACAGAGCTCTTATATGAACCAAACCACAAATTTCCTTTTGGGACCAGTGCACTCATTCTTGTATCACTTTCAAACACTGTATCAAGGTACTTAGTGGCTCAGAGAAGAATCAAATTATTATATGTTTATGTAAAGTTTACTTTTCAACAAAGCACTGTAGGAAAGAGGGGAATATGGTCTTTGTAGGGGTTTGGACATGGATTTAAATGACAATAGTTGGGCACAGGTGGTACTATAGATGGGAGCTGATAATGTCTTCCTCTGTTCTGTATTATGACTTAAATCTGGGTGACAGAAATACTGAAGGACATGGTTAATACATGGGTGGCCAAATTGGTAACTTCAATTTGCCTAGAGCTTTGAATGTCAGATTAGTTGAGATATTTCAGATATAGGTGAAAAACAGGCATGTTTAGGGCACCTAAATGTCAATGAAGATGCCTAAAAGGATAGTTAAATCAAAAGGATGTTTTAGTGGATATTTGCAGCACTTGAATAGCATCTCAGGCTTTTCATTTTTCACAACAAAACAAAACAAAACAAAACAACAAAAAAAAATTTTGCATGTTTCAAGTCAATTGCTGTGAAGGTTCATGGCTCCTGTGATTCAACCAACTTCAGCATGGAGACACTTGTAACCCATCTCCAGTTGTTTTGGATGAGGAAAGGAGGCATCCTGTACTTACAAATCCAGAGAGGATTCTTCAGCCATGGGTGCTATTGGAAGGCCAGCACAAAGCTCAACAGTTTCATTTGCAAACATGGGTCTGCAGGAATGTGAACAGTAGTCCTGTGGTTATAGCTCTAGTCTAGGGAGCAAGAGGCTTCAGTCACGGAGCATCTAACCTCCCTCCCTCTCTCCCACCTTGCTGGAGCTGCCCAAATTGCTAGACCACTCTTCACACTGAAGCTGGACCAGCATCACAGATGGGAAGCAAGAAGCTGGGACAAAAGGTGAAAGAAAGCCTGACTTTGTAGCCTGCTGGCTAGCAGGAAAGAAGGGCTCTGTGTTGTGCTCCCAGGTTTCTAGGGTGTTTGTCTATATGTTGCACAGAGAAGCACTTACTAAAAAAGCAAAAATAACCAGAGGCATATGTACTGGATCCCCTGACTCCTCAGCCTTCCTACCGAGCTCCCTTCCAACTGGCTCTGTGTACCCATGCTCTAGTCTCAGCAGTGGAAATCCATGGTGGTAAGGGCACAGGAGACAAGCAGCTGTGGAAGATTAGGTTAGTTTGGATAAAGTCTAAAATGCCTGCCAAAAATGCCAGTCACCTAGTGCCTGCAACAGAGCTTCTTTCTGCAAAGTGGAAGAAGCATCATTACCATCACGTCTTAAAACTGTAGGTGAGTAGATTTTATGCAAAGGAATGATTTGAGTCCAGAAGTCCATAAACCCACTCTTGCAGCTGCACTAAACTGAACTCTGCAGCTGAGAAATGCACAAAGTTCAGTCATGCTTTCTTCATAATTCACTTTCTCTCCTCCACTCAAAGTGCACTGAACTGTGCAATTTGAGGTCTGTAAATGGCACTGCAAGAATCAAAGAGGCAAGAATCAGTGATAAGAGTGCCACCCTTCTGGTTTTGGGGAAGGATGTTACTGTAATGAGCACTTGTATGTCTTAGTCCAGAAGACCTTTGAGGTATAAATTATGATTTCATCACATTTCAAGCAATATATTTCTGATTCAAGATAGGTAGCTTCTAAACTAACAGATTAGGAATGTACAACCAAAGGAAAAAAATAAAATAACTTTCCTCCCTTTTTCTCAGGTTTGAAGTTTTATATTTAGCAGGTCATAACAAATCATCTGTATTGAAATTGTACAAAGATTTCTGAATCTCTTCTGTTTGCGTTTCCTCATTGTGCCAGAGAAATTATTCAACTTTCTTTTATGAAAGGATAGGTTTTAGCTTTTGTACTGACAGTGAGCAAGCAAGCAAATACAGTTCTGTACATAAAAATCAACAAATAAATTCAGCTACACCAAAAGAAGTGCTGCACATAGTTTTTAAACAAAAACCCTGTGCCAACCCTCAATCCTACTGCAAGTTATATCACGTAATGTAAATCTCAGTGAAAACACTATTTTAAGAAAGAAGAGTGATCATACAAAATCAGGTCTTGAATTGCACTATGAGCTACCCAGTTGCTATGTGAAATTTAACGGAGGGCAAAATCAGCTCTTGTGTGAGTGGTCATTAGATCACACAGCTGATGTAGATGCATGGAAAGAGGAAGCAGAGAGTTAGGACCTGCTTCTGCATTGCAAAGTCAGGAGACAAGTTCTCCAAAACTAGCTGGTGGAAAATGTGGACTGGAGGCAATCTTTGGACACAGTGATAAACAGAAAGTTGTACCCTCAGAGGTGGGTGAAGATGGGATAATGTTTTGTCTTCAAAGGGAGGTTTAGAAGAGAGATTAAACAGAGGAATTACTGTGAGCTGCAAATTCAGCATTTCCTTTTTAAGAAGATTTAATGAACAGGTTGTCTGGGGGAACCGGACAGATACAAACTCTGTGTGAGATGAGGAATGCTAATGGAATGTCTGGAGTGACATGGAAAGGGACTAGATATGCATTGTGAAATCCCAGTTTTGTCAGGGTATTTTTGAAAGGAATGCTCAAAACTGCCTACCTTATTCTCTATTAAACACCATAAAAGTTGTTGAGTATTTACATAACTACATGTAATAAGTGGGGAGCAAAGGATTCAATTTGCAGTGGCCATTTATATTAGAAGAGGAGAAAAATAAGTCTTTCTAAAATACAAATAAAGCTAGTGCATGGCTGGAATCACAGCTCCCACTTTTGGTTCATTCCTAATCTTTCCTCTTAAGAAACCAGTGAGCCAAAACTTCAGAGAATGTGAAGCCACAGAGCATCCAGCAGTTCATAGAGCTGTCCCAGCTTCTGTAGTCTGTCCCACAAACTTGTTAAGTCTATTTTTGTTTTGCTTTCCTAGCAATTAGAAAGAAGGACTGGAAGAAAATTTCTTTCTGTGCCATTAGTCGCTGTTAATGGGCTTGCTGGCTGTTAGCCAAGAAATCATGCTGAAGATACCTGTATAAAATATGCTCTAATATATAAAGTTGCAGTGCTTATTTCTTTTCACAGGCATTTCATACTTGTGAAAAAAAATATATATAGATATATATCTTTAAAGAAGCAGATTACTTATGTTTTAAATGGCAATAACTACAGTAATATTTCATTACAAGCAGCTTATTCTTTGTCTATAGACCCACAGGCCTGGTCCATAAAGAAAACCAAACTCGTTTAGGGCATGGGTTGAAACCCACTACTGGCTTGTAAGTGCTTGTGTGTGGGCATTCCTAAACTCCAAGCTGGGTTGCATCCAGGAAATTTCTGCTGGTAAATTTACAAAGGTAAGTCAATTCAATCCAAGATCTCCCTTTTCAGACTGGTACAGCTCTATTTACTCAGGAATTTAAATTGTGCTTTGATTTAAGGTGAGCTGACACAAGAAACTCATGCCCAGAAGGTGAAGTATCAGTATTCAAAATCCAGAGAACAAAGACTGAGGGAGTTAAAACTTTTTCCTTGGGGCAGAAGGATAGTACAGAACAAAGGTATAATAGTAATGAAAAAAATGTACCTTGTACAGAAGAGATAAAATAAAAAGACACACTTGAACAGAACTTGCTAATCAATAAGTAAAATAAGAAAATAATAAGAACAGTGATAATGGGGAAATAATAGCAAAAACAGCAACAGTTGAAGAAAATGTTGGAGAAAGAAGGAGAGAGTTCCAAGGTCAATAGTACGTTATAAGCAGTTGACAATACTTCCATATTTATTACATGGCACAATTAGCTGTTGGATCCTGTTATTCCTGCTGCAGCTGTTACTCCTCAACTAATATCCTAGGCAAGTAGGAACTTGTAGTAAAAGGAGAATCTCTTTGGTATAGAGCTTACAATTAAAGAAACAACTGCAAGGGGTGCATGGACAATCCAGGTATGACAGAAGAGGGCAACGAGTGCCCAGTCTGTGACCTCTCTCAATTTTCAGAAATATTGCTGAACGGAGTGCACTGGAAGAAGACACCACTGTGCTCTTTCTCCCATGCGAAATGGTGCCCACTGGAAATTTCTGCAATTGTGTAATGCCGGCTACCGTTTTTTGTATAGCACCTGTGGAAGCAAAGTGCTGGCTGCATAATGACACCAGCACACCAGCGAACAGTACTGACAAGGATTCTGTGAAAGGATTTACAAGTGGTTCAGGTGTCACACTAAGGGAGGACATCACTGAAGAAATGCTGAAACAGGTGGAATAATTTGCTCCATAGCATAGTTGGGAACTGAAGGACCAGGACTACTTTCATAAAGGACAGAGAAGAAAAGCTGTAATAGGTGGAAAATAATGAGTGCCCTGATGGGAGCTTTGGATGCAGTGATTTACGGTATGGACAGAAAAGTTCTATGCATGTTGATCTAGTGAGATGGCCATCTTAAAAGACAAAAGTAAGTTAGGGTGTGTCTAGAGCAATTAAGGATGGTTAGATGAGATTCAGAAAAGTAGACTAGCACAAAAATGTGTTTCAGCACAAATATGATATCTTTATGTTATGAGCAAGATAGTCAGAAACAGAGTTTAAATAGCATGAGTGGATCTGCAAATGAAATAAACAAATTGTTGTTGCTAAAACAGTTGACTTTTAACTAGCAGAAGATGAAAATAATTGTGAAGTGATTCTTATTTTCTTGCTGGTATGTGGGTTTTGAGACGACATTTTCAGGGTTTTTCCTCTAGCATTAGACCCTGAAGCTCACTTCTTATTGTCACATATGAATGGAAACTACTATTTAAAAACCCATGTGAGACTCTGGAAAATATATAAAATATTTCTAATCTTCCTTTCTTCATAGCTACCTTTTCTAATTTTCTATCTACGTATATGGATAGAACTCAAACATTAAGAGTGGAAAAACAGATTACCTTATCTTTATATTTTGTTTGCTTTTTAGGTAGGACAATTACGTTATTGTTTTGTCAAACTTACTTTAAAATGAAAGGTGTAAGGTAACATGAGTAATATTCTGAACCAGTTAAGAGGACTGGAAATCTACTGAGCTAAGTTTTATTTACTTCCTTTTGAGAATCTGTCTTAATGTTAACCGCAAGTGAAACCCCTTTTTCTTTTCTGCTCTGGTTTCACAGGTGTGAATTTTCACAAGTTATTAATAGTTCTTGTTTATTCCTGGTCCAGAAAATTACATTTTCTACTACTTTTTGATCACAAGAAATGAGACAATCAAAATGAACATTATCCCTGAGTTCTTTCCCACCATCCTTCTTGCAGGAGGAAGCTAGGCAAAAAGAAGTGCCTGTCCAGAACAGCCACAGTGAACTGGGACACAGGTAGCACTCACTCACAACATCACTTTTCACTTGCAAACACACGTGGGGTTTAGGCCCATTTAGTGTTCGATGCTTTCCCATCAGACACTTGTTCTGCTAAATGCAAAATTGTCATAACAGAAGTTTGAAGTCAAAAAGCCTTTTTTTTTTTTGCTGGCATGTATGTCAGGTACTAATTTAGATTCATTAGTAGGTACTGGGCCTAACACCATTTGCTCCTTGCTTTATTGTTTTATTGCCAGTGATAAGAAGCGAAAATATTGAGTTAGGCACAGATGTCAAAATAATATTTATTTTATTATTATTATTATTATTATTAATATATTGAAATAAAACCTTTAGCCTTCTAGCTAGCTTTATTCATACCTTTCATTAAGAGTAAACTTCCTATCACAGAAGCTTGCACTGTGTGAGTAAAAAAAAGAAACAAAAACAAAAACAAAACACTATAAACACAAGTCAGCTGCCCAAACATATTCAGCTTCAATTTTACACAATGATGAATACTGAGAACACTTTCACTGGAGCACAGTGCACACAAGCCACAGGTAGCTCACAGGCAGGGCATCAGAGAATTATGCTGATGTTAAAAGCCCTTGTGAAAGATGGAGAAATCTGCACAAAACCAATCAGCCACGTGTGCATGTCATACAGGAACAGTGCCAGGAACCAAGCATAATATCCTGATACTATGTCTGCCTTTACTTCCCTTAGGCTACCACGTTACTGAAACATACATAAAAGAACAAAAGATCAGGGTGAAACTGTTCCTGAAGTTTTTCCTACTGATAAATAAATAAATAAATAAATAAATAAATAAATAAATAAAAAGGATCGATCTGAAATGGCATAATTTGAGCACTGTCTGACTATATGACCTGCTGTTTACAAACATTCAGCATCCTAAAAAACATCATACGATTGTGTCATATTCAAGATCTATGGATAAAATATGTAATATAAAGAAGATACAATTCTTCACTGATTTTCCCCAGTATATTTGCAGTTGTTCCTTTCCAAAAACTACTTATATTCTGTATGTTTTCCATAGTGACAAAAAATTGTTAAACTGAAGGGGCTTGTAAGGAGTGAATATATGATAGGAAATATACTTTTTCCTTTGAAGCTGAAACAGAAACTCTCGGAAGTTTTTTCTCCTTCACTAGTTTGGACCAGTGAGGAAGGGAGGCTGTAGGTGTTTTGCACAGATGTTAGACCGAAGACACTTTTCTTCAGCTTTCTATGTCTCAGTTGCCTCATATGTAAAATAGTGATGAAGACACTCAGGAATAAGTCATACACAGGTACCTCAAGTCATTGGAGCTGCTAGATTTGGCACAGAAGACACAGGAGCCCTCTGCTTTCTGGATCAGCATCTGGAGGCCAGAGAGGCCCCTTGTGGCACCTTTATGGCAGCTGGACTGCATCCCTGGGGATGGAGTCTCTAGGCAGCCAACAGCTCAAATCAGATGAATCAATGTGAATGGCTGCCTTGCAGTGACCTGACAAGTAATTTAGACTCCACCAGCTCCAGTGGGAGCTCAGACACCTACCCTACATGCAAACATTTTCATGGTGAACATCTAAACACAACTGCCTGAGTCTGAAGTGGAAATCCACTGTCCTGATCCTTTAAGCAATTTTGACATGAATGAATTTGAATGAAAAGCACTTTTTCAAAGCCAGGCATTATGACTGCTTTAGCTTTGAGATGAATCTTCTTTTCCTGCTCAAACAACTAAGGTATTTCTGCTTGTACACAAAAAAAAAAAAAAAAAAAAAAAAAAAAAAAAAGTAATATATATTTTTGTCAGTGTCTCACTGTGAATAACTCCTGTATTTTGTTCAGTTCTAAAGGAGTCTCTGTCTGCAGACGTATTTGGCTCAATCTGCTCTAGTGGGTTTAACAATAGGAAACTGCAAGGCTCACATTACTGCTAGCTCAAAGGGACCCTTTGGCTTGAATTCCTCTTAATGATAAATATCCCCAAATCTTTCCTCATCATTTTCATAATTATGCAAACATAGATCCAAGTGAAGCTGTTGACTGCTGACAAATTTCTTAATCAAGCCACAGCAACTTGAATTTCAGGAATTTTTCTCTTATTCTTCCCTGGTGCAAAAATGCCTGATACTGATCTAACAAGAGCTGCAGAGCAGATATAACAGCCAGTGCCAAGACGAGATTTGCAGGTCTTGTTCATAGGTAATGAAGAGAAAGATAGATGTAGTGACTAAGCTCAAAATATCACTGAAATCAAGTTTGCATTAATTATGTTAAGTTCCAAAGCACAAAAGAAACATTTTTTTTTTCCCACTCTTTTCATCGTTTTCCTCTTTATTATTATTTTTGATTTGGTTTGTTTTTCAACCTCACACTGTATAAATTTTCCCATGCCTGTCTCTAAAGGGTAAGCTAAAACTCTGCTAAATGAGAGCATTAATTGTCCTACTTTATCTGCTGGAAAAGGCATGCTTTCAACAAAGAGGAAAAGAGCGGTAGTGACCTCTGTTGATGGAATTAAGAAATGTATTTAAAGAGAGAAAAAAAAAAAAAAAAGGAAAGGAAAGGGACAGGAAAGGTGACACATTTAAAACTTGTGCTAGGATTAAGTAATGCCAAAAGTAAAGGGTGTAAAGAGGTATGTTGGCCAAATTGCACACGAAAAAGAATATTTCCCAAAACACCCCGAAGTCATATTCCTTCTCAGGATGGTCACCTTTTAAAAACAATGTTTACACTATTAGTTCCTTTTCAGTTTGGAATTAAAAACTCTCCTCTCTATTGGCATAAAAGAGAAGACTTAACACACTAGGAGGGGTGATTTTTTATTTTTTTTTAAGGGTTATGTTGCATTCTATTTACATATTACATACCAAAAGGAGAACACCATGACTGTATGTGTTACGTGACCTGAATTTAGTGACTGGCTCACTGTGCCAGCCCAGCTCACCGGATTCTTGAAGTTTTGAGGCAAAGAAGCTTTCCAGTTGGCAGGCAGCCTGTTTCAGAGAGAATTGTCTAGGAACTGTCATGCCCTTATGGCCAAGAATTTGGAACATGTCTTTATCTGCTAGTTCTGATCCAGGAAAATAATTAAACACAAAAATACCCACAAGGATCTGAACCTTAATGCTTAACTTCAAGGTTGGGAGTAGTCTCAGTAAACCAAAGCATATGAGAATTGATCCTGTAAAACTAAAGTTGTTGAAATCGGTAAGAAAACTTCCATTAACAGTTAATTAGCTTATGGAAATCAGGGTATTGCATGCTTATTTTTTTAGTCATGGGCTTTGCTAAGAACTACTCAGTGTTAAACAAAGACATAAATGAGGAGGACCGAGTCTTTGTATTGCAAAAGTTATTTTGTGCTTCCATGCTGACTAGTACACAATTGGAAACCATGCTGGTTGGCTTTTCCAAGGGCTACAGCAACACAAATTTTGTATTTTCCTCCTATATCCAGTGTTCTGGCAGTTCTGACAATGATCAGAAAGCTGGGAGTTTTCTCAGTTCAGGTATTTTAATTTCTTAGTGCCTCTACCACAGCCTGAGAAGTTTTATTTTTAGTGTACTTTTCAGAACCAGTGCTGTCCCTCTGATCCTAAAATGTCCTTCTCACAACAGACAAATGCATATTGATAATGACACTTTAATAGTAAGATGATCCATTATGGTATCTTCATTCAGGCCTTGTAAAGAATAATTTCTGCAAATGTAGGGAGGACTTTGTGTTGTCAGGAACCAAGGAAGTATTGATGCATCTTCCATATATAATTAACAACCCTGGCAAAGACCTTTAGGGACTCCTGGGGAATTATGTCTTTATCTTTTGCTCTGCATAAGTCTGACAATTTTTTTGTGGTGAGCAATCAGGATGGGAAACACAACCAGATGGTAGCTTGGATCAATGATTTCTTTGACTCAATATTTTTAGCATCCTACAGACCTCTACATGTAAGAGGTCTCCAGTTACCCACTCACTCCTATAAATATACCCCAAGACTCTATTCCTGGAAGAGTTTATACATTAAGTAAACTCATTCTATATTGGAATAGCATATTAGAACCATTCTATAAAAAGAGCAATTATTTTCTGCTAAGTTTACCTTGAGATAGGATACTTCTTAAATTTTTTTAGGCTGCTTGACATAATTCCAAAATTAACATTTATGATATTTTATATAGCAGTAACTTGCACTGAAGGCTGAAACCACACATACTCTGATTTCTGTGCTAATGCTGAGCCCTAGTACCATATCTTTTAACATAGTTTCCTCAACTATGTTTTAGGTAGCAGATTGTGACTAAAAAGGAATTTAAATATCTCATTGTCATTTTTCTACTGTTCATTCTTATTACCCAGCATTTAGGCTTTATAATTTGTGGTGTTTTTTTTTGTTTGCTTTGTTTTTTTTCCTTTGGTTGTGGGTTGTTTGTTTGGTTATTTTTCCCCCAGTTTACTCTTTCAATATGTTTATGTACAAGTTCCTGAGTGGTTTCTTATATACCATTCTTCAGAGGCCAGCTCTTCTCTCTTCTGGCTTATCTTGTAGAAAATAAAGAAAAAGTCAACAGTCATCTTTTTTTTTTTACATCTGGAAAAGTATCTTTTTTCATACAATTATAACTCAAACTGTTTGACAGGAATTTGCTCAAAGTTAAAGAATATCTTTGGATGAAGATTAAAAATGGAAAATTACATCTTCAGAGATGTACTTTTCTTTAAATTACTAGTATGTGAAAACTGTTTTGGAACTTTAATTGCTGCTACATACTTTCTACAAAATAAACTTTGCAATAAACCCTGGCTGGTCCTTATCTATAACCAAAAATCTCCACACTGGCAATAGTGTAATACAGGGTGAAATCAATCATGCTTGGATTTGGTATATTTGCTACTGGGTTCAACAAGGCAAGATTTCCACTTTCCAACAGCCCCAAACTTCTTCTCCTTTTCGAACGTAGAGATTATCTCTATCCTGCAATAATTGCTAGTTGGGTCAATTGCTTGATTTTTTACAGTGAGGAGACTTGCATGCTTTCTGGTTTTGGCTTCACACAGAAACATTTGGGCATGATTTCTCAGAGTAAACTGGACAGTCCAAACCCAGAGTTTGAGTGACCTCCTGAGTTAGAAGCCAGCTTCTCTGCTTAATGTCAGCTCTGAACCTTAACAATTATGCCTCTTTCCAAAAACGGCATCTGAACCTGCCAATTTTTTGACCATTGTGATTCTGGCTATTTGCTTCTCTCACGCTGTTACAAAAAGTTCCAGGTGGGATGAACCTGAGATTTAAATCCATGAGAGAAGGCTTCCTTAAAAGCTAGAGTACCAACCATGGCAAAGCTGATACATAAAATTTCTTCTAATCACTAAGTCACAGATGGTTAATGTTGGAAGGGACCTCTGGAGGTCATCTGTTCCAACTCCTTAACTGTGGCTCTTGTGACTAGTCTCTGCAAGGTACACAGCTACATCTCCTCTTAGCAAAGGCCCAAACTCATATTTCTTCCCAATGCTGTAGGAAAAAGTTATAAAAAGTGGTACTTGCAGTGATGAATGAAGCATCTTATGATGAATGAGGCATCTTATTCAGCTTGGCCTATGATTGTAATAGCTGCAGCAAGAAAGATAATGATTTGAAGTCCACCACATCTGGCTTCAGACATGTCAACCCTGGTCTCCTTTCAATCTCAGCTGTAAGAGTTAGTATCTAGGGGCAGTGATATAGGGGCCTATACTGGGATGCAATAAGCAGACCCTTTTGAAGAGCCTGCTGCTCTCTAGGAGCTCTAAATAGCTCCAGGATGACAAGCTGGGACATAGATGCTATTGCTAAAGGACAGATGAGACACATGAAAATAAAATTATGACTATGTTTTCCTGATGAGTTGAAGACATTTTAATGGATTTTTGTCTTTCCATGCTCAGCATCTGTACACATTTTCTGTGATGCTAGGGCTGGACTTGTAAGTAGTTGTTAAAAGCATGTAAACACTTGCTATTGTGTCTTGTACCTAGATACATGCACTACCTCTAAAAATGCAAGTTCCAGACCAGCTGTATCAATGTCTGCATTATGGACCCTGTGCTCATGTTCATCTAAGAAGCCCAGCTACTTTGCCCTAGGAACATATCTGTCAACATGTGAATTGTCCTGAGCTAGTCTGGGAATCCCTCTGCCAGGGCTACAACACATGTAGGATCAAAAATTGTAGTCCCTTGCTGCTGGACTTCATGTAGGTTCAAATTTTAAGTTTTAACTTCTGTTTAAAACTATGTTAAGTTTTAACACAGGTCAGGCTGATTTTTCTTTCCTCCCTGAGGTTTTTCAGATCACTAGCTGCTCTGGTTTATTTCAAACACTGTGGGATGTTTTTTGCTACCATTACGGGACTGGCACCACTGTGCTTGTCTAGCTGAGAAGCAAACTGCTTATGTGACAAATTTCCTTCCCCACAAGGCAAGCCAAGGTTGATTGTACACGACAGATATGCAGCTCTGCTCCTCTCTTCGGAACTGGTATTTTCACTTTCATGGGATTTTCTAAGCTACCTGAAAATGGAGGGTTAGGTTTATTTATCTTTGTGTATTAACAGTTAATAACCCTTTTGTCAAATTTACCATTAGAAATTTCACTAATTCCATTTTTATTGTTGTTGTTGTTTGTTTGTTTGTTTTTGGCATTACATTCCTTCCTCAGGAGCTGTAAATGGAATGTCAGTTAGGAGAAGTTAAAAAAAAAAGGCAATAATTAGTGACCATGAACATAATTGCTCCACTTTTTTTTCCATGAGGTAATGTTCCAAGAAAGACTGTTGCACAAGAAAGCAGTCAAAGTCAGGGTCAAATACAAGGAAATGGATATAATCTTCTCATTAAAGTAACACTATCTTGACATGGCTCCTCTGAATACATTTGTTTGTTGTAAGCATTGTGAAGCACCATTCTTTTGCATGCTCCTGTTTTACTTATTAAAACAATGACTAGGACTGAGATTTCCTTAAAAACACAAGGGATTCCATCACACAAATGCCTTTACCTTTAGGACAGCCAGGAAACTTGAGATCCACACAAAATCAGTATTTCCCTTTACACAATTATATATATAAGCGTATTTTAAAAGCTATGTATAAAAACCCCTAATTCTTCCAAAATACATTTGTTCATACTGAAGTCTAATATTATCCTGTCTTAGCTGACAAAGTACTTGTCCTTCTTCTCTAGATGCTCATACTTTTGAGACTACTCTTTGGGAAAGATCATGCTACTATATTTTAGGTTTCGTTCTAAGTTCACTTTCCAACTGACTTTTTACTAGAAGCAGGCCAGGTCTATACTCCAGTCTATGGTTAGATTTTTTTTTTTTTTAATATTTTTTTTTTTCCTGTGTGCAGCCTTTTCTCTGATTAAAAGGTATGCTCACATTTTGATCCTTGTATGTAATTGTGGGATTGAATCCTACTGCTTTTATTTTTTTATTTTTTTTTATAACTTGCAAATGCAATGACAGATTCCAATTGCAATATCAGCATATCAGCATTCATGAAGAAAGGGAGGAATCCTTTAAAATGTAGGAGTGCCAATCAGAGCTAATTAAATGGAGGATGTATATGATACAATTTTATACAAATACTGTAAAGATATATATTTTTATGTAAAATATCTAAATGTAAAATGAAGAAAAAAGTCTGGCTGTTAAATCATGCAGAAGCAATGAACTTGTTCTCCAACTAACTATAATTAGCTTCCTGTGAGATCACACCCAGAGTATAGGTAGATACAGAGGGTATGAGAGCCCAGGTGATACTGATGATGACCAAAAGACCTTGACCACTGAGGACATGATAAAAACTTATTCTAAAAAAAAGGTTCATCATATCTTTCCAGTGTTATGTTACATGTCTTGCATTTCACTGGTTCATTAAAGGTCACTGAAGTTAATTGAAGTCATTTCACTGATAAAAAAGGAAGTTTGACATCTTTCTCATGGTTCCAGTGTGCCCAGTTCATTCCTACAACAGCCAGTAAATACTACAGTATTTACTGTCAGTTAACTACATTTCCGACTCATATGAAAGCTTTCTTATGAGGTGCCCACATTTTCTATTCCTGAAAGTTCCTGCATACCTTCCCCCCCTAAAATTTCATTAAAATTCTTTGAAAAGTTTCATAATATTACTAACTTGTTCTATTAATATGCTATTTTATTATAAATTTTATTAATATTTTATTTATTTTTTTATTTGGAAAACTCTGATCATGAAAATATTTTACATTTCTTTAAACTTTTTTCTTTTTTTTTTTTTTTTAAAAAGCATGGGTTTCAACCATGTCATCTCTGAGTTCAAGAAAAAGCTCTTTATATATCTAAAAAATAAATAAATTGATGCTTGGCTGCTACTGGCTCTAGCTCTAATCACTGAAACAATGAGTATTTTCAGCTGAGGATCTGTTACACCCAAGAAATGATGCAGTTACACCTGACACAGACAAAAGTACTAAAGTCAGGTCTGCAGGTTGGGGATGGTTTTCTTTGCAGAAACTGGTGGAACAGCTTGCTCCTCCTGAATTTCCTCCTGCCTCTCTCCACTGCGTCTGCAGGACCCTGCCTTCCTCCTAGCTGCTTAGTCCTTTCCCAGAGCTTGCCAGATTGCTTGGTGTTTCTACCGTATAGTGATGTGAAAACAAAGGCTTTATTTTAACTCTCACAGTCCCAGCATCTATATTCTCACCCAAGCACTACATCCTTATGCAGGAATGTGGAGGGTGGACTTTTCCATGATTTCTTCTTCTTTGTCCTAATGGTATTATCCCTCTACTTTTTCAAGGTATTCAGTCTGTTAAGATGTCATCCTGTTCTTGGGTGATCATCAGCATAAAGCTAATATTCTAATGCAGTTTCCACTTGACCTTGAAACAATGCTAACCTGGACTAATTATTATTATTATTATTTTTTGAAAGCAAGGCATATATAACAATCTGTGTAAAATTTAAAGCCAAGCTTCCACCAAATCATGTGGAAAACCTATACTCACACCAGCTGTCTGATGGTCATAAAACCAATCAGCTGAGATCAACAGTTGAAGGTTCTGCGAGAGTTTATTAACCCTCTGCAATGAAAACACAGTGACATAAGAGTTGCAAGAAATGGCTAATTAACTTCAATGAGTAGAATGGGTAAAAATAAATAAAAATTGAAGAAAATTGGAGAGAGATAAACAGGGCATAAACTTAAACCACTGAAAAAAAAAAAAAGAATTCATTAACTCTTGAAATGTGTATATTTCTAAACCCCAACAGAAAATTATGCATATTGAAAACAAAATATAATCTACTATAGATTATATTATATATACTTATCAAGGGCCTAAATCTAACCTCCACAAAACAGCTCATGTCAGTGGGGGGTGGAAACAGACTTCAGGCTGTGCTTATGAGCTGGGTGCCAGCACACAGAAGAAAGCTTCTGGGCCAGAAGAACTGGTCATTAGGGGCGAGTCTGGGAATAAGGAGGCAGCTGGTTTGATTCTGGACAGACCTCACTTTGGACATATTTTTGGTTGCTACAGAACTCTTTAATAAACATGGTAACTTTTTTTTTTTAATAATTTTTCTTCAGGTGAAAAAAGAAAACAAACACAAACACCTCTGCATTTTTGAAAGAAGCATTAATTCATATGCTTGGGCCAGCAACCTGGTGACAAAAAGCAAGTAAGAAATGCAGCTTAGCAGATGTCTTCCTCAGAGTCTAGGATAGAGTCAACTTTCACCTTGCCCTATGCAAACAGAGGTTGGCCTCTATGTTTTGAAGGTTGCCAGAGTTATAAACGTAAGCTGTAAGTACTCAAAGAAGAATCTCCTCAGTCACCAAATCCAATGCTTGAACTCACAGGAAAGCATTAAAAAATATATTTAAAAGTCTATCAAATTCTTCTTTCCAAGAAAACTTCTCGCTGTCAGTTATGATGCTATTGGATGACTGAAACTGGAGGCACTTTCATACTCATTTATTTTTTTCCCCAAGAAGTTTAACATTTAAACTAGTAGTTCTGTATTCAGGGCAGTGACAGGTACTAGACTTGAGAAAAGTGCCTGTTTTTGACACTTAGCATGGGGACACAGCCTCAGAAATCATTCAATGACCAAGTGTCCTGTTGCAGAATGAGCTAAAGAGGGAATTTACAGTTTAAACATTAAACCTGTTGTTTAGCTATTAAACAATGAGATTGTTCCAATCCCTTAGGGATGGAGACCAGCCTGTCATCTCTGGTTTTGGGTTTCCAGCAAGTGTGCCCAACAATGTAATTTTCCAGTGATACCAAGGTCACCTAGCACACAAGTAATGAAAGAAAGCAAAAACTGTACAAATCTCTGCACCGGTCATCTCAGTTTTGCTTTTGTTATCAAGAACAGAATGAGTACACTTTTCTTTCAAGGAACTGGAAAAAATTTACTCCACAGGTTATTAGCTCTCTTGGGTGTTAAGAGTCCCTTTGGAGCTAGAAACTTCACTATTATTTAGCCCTTCTGCACTAGCTGATGGTGGGTCCCCTGTTTGTTCTTTGGAATGATATTTAATTCTCATGCCCTGCAGCATTGCAAAACTCTCTCTATTTGGTATGAGGCATGAAGTGCTCTCCCAGAGCTTCCTGGCTGAACCTGCTAGAGGTGCTTACTCATGGTGACCAGAAACCATGCATACCTAAAAGCCAGCTGGGGAAGGCCTTAGGAGAAGTCTTTAGGAGGGTGTTGAGAGGGGTGCAAATGCTATGACACCAGATTTGCTGTGGCCCTGGGGAGGTAGTTGCCCATAAACCACAAAGCGTGATGCTCGCTCAGGGCTTCAAACAAGGAGCCCTAGCACTGTGGCTTGCAGTGCAGCCCCAGGCAACCCTGGAGACTCAGCTTGGCTGTGGGCTGCTTTTGAAGATTAAAAAAGATAGCTCTGCTCCTTCCTGCCTGCATGCTCCCCGCCTGAAACCACATAGGCTGCTAGTGCTTTCACTCCCAGGCCTCTGGCAAATTAGGCAGCTGCTGGCACTCGTGCCCTTTCTCAATCTTTTCCTCTTTAAATTTGAGGTTGTGCAGACACAATTGTTAAAGCCTTAAGGGCATTAAAGTGGCTTACCAAAGTTCAGACCAGCACATCTAACCTGCTGTCATTAAAGTGACTATCTTGGGAAAGCACAGCACCTTGGTGGACCTGGTTTATGGGGATGGTTGCCAAGCAGCCCTGGAAAAGTCTGTGGAAAAACACACCCTCAATGGGCTATCGATTTCATAAAATAAATCACTTGATAGCCGAGATATGCTTTTGCTAATTAATGGATTTAGAGACAGAGTTACATGGTCAAGGCCCTGATGGGGCAGCCATAATAAAAAGAACCTCACCTCTAGAAGAGTGATTTCAAGAAATGTTTGCTGTAATAGCTGTGCAGATGTGTTGCCAATGCCCCTCCTCAAAGCAAACAACTTGCAGTCAAGCGTGTTTGTGTTTTATAATCCTCAATTTTCCATTGAAACTATTTCTAAATAGGTAAAAAAACTCTCACCTCTTCGGTGTTTGTTTTCCCATAACTCTTTGAACATCACAGTTACATGTATCACAGGCACATCTTTTCTGTACATTACTGTAGTTCCCAGGCAGCTGCAGATATAAAAAAAAAAAAAAACAAAAATCTCCCTTTTTACGTGAAGTAAACAAAAAATTCTTTCTTTTTTCTCATGCTAATACTGTCAATTTAAAAATTTTAGTAATGCAGTGATGCATTTTGGCAAAATGTTTACATTTCCTGTACTGTATTTTGGGGGAAATTAGAGGAAATCTTTCTATCTCTTTCAGAGAAGTGGCCAAGAAGGATGAAATTTATACCTTTCTTCTGAACCAGGAACACAGATTTATAATATGGTTATCATAGAATCATAGAATATCCTGAGTTGGAAGGGACCCTTAAGGATCATCAAGTCCAACTCTTGACACCGCACAGGTCTACCCATGCGGACTGTCAGAGAAATCTTAGTAGTAAGCAACCTCAAAGATCCTCTGTACTCAGTTCATTTTTTTTCTTTTTTTTTTTTTTTTTTTTTTCAATCAGCTGAAAATGTCTGTAAAATTAAAACAGCAATGAAAATTAATAATATTTATTAATATATTTACGATGTCCCCACAGGCATTTTAACTTTTTCAACACACTTACTGGAGAGCACCTATAATGTAGTTCCTAGGAGAAACACTTGTTGAAATAGTCACAGTAGTATTTTCCAGAAATGTTTCCTTGATACCAAAGAAAAATCAGAAAATAAGTATGGAGATATGATTTCAGACTGTGTGATTTTAGGAAGTCCCTAAAAATGGAGTCAAGTTTATGATACGGTGAAAAATCTCAATTTGACAAATCAGTCTTTATTTCCTTTTCATTGTGAAAGCAGTTTTGACAATGGCAATAAAGATAGGCCTTTTCCTACCATATAGATAAAGCTGGATTAATATTAACAGATGACGTACAACCCTGTAACTCAAAGCCGTACCTACAACGAAAAGGTCCCAACACCAACCGCATGCAGCAAAAGTAAAACCAAACTCTCATAACCCAGAATGGTTCAAAGCACCTGTATGAACTACCTGAACTGTTGCAAACGTGTGGGGTGTGATCCCCAAGACCTCTTTCCCAAAATGCACATTGAGTAAGGAGCCCGAGCAGCTCCTTGCTCTGGTGGTAATTTATAGTAGTAATCAATATATGGACCGCAAGGTAAACAGAGTGAATTATGTGAGATACCATCTTGGTGTATAAAGTAGCGTGCCCTTTGTCATGTGAAACGCTGTTAGCGCCGTATCTGCTGAAACACACAATGCCCGTGAGTAGAATTAGAGATGAAAGTACACACGGGCGCAGATGGCACAGCCCGATGTGGGCAATGAAGCATTGGTGGGTATACTGTGGGATACAACGTGGCTCAGCTGCAGTCAGGCAAGGGCAGCGTTATGTGCTTTCTCTTTGTGCTATCCCTGAAATGGTGCGGAGCGACCCGACACAAAATTGTTCTGGAGCAAGAGTGGATGCATTGAGCTGTCAGGGGCAGAGCCATGACGAGACACCCTGGCGCCGGGGACACACCTTCACATCTCCTCTGCCGCTCTCCTTGGCTGAGGGGACCCACTCCCTCCCTCCCCGGGCTGCTTTGAGCCTCGGGGACATTTTTTCCCATGCAATGATGTCCCCAGTCATTGCCCTCAGGAGGAGCTGCCTGGCTGGGCACAGCACAAGTGGTGGTGGAGGGGAGTCAAGCTGCACACCCCACACTGACACTGCCATCTCATATGAGCAGGGTGAAGCAGAGATAAAAGGGACACTCTCTACCCCACTCTGCTCTCTCAGGCAGACTTCTGCCCTGATTTAAAGGTCTTCCAGTGGTGCTAAAGCCCTTCAGCATCTATGGGACCTGTCAGGAAACAGAGCTTCAGTTTCACAGGGCTGGTGGCAAAGAAAAAAGCATGCGCTGCAAATGCTGAGCAAAACTCCACAAGACCCTCAGCATCTTGCATTATACTGGGCTCCACTGCATCCATTTCAACAAGCTCCAAAGTCAAACATTTCCTGCTGTTCCATGTCATGCAGTAGAGGCAATCCTCATCCCAGTGTCAGATATCCTCATATACACAATCTATTTGCAAAATAGATCACTTATTTTGGTGTAACTGTAAACAGTAACAACTCTAGTAATCGCTCTCCACCCCAGTTTTCTTCACTGTCCCTGTCTTTTGAGGTCTGTGTCAATGTATTTACAATTTCCCTTCTTACTACTGCAATGTAAGTCACCAGTGTCACGATTAATGTCTTTCCCTTGTTTGATGTTTCTTCCCATTTACCAGCTTCTCATTTTCATAATATTTCTATTATTAATAATAATATGGTAATAATAAAATAGTCTAGTACCCACACCAGTGTCAGAGCTAGAAAGATTCCTGTGTTGTGTGCCCTTTTGATTTTGGAGAGGGGACAAGTGGTGGCAAACATGTGGTCGGTGCCCTGGGAAAGTGCCCATATTCCAGAGTCTGGGATAAACTATGACTAAAGGAACCAAAACACTGCTCTGCCTCTGCTGGCATGCAGCAGCCGGGCTCTGTCATCCCTCACTGCCTGTGACAGCAGCAATGAAGAACATTTTCCATGAGAAGGGCTCTTCCATCAGCTCTGTGTGCTTCATCTCTTTCCCACCCAATGGCTCCTTCTTTCCCCTCTTGTGGCAATTTGAAAATGTTCAGCCTGGTGTTCAGAGGGAAAATATGAAGTGATTTTAGAGAAAAGGGTGGATGGGAGAATATTTGAATGATTACACTTACAATTACACTGTCGGCTTGCTCTTGCCAATGCTTTCTCATTGACATTATTGAAGATAACACTCAGTCCAGTGTAATATCCTGAAGACACAGGTCAGATAACTAGAGAGGTCTGTAATGTTCTTAGCAGAGCAGCTATTTTAAAGTCATGATTTACAGTCTGATCTGCGTGTGAGAGAGAATGCCATCTCCTTCACCCAGAGGCTTGACTTCTTATGGCTGGTCTTCTGCCAGGAACCAGGAGATTCAAGAACAATATATATTTTTTTTTATTTTATTTTTTTCTTCTTCCTTTTTATCGTTTTCCATTTAAAGGAAATGTCCTCAGAATTGGCAATATCCGTTTCCCTCATTTCAAGGAATATAGTATAACAAAGAAAAAGGCTTATGAAGAAATCCCATGCAGCTAGGTGGAGTATACCCTGGTTAGAACTTCAGATGTGTTCTTCTGGCTTCCTTGTACATAAACTAAAGAAAAAAATTAATTGGCATCATGTTTAAGAATTTGTCATTAAAGCCATAGGTGTAGTGCCCTGTTTTCAGGTTATGGGATGAATGACAGCTACAGATACTCAGCTAATTGATTCAGAGCTTTAGCTTTAACTCTCTACAGAAACAACAGCCACTGGCTACTTTTAGCCATTTGGGGAACAAAAAGGAAGCTCTTACTGCTGGCTTTTGGTTTATTTGAGGACAAGAGAGATATGCTTTGCCATAAAGGTGTGCAGAGTGGCATGCCATAAAGATTTTATTAGTTTGAGCTTTGGAATACCATATTACTCATAAGTGCTGAAGTTGTGAGTAAACCACGACCGTGATTCTACTGTTGCAGGAAAAAATGGAAAGCTGCTGCTCAGCATTAGGCGGGGGAACACCAGCCTTGCTGAAACCTGTGACACATTTCCACTGCTTTCTACAGGAGCAGCATTTTGCCAGCGATGTGTTCAGTATCGGCAACACACATGTATATATAAATGTATGCATGTATTTATACATATATGTATATATATGTGTGTGTGTGTAAACACAGTTATGCTGTGTGTTGTCATATGTCTGATGGGGGCAACATGCAGATAACATATACATTCATATATGTTATGTTATATACTATACAGAATGTGTATGCGTATATATGTACCTCATATATAAACAACAGAATACGTTGTTTTAACTCTAAATTAACAGAATTTAACCCTTAATTTGCCGGGACAGAATGTCTCCTCTGACGTGTTTGGCAGAAGCCCCTTTCCTGCAGCAGATAGCGGCGATATATGGGCATACGGGCTCACACGTGTGTGCATTTATAGCGATGCACGTTGATTTTGTGCGCCTACGATTAAAACACACGCACCGGTGTGTGCGGAGGGGCACGCACACCCACCTAGGAGCCTACCCACAGGTGCCTACAGCGCATCGCCCCTTTACCCCCCGGCTCCGTGCTTTGCCTTTCCCCCCGCTCAGGGCCCGGCGGCGTGCAGGGGGCGGCGCGGGGGGGAGCGGAGCCGGGTGCCGGGGCTCGCCCAGTGCCCGGCAGGAGGCGGAGCCGGCGGGGCGGCGGCAGGTGCCGGCGGCGGGATGGTGGCGGCGGCGGGGCCGTAGGGCAGCGGCGAGGAGCCGGGAGCCGGGCGTCGGGGGGGGCGCCATGGGAAGGGGCGTCGGGGGCGGCGACCCCCCGAGCCGCTGCGGGCCGGGGCTGTTGCTGCGGCTGGTGCCGGTGCTGGCGGTGCTGGCGGCGGCGGGGGCGGCGGAGCAGAGTGCGGCCGCGGGGAGCCCGGCGCCCGACGGCACGGTGATGGGCTCCGGCACCCCGCCGAGCCCCGGCGGCACCGCCTCCGAGGAGACGAGGCTGCACGTCTTCACCCTGGACTACCCCCACGTGCAGATCCCCTTCGAGATCACCCTCTGGATCCTGCTGGCGTCCCTCGCTAAGATCGGTGAGCCCCGCCACCAACAACCCCACTCACCGCTACCCCATCCCTTTTCCCCTTCATTTTTCCCCGGGGGTCCCGGGGCTGGCGATGCTCCGGCGGCATGGACATCCCGGCGTGACTTGTGGTGACAGCCGGGGGAGCCGGGCTTGGGAAAAGGGTCGCGGAGAAGGGCGATGCCCCCCCGGCCCCGAAAGCACCGGCGCCGGGAGTTCACTCAGCCCCTTCCGTCCTCGGTCGTTCCTGCTGTCATTTGAGCGCTTTCTCTTAAAATAACGCCGGCTATAATGACAGCTTCCTAACAGAACAACAGATCGATGGAAAGCAAATATTTATGAGGAAGCCTCCTCGTTGCGCTTTCCCACCGTTCGCTCATGTCCCGGGAAAGATGAAAAATGCGGCGCTGAATGAGTGAGAAAGGCCACTAATTCCCTCATGTGGAAATTATTTGTATTGCATAGTTTGACTGTTTTGTGAGGTTTATATAGCGTGTTTTTAATGAGCTTTCTATGGTCCGGGCAGAAAAATGAGTGCAATATAATAATCTGAAGAATGTGAGGTAGAGGTGTCCTACCGAGCTATGTAAAAATCAGTAAAACTCTGTATCTTGTTAACAAAAAGGTAGTCTTAATGTCAGGGATAAAGCTGAGGGAGACAAAAATTAAAAAAAAAAGTGTACTCATACTCCAGTTATTTAAATCAGAAGTCAGACCTGGCAGCACAGATTTTGGTAAAAGCTTCAATCATACTCACTCTGGCAAAACAGTTTGATACGACTTAAAACTTTGACTTCCGCCTGTGGCATTTAAATGGACCATATCATGTTAATTACGTATTGCAAGACAGGTAATTGAATTCTCCAAAACCAAAAATTTGTGCTTACCTCCAGCCACCAGTTAGTGTTCAAATTGGCAGCCTGATCCCCTCCCCTACTTGCTGTAGCTTCATTACTTTCCACAGATTTATTATTATACACTGCATCCGTTAAGGTTGCATGTATATTAATGCATTAAATATGCATGTTTAGCCTTGAGTATGTGATTAGGCATATTAGGCATAGAATCAGGCTGTAGTTCAAATATGATACTCTCAAATATATCATGAACTGTTATAGCCAGAAAATACAGAGTTTGGTACAGAATTAATCTCAGCCAATTAAGTACTGCAAAATTGCTCTGGCTTCTGAGTCTTGATACAGCAAGAACTCTTGAATAATCTAAGACTAATGAAAAAAGTTTATGTTTTATTAAAGATTACTGGCAATCCATTTGAAATGTGTAAACACATACACAGTAATATGTAGATTCTGCAGGACTGTGTTCATTATAACTGTCAGTTTGCTAGTGAATAGGCAAAAAAAAAAATAAAATAAAAAAAAAGAGACAAAGAGACTTAGCTACTTTTATTTCCCAAGCTGACTGCAGTGAAATAAATATGCAGAGAGCATAAGTGAGGAGATATACCTATAATTTGAAAATGTTTTCATTTATACTGAATGAAAGCCGATGTGGCTAATCGAGAATGTTATCCCTGCTGTTACGAATGTGTACTAAGCAATGAGGGCTGGATCCAAGGGAGGCCCTAGGTGTGGCTGCACTTGGCTCCACCACGCCTACCTGCAGGGGCCCTGACTCCAGGACAGGAATTAGGAACATCCAGTTCTTGCTGCCGGAGCTCCTTTTGCACTCCCTTATCCAGCCACTGCATCGGGTCACTACACCTGCCCAGCACAGACTCTCATCACTCCTAAACCATGTTCCCACAGTGTTAATTTTGCACTCACTTGTGTCCTCTTTGATAGGTAGCCCAGACCAGAATTGTGTAACTCTTAAGAGAGCAGCGTTGGCTCTACCACATCCCACTGTGTTTCTAGGATTGGGCCATTTCAGTTCAATGGGATGAAGAGAGGAGTTTCTCAGCCCATCTCTCTGAGCCTGTGAGAGAGGCTGCTCTCCCATAGATTCCTTTCTCCAGCATTTCCTGCTGGGCAGCACAGGCATCTCTCCTGTGTCATGCCACCTCAAGACTCACGCACTGCCCAGGAAATTTAGGTGCTTAATCTGGCATCGCAAATTCCTTTCTGGGGCTAGGCACTGAGCGCTTACGCATGGCACTGCCGAACAGCAAACCTTTATGAGCAGAGCCCTAAGTTCTTCTCTGCTGCAAGGAGCTCAGAAGATATGGCCAAATTTAATAACAGTTCTCACAGCGTGTGTAGGATCCCAAAGAAAACTGTATCGCAGCACCTGCTTGTTGCCTGGTTGGAGCCTTTTTGAACAAATGTGATTTTGTAGAAGAGAAGTTTCATTGAAGCAGAAAGATTCCAAAATGTGCTTATTGTTACAGATATGAAAGGTTTTTCAGATCCTGCCACTGCAGACTAAGTTTAGAGAGAGCACAAAACGTAGCATGGGAAAGGAAAACTTGAAGTTGTCAGGCAGAACTTAAAAGTTTTGATGAAGTACATTTTCACAAAGAAGTTAGGAACAGGCTGTGTATATTCCAAGATAAAACAAGAGCACATTTTGAAATCTAAGAAATTGCCTTGAACATAATTGCTAATTTCTGGCTACTTCTAGTTATTTATTATCTTGTGTGGTGATACCACAAATGAGGTATGTTACTAACATGCTGATGGACTCCACCAGTGCTTTAGGTGGTATCCAGTGCACTGCAAGCATGCTGTGGTGCCTAGGCAGTGAGGCTCATCTGCTTACTGCCCAGTTTTGCTGAATTCCTACGCCTCTAAACTTACAGAATGTTCTCTAACTCATCCAGATTCCCATTACTACATTTAATCACAAATACACGATTAGAAGTGCTGCTTCTGGGAACTGAACTGATATCTTTCCAACACTTCTTTCCCGAAAAAAGGTTTAAACTGTTCAGCACCTGAACTCAGAGTGCCCTTGGAAAACTCACACATAATCATAAGTACATGTCTCAATAGCATTTTCAGAATCAGAAAGTATTGGATTTCACCCAAGAAGTGGGAAACCAGGGCTCTAAGGACTTCCATTTTGAAGAATATTGAACTTGCACTTTAGGCAATGCCCAGTGGCCTGAGGGCAAACATCTTCCGTGCTTCCACTGCATAGTCAGGAGTCTAAAAATGAGCTGGGTCAGAGGAGGAGAAAGTAGCTATGGTCCTGGGTTCAGCATAAATGGCCAAATAGTCATGTGCTGCTGGGGATCTGCTCCCAGGACGCTGCAGGCAATGTGGCTGTGGATCTGTCAGAGCAGGGAAGATGTCCCTCACCCTGCCGGACACCTGTGCCTGAGTTGGTGTGCACTGGATGCCATCTCCTGGCCATCTTCCCATAAGTGGGGAACCACAGCTTATTCCTGAGATCACCTGTGAATGCCTTTCACAGAGGCGGATAGTCTTTTAGGAGTTTTGATGTGGCTTACATGGATAAAAAGCACATTTAACATAGTTAAATACAATAAATATAAGGAGCCTTTATGTTACCTTCAAGGATGAGGTAGAGTCCCAAAAGCTCTGAGAAGACATAAGGTTTCCAAACAGTGAATTGTAAAGGAAAAAAAAAAAAAAAAGTTATATTCATAATAGACATATCATTGCCTTTGTGTTAGAAGTGGCTGGGAGTTTTTTGTTTGTTTGTTTGTTTTTCATTGAACGCAGTATTTATAAAAATTCTCTTCTTTTCATTTTTTATTTAGAAAATTATTGAAGGTACTTTTAGAAGACTTTTAAAAACTTTTCTTCTAGCAAAACCTACTTAGCCAGGAGAAACTTCAATCACTGCAATAGAAATTTTGGCATCCTGCCACTGCAGAAACTAAGGCAAACCATAAAATGTTTAAGTGGAAGTAGCTGAAAGGTGAAGAGTCAAGTGTCCAGAAGGCAATTCTTGTGTCTCCAGGGTCATTACCTATTCTGCCCATGCAATAGACTGGATATTGGTGATTCCTGTTTCGAGGAACTATAGTGAATTTGGCAGTTCTTCTGACACATCACATAGGCTGTGTTTCTAATTTTTAAAAACTGTATTCATCCAGAGGGAAAAAAAAAAAAAAAAAGCTTGAGTTGCTTATTTTTAAAAGTAGCTTTAACAGTTATTGAATATGTAAGTATAAATCTGTAAATTAAAACAACTCCCCCCTTAGTCCTTGTTAACCATTTGTTTTTCCTAACTATAAACTCAGGCTTTTTTTTTTTAACTCAGAAAAAATCTATGATGAGAGGAGAATTAACAAAATCAGTGTCACAAGATACAGAAACCTGGAACTGGTAAACTAGATGTGAACTATTCCAAGTTTGTACTAGTTTAACTGTTTCAGCTACAGGTGTGATTTTTACTGAAATAGTTTTACTGAAATAGACGCCCGTTATTACCACACCCAGTGTTTCCGTGCAGCTCTCATTTAAAATAATTTAAATGCTTTTTAGTTAGGCAAGAATTGTAGGATCTTGTGGGTGTGGATAGTTTTCTATATAATTATGTGGGCCAAATATAGATAAGGAGGAGTCTGGAAAAGATTGGTATCGCCAGGACCTGGAATGTGACCTTGGTGCATATGGTTGACCATCCCATTAGATTGGCCAAAGTAAGTTCCAATTAAGTTCCTTTGGAACATCTCCCATTCATCACACACACACACACACACAAATAAATTAAAAATAAAAAATAAAAAAAAGTAATCAATTTCTAAAAGTAATCAGAATCTTTAAATCAAAACTATTTGGCTTTGAGCTATGGAACAGTCTTTAAGTCGTCATTCAGAATTTTTTAATTTTTTTTTTTTTTTAAGTACTTTGCACAGTCTGCTTATGAGAGACTCTTGACACTACTATAATTCATATAACAGAGAAGAATGAGTATAATAGTACAGGTTGCAATTTATTGTCACTTTATGAAAAACACGTGTTTTTTTGTGTGTGTGTGTGAAATTAATTTGAAGGCTCCACTAAAGTTAAAAGAATGTGTCTTGGAGTGCTCCTCATGGTCTCTAATGAAGTGACTATAGGTGAGTGAATGCAGGTCAAATGTGGTAGTTCCTCTAGCTTTGAGACCCTAAAGCACACCTAAAAATAAAATGAGTGTATTTCTTAAGCTTCTTTGTGAAGCTGTCCATGGAGGAAGGTGTTGTTACTTTGATTTTTTTTTTTTTTTCTCTCAGGTGTAATTTACCCTGTAAAAGTCTTTGGATCACATTTCTGGGGTATTCCACTTTATGTAAAAAACAAACATACAAACAAAAACCCCACACTTTCACAAACAGGGCAATAGTTTTTCTATTAGCTTGAAAATCTAGCTATTAAATTGATTCTCCACCAAATTAACTGAATTAACTGCTGTAGCTCACAAATGTACATTTACCTGTTGTAGCGGTCCATTTCAGTCTTTGCAATGAAAATGAGCTTGCCCTGCAATTGCTGTTTGTTTACTATAGAGACTAAGATAACAGAATCCAGAATAGTCTTGGATTCTGTGCAAATAACTATTTCACTTTCTTGTGTTTGAATTTCCTTTGAAGGCTTTCATCTTTACCACAAGTTGCCCTCAATAGTACCTGAAAGCTGCCTCCTTATTCTGGTTGGATTGCTTCTTGGTGGCATTATTTTTGGAGCAGAGGAGAAGTCCCCACCTGTAATGAGCAGTGATGTTTTCTTCTTATATCTTTTACCACCGATTGTACTCGACGCTGGATATTTTATGCCAACTCGTCTTTTCTTTGAGAACTTTGGTACTATATTCTGGTATGCCGTGGTAGGCACACTCTGGAATGCCATTGGCATTGGGATTTCACTTTATGGAATTTGCCAAATCAGTGCATTTGGTTTGACTGATATCACATTGCTGCAGAATTTGCTCTTTGGCAGCCTCATTTCAGCTGTGGATCCTGTGGCAGTGCTAGCTGTTTTTGAAAATATTCATGTCAATGAGCAGCTTTACATCCTGGTGTTTGGAGAGTCATTGCTGAATGATGCTATAACTGTGGTAAGTTACTTGATAAATGATGAGTTGATAAAAATGATAAATGATTTTTTGCATGTCACTGTGTTATATCTTCTTGTATGTGTGTGGTTATTGCAGTTTGCTGAAAGAGGGAAGTCAGTAAGTGCTAATGCATTTATGTAATTCTCTTTATGTTTAGAAACTACAATAGCCTAACTAGAGCAGAGCAACACATAATGGTAGCATATTTGCTCAAGTGATTTTACTACCTGACCTCTTTAGTTTCTGTATCTTTTAATTCTGTTACTTCCGTAATCCTAAACTCACCTGCATAAATATCATTGCATAGGAGAGGGAAAAGGGCCAATGTAGAGTGTCCCTGCAAGTTCGCAGGGAGAATGGGCCAGTCACTGAGCTACCACAGGCACAGGATCCACTTGATGCTAGGCATTTGCATGTGCCTGTCCAGTTGGAACTGCACTGAGACCACCTATACATTTCTCCCAGGCTACAGATGAGATAGGACAGCTACCCGGAGGTAGATGTTTCTAATCATTAACTAGCTGAACTGGGTTTGTGGTGCTGACCTGAAGACAGCAATCTGCAAATTCCGCTAACACCCCCAACGCCCCTCATTTGTACCTGGTGACACCATGTCTGGAACATTACTTCCATTTAGCCATGTCTTGCTTGAAACCCTGCCCATGTTAACTATGTCCTGGCATACTTTTTGTTTTCTAAGCCATGGAAATCCTTTTTTTTTTTTTTTTTTTTTAGTATTCCAGAAGGATCATGAATGTACATGAATTGGGTCTGCACCATCCCTGTCTCTGTCACTGGCATCTTATCTACTGTCCCACTCCATGCAGAGCTGTCCTTTGGTTTTCCTCCTCTCTAGGACTTTGCCTCATCTGCTTAACACATGCATTTCTCAAACATTTCATCTGAGCCTTGATACCAATTGTTTCTTGTGTGCCCATACTGTTTTGTTCTCCTAGGCTTCATGTTTTACCTGACTCTGCTGCTATGCAGTCAGCCGAATCACATCCCCTTGCATGGCCTTGCCTTAAAGCCTAACTTTTTGCATTAGCTTTCAGCTGAAACTGCCTGTTCTGACTAATCTGTTACCTAAAGCAGTCATGGAAAACAGTGGGTGTAAATACTGTGTTTCAAATAACTTGGCAGTTTAGCCATGGCTGTGCCTTGTCACTATTCACTCTTAATGACCACTCATGCAAGGGAATTCTTTTCCATATTGTTATTATTTAAGGGGAAAGGGGGCTACTTTTATGTTAATATAAAGGTTTTTCTTCTTTATTTTTTTGTTTCCAACTGAAATTGCTTTTTCCAATCACAAAATCAATCGCCTTTCCACTGGAGCAGCAGTTAATCCAGATTTGCTAGCAAAACACTGCATCCTGATGACGGATGTATTTGTGTGTGACACGGCAGATTACTTCAAGGCACTGTTTTTATAGGTACTGGCATGGCAATTAAATAACCATGATATGCAGATTTCCTGTAGGCATCATTATAGCCTTCTTTAGGGTCCTTTCTTGCACACTGCCTTCCCAAACACCCCAGCACGGGGAGAGGTACTCTGAGGAGCCTGTAGGACCAACTGAACATATGGCACTGGCCATGCATATATTCATGAGGGAGTGAAAGGGATTTGGAGTGTGTTCAGTCTTACTTCCCAGCTATTGCTTAGAGGTGGTATTTGGCAGCAGACCAGGTGGTTTCCACATGCTACGCACTGGCCTGCTAATGGCTCCCTGTTATGGTTTTGCACACCTGCAATCATGTGCTTAGACTTAAAACATGACCCAGACCATTGCATGAGTTCTCTGTGGGGTGTGCTTAGTGGACTTTGCCTCCTGTCCCCATGGCGGTGCTGCCAGAGTAGTTCTTGCTGCAGTGTGGACAGGGTAGCATGGGTGCCTTCAGTGGGATGTGGGGATGGGGTGGGAGGGATATTGAAGTTGGGCTGGCCAGCAGCCTGGACTGCCCAATTCCTGCCTGCAGACACCAGCCACTAAACCACAAAAGTACCACAAAACCTGGGGGCTACACAGACAGGCAGTGCAGTACAGTGTGACTTCAGTAACCATGCTTTCTAAATACTTTAAGGCCTTCTTCCTGCTAACCTGCTTGCACTTCCAGGCTGTTCCTAATAAAAGTTTTTCTTTTGTTAGGAATCTCAGCTCTGCTGTGCTTCTCAGATGATCTTGCATTCCTGATAGGTTTCACGATAGGCCTGTGTATTTGGACAATCCATTTATCCTACTGGTGGAATTTCTGAGCTTGAATTTGCCTGAAGGCAATGTTTGCCTGTCAGCTGCAGTGCTTCTCATTCGGGTTGGTGCTTTACTAGCCTCCTGGTTCAGTGATAACTACCATGATAATACTAAATGGCAAGATCAGAGATGAAACTGAGTGTTAGCAGTTCAAATTTCAGTCCTGGGCTTAAAATCACAGGGATGGAGTTAGTGTCATTGCAATAATATTATTCCCTTGTTAGAAAACATTGCAGCAGTACTCTGTATTCTGCCTCTAGTGAAAACATTATTTTAGAGTGCTTTAAAGTAATTTCAGAATTAAAAACTAATAACTGAGAACTGATGAAAATAAGCAATTAACATCTAGGAAGAGCAGAGATGCTCTGAGACACGATTAAGAAAGGATTGGTGACTGATATTATTTGTTGCAACCTTCAGCGAGTTCAGCTAAAGGATGTTGAGTAAATGCAAATCTTGAACTTGAAAAAAACCGGTTCTCATACCAAAAGCATTGCAAAATGTGTCTAGTGTTGCTGTTGTTTAACTCACCTGAAAGCTTAAAGAGAGCTGTAAAACTGAACTACCTGTAGAGTAAAAGGGAACTGAACCTGATTATGATCTCATGTACAGTAGTGCAAATAAAGAACAATAAGGACGAGATTGAAATTGTATTCATGACATTCCATAGTCCTAGCTGCTGCTTCTAGCACAGCAGTCTGGTTTTGAACCATGAACTTTGCTTTTCTTCTTTCAAGTAACTTCTGGCAACAGACTCAAGATTTGTAGGGATGTCTGATGGAACCAGGCTCCGTTCAATTTGCAGTGTGAGTACTTCTCTGTGAAGATGAGGTGATGTTATGAAAAGGCTGTTGCTTGCGGAGGTCACAATTACATGCTTCTGTACAAGTGGCTCTCAGTGGCCTTACCTCAGAGACTTGCTGTACATATAAATATATTTATATAGTTAGTTTTGAAAATGTAAAACAATTTGACACCACTTAAAGAAAATAGTCACTTTCCATAATACATACCAAGTGACTATTCTACAAGGTCAAATTCTGTAAATGTCTTGAAGAATAACACAAGCCTGAGTAGTCACAAGTACCAAGAAATGACTCAAGGAAACTCCTCTCCTTGCTTGACACAAGACAGCAGTATTTTTTTCTTCAGCGTGTGATTTGGAAAGCCCTGGGAGTCTGTGGACTTGAGGGTTTATTTTTATTATTATTATTATTATTATTATTATTATTATTAATTATTTATTTATTATTAATTATTTATTATTATTTTATTCTTTTTAGGGCGAAAAATAAAGGCATAGCTATTGTCAGGAGGCTTAATTCTGTTATGCTTTTCTCCATGTAAATTCATAAGGTCCACAAATCAAAACAGGTTGAAAACCACTGGAGCATATGACATTACTTTTGTGTCCTGCATGGGACACAGTAGAAGGAACAGGGCAAAAAAAGGCTGGTAGTCTGCCTCACAGCAGCAAGGTGAATGGGTTTGCCCAGGTGAAAAATGACACTTCTCCTATGTGGACTCTTCCCGAGGGTATCGTTCTTAGGCAATGAACAGTTTGTGCTCATGCTCTTGCCCTTTTTGTTGCTTTGTAATGAAAATCAGAAATTACCGGTGACCCTGCTATGTTTGATTTAACCTTCTTTTTTTTTCGTGCTTGCACTGGAATATATATTTTTTCTTTTCTTTTTCAGTTCTTTCCTTTCACTTAGCCTAAAGGACCCCTAATAGCCCATGTCTTCGCATTAGTCTTTAGTGAGGACTTATACCTGTGTAAGACCTCTCAAATTTTGGCCAAGAAGATCTGTACAACTTTCTTTCTGTCATGTGAGAGAGAACAAGACTGCAAAGGTGAAAAATCCCTCCCAGTATTCAAATACCTACATTGTTGGCACAATTCAAGTACTGATAAAACATTGTTCTCTCAAATAGCATTTCTGATAGAGAAACCTGTTTGGTCTACTAAGAAGCCCAGAAAGAAAGCAGAGGTTTAGCTCCTATAAACTGTCCAAGCTGCCTAGCCTGGTGTTTGTTATGTCCAAGGTGGCTTAACCTGTGACCCTAGTTTACACTTCTGGTTTAGATGCGTTCTGTAAGAGGAGAAGGACCAAGCTTTGGGCTGGAAAAGGAGGCCACATAGCCATCATGATATCGCATGGCTCGGAGCACACATACAATAAATCTGTAACAGGGGAGACCCTTTAAGATTTCTTTAGGAGTGACTGATTCTGTTGTAGTCTTTTAAGTAGTAACTAGCATACTGAATGTTAGAGAAATTTGGACTTTATATCATTCTGTTTCCTGCATAGAACAAAAAGGATTTCTGGCCAAGAAAATACAAAAATCTCATTGACCTCATTTGTTTAGGAGGACTGTTGTAAGAACTTTGAAAATGAAACTGGGCAAATACATGTTAAGAAGTCTTCTAATGGGAATTAAATCCACATCTCTAGAAATAATCTCAAGTTTGAAAAGTCTTTAAATCATTGGATTCCTAATGGTTAGTAGAGAAAGACCACTTCATGAATGCTATGTTTCTTGTAATTCTTGGGATGGTCACAGTCCATTTCCCCCATACCAGACAGATCTACAGTCTAATTCAGTGCTGCAGCTCTTGGTGTCCTATGTAGCTCAACCACGGTTGAAAATAACATGAATTTTCACCAATTATGAAGCTGTATTTTTTCCTCCTCCTTTTTTATTTCTTTGCTTCTGGGGAAAATCTGAAATAGCCATTTGAAGGGAAATTAGAAGCTCTGCAAATGAATGAGTTTAAAAAAAGTTTAGGTAGAGCTTTAGACAGGTCTTTGAATCAGCCAGGTAAGGAGTCTAATCATGACTACGCTCCTGGCCTGCAGAATGATGTCAATTGAGACACTGCAGTCTTTTGTCTCCATTTGCAAAAATGGGAATAATTATATTTACCCTTCTTTGTATATCTCCCTGATATTTGTGGAGGACACAAATGTCAGAAGTAAACAGCAGCATATCTCAAAAGTGTGTTCAAGATAGATAGAGAAATACAAAGTCCAACATTGAATCAGAGGAACATGATAACACAAAAGGAAATTAAAAAGAATTCAGAAACATGATGTGCTTTTTTCTTTTTCTCATAGGTCCTGTACAATTTGTTCAAGTCTTTCTGCCAGATGAGCACAATTAAGGTTATTGATGTATTCGCTGGAATTGCTAACTTCTTTATAGTGGGGATCGGTGGAGTATTGATTGGAATCCTTTTGGGATTTGTAGCAGCCTTTACCACCCGTTTCACCCATAAAATCCGAGTGATTGAGCCACTCTTTGTCTTCCTGTACAGTTACTTGTCATACATAACAGCTGAAATGTTTCATCTCTCGGGCATCATGGCGTAAGTACCCCAAACTTCAGTGATTATAGCACCCAGATAAGAATGCCAAAGGGAACTGCAGAGAGGACCAGATTTTGCAAACTCTGCCATGTGGCCTCATTCCACTGTGCATGGCATCAAAGCTGGCTTGAGGATTTCCGGCCTCTCCCCTCCTGCTTCCATCCCATTGTCTCAGCTTGCCACCACACCAGCTGTGTCACTAAAACTGCCCGTGGCATCACACCATAAACCATATCTTTGAAACGTTCCAAGTTAAAAATAATCCCTTGTATTTTCGGTGGGGTTATTCATAACCCATTTCGGTTGGTGACCCAAGTCCTCATATGACCCTGCCACCAGTCACAAAGGCATGGCTCAGGGGTGGCACAGAGTGACGTGGGGGCAGCAGTGGTTGGCAGGGAGTGGGAGTGGTGGCTGCGAACCTCATGAGCTGGCTTCACTGCTGATGCCAACGTGTTGTGAAACTACATCTTCACACAGTCATGTGAGCAGCCAGTAAATGCCAGTCAATGAAGACAATGTATGTATCATCCAGGCAAACTCCTGCTGGATTACAAGTACAGTAAGGACTGGATGAATGTAGAATTTGCAGAATCTAGTCCTATGGTAGTATAACACTTTAGTTTCATATATTCATACATGTGCCTGTGTAGTACAAGGCTTTCTGCATACATCATTATGTACAAAAAAAAATATTATTCTTCCCACTGCTAACACATAAAAATATTTTCCCTCCTTGGGTTTTCACTCCTGGGCTTCAATAAAGTTAGAGCACGGACTCTCATTTGGTGCTGTTTATACTCTAGCAACCTCAACTTTAGAAAGAGCCTTTATGACACCTGATATATGGTTTTCTTTGGTTCCAAGTAATATTTTTAAAGGCTGACCTTCCTTAATGACTTTGTATTGTTCTAGTGGCAAATGTGAGTCATTCAGGCATTAGAAGCATAGTTGTTTTTGAAAGCTCATATGTTGCTTCTGAGTATCACTGATACTTTATAATACCTCGTTTGATGATTATGCTTTAAGAAAGTGAAGATAGGTTTGATATTGTAGTCCTGTCAGTATAACGTTTTCTGGGGCCAGGAAGCAATTTACAAGGAAACTAGTAGCTGATGATTTCAGTTGTATAAAGATAGAAATATGCCATGAAATCAGAAGGGTTAGTACTTTAATATAAGTAAAGATGTAAAGATTACACGGGTTTCTTTCTCTGATATGAGACTAAATAAAGTAACATATGCATCCACTTTGACCGAGTTCATAAATGAGCCATCTCTTTCCCTAGCTTCTATTCATAGCATTTGTGTGGTTTCTAGTTTCCTCCACTTCTTAAGTCAAATGTCCTTGACATCCTATGATCAAATACTTAAAGGGCTTCTAAACTAAAAACGTGTGGCTAAACTGTGCATGGAAAAAAAAATATCTATCAGTGTGCATGAAAATACTGAACTGGACATTCTGCATCTGGGGTAAAATGGAAAGGGCACCATGGGTCTGCTGGTGGCTAAGTGGAACTGGTGCATTCCAGTGCCTGGAACCAGCACACCATTGTTTCACAACGAACGAGTAAACTTTTCCTTTCCTTTCCTTTCCTTTCCTTTCCTTTCCTTTCCTTTCCTTTCCTTTCCTTTCCTTTCCTTTCCTTTCCTTTCCTTTCCTTTCCTTTCCTTTCCTTTCCTTTCCTTTCCTTTCCTTTCCTTTCCTTTCCTTTCCTTTCCTTTCCTTTCCTTTCCTTTCCTTTCCTTTCCTTTCCTTTCCTTTCCTTTCCTTTCCTTTCCTTTCCTTTCCTTTCCTTTCCTTTCCTTTCCTTTCCCATCCTCTGAGTGGGTGCAAAACAGTAGAGGAAACATTGAGGTTTTGTTTTAGTTTTTGTTTGTTTGTTTCCCTCCAACAACACAACAGAAGTTATCTTTAAAATGTCCTAAATGTGCTTTGATTCTACGTATATTTTGTATCAGCTGAGGGAGCTGGATACCTCGGTGGCACTGATGGGAAGGGCAAAGGGCTCTCTGCAGAGGTGTAGACTCTCTGCTATCATGAGACATATAGCGTGCCCCCTCCCTGCAGGGGGCCTTACAGCTCCTGTAATCCCCACATCACCTGGGAGTAAATCTTACCTCGTGCTCTTTGCATTTCATTAGTCTCCAAGCTAGGGAGAATCTCTTACCCTGTGTCAGAGCACAGCACGCACTGGTACTGAGCCCGTTGCCACGTTTTGCAGAGAGTACCTTGAGTCACGATGACTCTGTTCTGACTTCAAAGGCAGCCCTGCTCTGAGCAAGCAGGTGGACCAAATGACCTTGGGGTGACTCTCACAACCCAGCTCATTCAGTCATTACATGATTCTTTGTCCATTTGTAGTTCAGCCCACGGGGAAGTCTGAGTCTGCTGAACTATTGATTCCCTCTTCCTTCATAACCAGGTTCTTAAAGATACTCCACAAAGCCTTGCAGGTACACACAGTACCACACTTCAGGCACAGGACATAAGCAGGAACATGCAGTGTTATTGCATTAATAAGATTTTTACATAAATATTATGACACACAGAATGCCTCCTTTCTGTGCAAGTAGAAATCTGCTGCCAAAGGAGCAGAGGGGAATAAAAGGTACCCTCCCCTGATAAATCTGTGTATTCACCCTGGGGACAAATGGTTCATGAAGCATCCATGTGAAACCCCTGCACAGAGTTACTTGGCTGAAATAACTCTGGGACTGAATCACGTCCCTGCCAGCTGCTGTGTGAAAGTCCTCTCCAGAAGGAGAGGAAGGAGGTCCTCCTGTAATTAGAGACTGGCTTGAGTCAGATTCACGGGTGTGAAAAATGCAGATGTGAATCTGAACGTTATCTGCTCAGTTCCATTTGTAATTATAATACTGCATTTGCTGCTTTTGCTGCTTACTAATTTATTGTAAAGGCTGTGAAGCAGCAGAACTTTTTTTTCTCTCTTTTTTCTTTTCTTTTTTTTTTTTTTTTTTCAACAGTGAATTAGCAGTCTGAAAGGAACAAACATTGAAACTACTGTAAATTTAGTAGGTCAAGGAAACATGAGGATTGAACCCAGTGGCCTAGTTTATTTCAGTCATGACAGAAACTCTACTGTTTGTGCAGGAGAATTTCTATTCTTCAGAGGCACAGAAACCTGCAGGTTAATTGCAATTAACTGTTTTTTTCCCTCCTTTTCTTGACCAAGGCAACTACCTCAGGTCACAGAAATGGAAGATAGAAGTAATGTGTGAGGATAAGAAATGTGAAATAAAACACATGTAAGCATTTTATTTGATTATGGTGACAATAAAAATTTAGTCTGTGAAAAACATCTTATAGTGATCTACATAAAATCTTAATAAAAATTTAAAGGATTTTCTTTTATATTGAATCTTAAAGGATTTGATTTTATATTGAATTTTAACACTATCTCCATACCATTTTCAAATTGAAGAGTCTTCAACTGGATATTTTTTTTCTAATGTAGATAAATATTCTGAAGAGCTACGAGATTCATAAAATAAACAGTGATTTGCACTGGAATAGCACTTATCTGAAGAATAAGAGTGAATCAACTCAGCTGATGACACTAATTGGATGAATACAAAATTTGACTGAAAAGAATATTTTATATAGGAGCGTAGTCCCTTTAAATTCTTGCAGTGGTTAAACATGGTAGGTGTTTTAAATTACACCTTGTAAAGATCACGATTAATCTGGTGGCAGATTCTTATCAGACATCTATTTACAGTGTCTCCATTACCTCAGGATCCAAAAACAGTGTCCAGTGCATGCTTCCCCACTCCCCAAGCTACAGGGCTTTCCTAAATGACTATAATGACAAAAACTATTTATTTTAAGAGGGTAATAAATATGAATGAGTGTTTTGTTTTGTCTTTGAGGCAGACCTGACAGCCACAATGCATCAGGCAGTAAGCTGCAGCTTTGAGACCCTGAAAAGACCGTGTGTCTATAAGTGTCTGTTTTGCAGTCTGCCCATTGCATTCTTACTAGATTGCCCTTTCTGCCCCTGCATGTGCGCCAGTGCCATCTGTGCTGTGTGTGCAATCAATTGGTGGTGGTGAGGATGTGACCAAATTGCTATACCTGGGCAGATAAGCTGTGCCTTCACATGAGAGCCATCATTGGCTGTGACATGACCTGAGATATCTGTAGGTCTATCAGTGCAGTCTGTGGCTGTCAAGCAGCTGATTTTCCCCTGAATATGAGAGTTCTGGAGAGTAAATGTGATAAGTAGAATTGAGACCCTTCTTCACATACTCTTTAGAGGTTGGTCACCCGTAAACTGAAGAACCTGGCAATGTTTGCCAGCTCCCAGGCTTGGGTATGTGTCCCGGCCAAGTCATCACTCCATGTCAGGACAAAATCATTCATGGCCCAGGTCCTCTCCCACTTTCTTCCTGAGATGTGCAGGCATGTGTAATGTGGGATCTCTGACAAGTCCCTAGTTTGGGCAACTGTAAAATCAGAATGAGGAGGAGAGCTGTGAAGAGCATCTGCATCACAGTCTGTGTTGGCAAAAATGCAGGACCTCGGTTGTCCTAGTCATGCTTAAACTAGAAATGTTACCTAAACAACTGAAAGTTGCAAAGAGGAAGGTTGCATACTCATGAAATCTGCATTGTTTCATTTGTGTTTCAATTGTGCCATGTGGCCATGATAAAATCTGCTTCCCAGAAAGCATGCTAGTCTTGGGCCACAGAGGATCTTTCTATTGAAGACCGTAGTGAAATCAGGTGACAAGGAGAGATAGCTGACTGTTATGTTGGTACTAAATGCAGGTGAGGACCTGGGACAGTTTTTATCACGCTTTCGTTCTACTCAGTCTTGGGGTTTGGTTAGGAATGTAGTTAGTGCTTGGATAGAAATGGCCATTTTGTATTGTGCAGACTAGATCTGCCTCTGTATCACCAAGTGTACAGAGATTTTGTCCCCCTGTACTCGGTTCCGGTGAGGCCGCACCTTAAGTATTTTCAGTTTTAGGTCCCTCATCACAAGAAGGACATGGAGGTGCTCGAGAGGGTCCAGAGCAGGGCGACCAAGCTGGTGAGGGGTCTGGAGAACAAGTCTTATGAGGAGCGGCTGAGGGAGCTGGGCTTGTTCAGCCTGAAGAAAAGGGCACTCAGGGGCGACCTTATTGCTCTCTACAGGTACATTAAAGGAGGCTGTAGAGAGGTGGGGGTTGGTCTATTCTCCCACATGCCTGGTGACAGGATGAGGGGAAATGGGCTAAAGTTGTGCCAGGGGAGGTTTAGGTTGGGTATTAGGAAAAACTTCTTTACTGAAAGGGATATTAGGCATTGGAATGGGCTGCCCAGGGAAGTGGTTGAGTCACCATCTCTGGAGGTCTTTAAAAGACGTTTAGATGTAGAGCTTAGTGATATGGTTTAGTGGAGGACTGGTTAGTGTTAGGTCAGAGGTTGGACTCAGTGATTTTGGAAGTCTCTTCCAACCTAGAAATTCTGTGATTCTGTGTAGTTGTACAAAAATGCAGAGTGAAGGCCAAGTTAGGTGCACTGTTCTTTTAACACCTATCCACTTACCTTTCTAAGCCACTAGAAGCATCTGTCCTCATGTAAGACCCTCTTCCCTGCCTTTTATTCACCCTGATATGTCTGCACTGCTCAGCAGAGGTAAGAGGAGTAGTCTGTGCCCTCTCCCAGTGTCCATGTTATGTCCCAGGTTCACCCGGCAGACCTAATGCTTCCCAGTCACTTTTGGGGCAGTGGACGTGTTGGTTGGGTCAGAGATCTAGAACTACATATCACATTGTGGCCATTGTCCTCCAAAACAGGTCATGTTGGCTCGACTTAAGAGAAAGAAACTTCTGGACAAAACTAACTTTAATTAAGTTATTTAATTAAAGAAATGTTTTCCAAGTCTGCCAGCCTCAGCTACAGCCTCAATCTCTGTTAGGGACAACCTCTTGCAAAACGTTAAGAAAGTTTTTATTCTGAGGTCTTTTTGAAGTTACTACTAATTCTGATATTTAAAACAAACAAACAAACAAACAAACAAACAAACAAAAACTTTTAGAAGAAAGAATCTAGACATGTTTTTTCCAGTATTCCAGTCAGTAGGTTTGTTCTGAGCTTTCCCTCTGCCTTCTTTTCCATTTGCACTTACAGTCAGGGACAACTGAGTTGTTCAGAGATGGGACTAACAGCTTGGAGTGAGAACACAGAATTAGATTTTCTTCACTGGAATCTGCATGAGACATGAGGAAATGTTCCTCAGCTTCTTTCCAAGGAGGGTCTGGAACACTTTTGATCTACTTCCTTCATGAGAGAGAGCAATGTGAACATTTCAGTAGGAGGAGGTATCACCTGTGTCAGCAAATAGTGTTTATAAACTGAAAGCTGGTGGTACTGGGATAAGTAACCATGGTATAAATCCTCGTGGGCTATATTCAAAAACGCAACATAAATACACTTCTCTATTACTGTTTAGGTTTACTCTGTATCATTTGGCTCATAATCACTAGTGGGTGTGTATAACACTGTTTTAACTGGGAAATCGGAAAAGACATGGCTGCAGGGAGGGAAGTCATGCTTTTGCCTTAGGTAAAAGAACTAAGAACGACAGCTGTTTCTCAATTCATCTAGCACTAGTTGCCCACCTTGATGATTATTAGGCAATTCAGACTGTGCTTCCCTACTCCGAGGCACCACCTTGAGGTTATCTTCTAGTCAGCACTGCTAACCATCTTTAAGCCTGAAGACTTTGCAGCTGAATAGTCTCAGGCATCCCTGCACTGTGGGATACAACACCATCCTGAGCAAATGACGTACAAACAGTAATGTCATTCTTTGCTTTGCTCTTCCTGCTGATTACGAACCTGTGTTTACTAACAGGCCTAGATGAAGGACTTGTAGACATAGCAAGTCCTGTCTATTCTTTCACATATCAGTTGAGATGTGCATTTCATTCAGTTGTGAGTGCTTTAAATGTGCAACAGCGCCAGCATGATTTCTGGTTGTGTTTTTTACTTCTGAAATCATGGTCAGCTCTGTGTGTACACAAAACTAGCAGAGTCCTAGAGTGGCGGAGAAGTTTTCTGTAGCCTTGCTGCTTACTTTACCAGGAAAGCAGAGCTGGCTACTGTCACTGCCATTGCAGGAGGAATGGTTTGGTGGGGAAATTACTTATGGGAAGGGAGTAAAGTCTAGCCCCAGCACCTACAGTTTCCATCCTGTCTGTTGATGTCTGAAGGACATCTGTCTGATGCCCTTCAGCAGCAATAGGAGCAGCAGTCCCAGTTCTCCAGGGATGTGCTTGGCTCTCCTCAGCTCTGCCTCTCTTAAAATACACAGTTTGAGTGACCCTTGCACAGATCACATGGATTTAATATGTGACAAAACTCTCCATATACTGATGTCTTCTCAGAAAACTTCCCACTGTGAGGAAAAAAAAAAACCCATGCCCCAAGCTGGAGGTTCGCTAAGTCCATAACTTTTATATTTGGTGGTGGTGGAATAAGTTGTGCTTTGCACTTTAGAGAAGACTATGGGAAAGTGATAGTATTCTGTAGAAATGAGAGAGGGTCAAAGAAATCATGCCAATGATACAGCATTATGTTTGCCTTCCAGGATTACATCTTGTGCCATGACCATGAATAAATATGTGGAGGAAAACGTTTCCCAGAAATCCTATACGACGATAAAGTATTTTATGAAGATGTTGAGCAGTGTCAGTGAGACGTTAATCTTCATTTTCATGGGAGTGTCCACAGTCGGGAAGAACCATGAGTGGAACTGGGCCTTCGTTAGCTTCACCCTCCTTTTCTGTTTAATCTGGAGGGCACTGGGTAAGCAAGTCTCAGACTGCACGTTGCGTTCTTTACAAGAGAAAACTCCTACCACTTTTCCGCTAGCAGAAAATGCCAAAATTTAGGCAGAGTCCTATCAGCTTGTGGAATTGTCTTCTTATTTATAATGTTTTATAGATCTCAGGGTCAGCTTCCACCTTTTCCCAGAACAGAACCTAAACATCAGTTTGGTCTTGATCTTGCCTATCTGAAGGCAGAAGCAGTAGGCATAGTAATCAGAGTACATATATCTAATTACACATTTATTTACAAATAAACCATTTTTACTTAAAAGGATGATCAGTTCTGCAACAATAAAAAGATTTTGTTTTTGTTTTAATTCTTACTAAGCTTGTGTTTTTCCCCATCATTGACATTAATAGCACCAAAACAAGAAATGATATATTTGTAGTGTTGTTCAGGCATATGATGTGAGGAAAGTGCTTGACCCTGCTGTGTTTGCAATATTAGCTCTTTTTCTTTTACCTTGTAGTAGTCAGGTTCATAGGTCTTCAATCTCTGTTTGCTGTGTAATACTTTGGCCCATCTGCGCATACAAGCAGCTCATGTTCTGGACTGCCTCCTCACTCCTGTTTCTAGCTCCCAAGTCTCCCTTCACTGCACAGATATGTACTATTTTTCCTCCACCACATGTAACCCCACAATTAATACCTTATACTGAAAACCAGCCTGACTGCCCCTCAGCTCGGGGCCATAGGCTTGCTCCCTTCACTTGCCTTTATGCCTTCACTCCAGCCTGCCCCATGTCTGGAGCCTGTGCCTTTGGTACACCCCCATTTACTGATATCTTCTTGTTCCATCCCCAGTCCTCCATCCTTTCTGTCTATGCAAGTAAAATTAAGAGACTAAGATTTTGCAGAATTCAAAGCACAGATTTGACAACACAGTGTGTTCAAAAGCACTTTAAATCCCATTTAAAAATGTAATTTAGGTGTTTCAGGCTATACTGACACAAAAATTGTTTCTGCTTTGGAAATGCATAGTGGCTGTCTCATGGCTCTCAGTTAGGTGCTTCAGGTCCTAAATCCAGCTGAGCTGAGATGGATATGTTTAAGACTGCTTCTTGGAAATTTATTTTTTTTCTTCTGTGGTGTTTTCAAGCTGCTATATAACATTTCGTTTCTTCCATAATAAATAAAAAAGAAGCACATAAAGGTGTTTCAAAACAAATATTAGTATTGTGGGGGATTTCCATGCAATTTTAATTTCTCCTTTCTCTCTCTCTCTCTCTCTCTCTCTTTTGTTTTTGTTTTTGTTTTTGTTTTTCCATTTTGTTTTTTCTTCAGGTGTTTTTGTTCTGACTCAGATCATTAATGTGTTCCGGACAATTCCTCTCACTTTTAAGGACCAATTTATTATTGCCTATGGAGGCCTCCGAGGAGCTATTTGTTTTTCACTTGTGTTTCTGCTTCCTTCTACTGTGTTCCCCAGGAAGAAGTTGTTCATCACTGCCGTTATCGTGGTGATATTCTTTACTGTTTTCATTCAGGTAACCCCTTTCCTCTTCTGGACTTTTCTTTCTAAAAAATGTTGTAAATAAGAAGTGGGTAGAAAAACAGGTGTCTTAAATTACTGGAAGGAACATACTTGAAGGAACATACTTCTGTATTGCTCCATGGTCATACTTACAAAAAAAAAATGCTACGCAGTCAGCAGACAGGTAGCAAAAGTATGCCAGATATTAAGTACTTATGCGAACATGTAAGTAGCATTAAGCATTTAAAACCCTATGAGGTTGGAGGGGGGGGAAGGGAGCGAGCTGCTACACAGGAGATTGTTAGCTTAACTGTTAATTAAACTGAGGTTTAGACTGGTCTTTGAATGATTGTAAAGTGAATGAGGAAGGAGCTGGAAATTTCTCCTAAATAGGGAATAGACGCATAGGGCCTCTGAGGGACTCTAGTCCAGCCGCATGCCCACAATAGGGCCACATGCAATAGCTCAATCAGGTTGCTCAGGGTGATGGCCAGTTGGGTTCTGCATATCTGCATGGATGGAGATCCCCCAGCCTCTTTAGATACCTGCTCCCGGGTTTGACCATCCTGGACAGATGAGGCTGATGAGAACTGATGAGAACTGATGAGGCTGATGAGAACTCCTCAAAGGATGGTTCCTGGGGATGGTTTTGTTTAATATTCTTGTTATTGACAGAGGAGCTTTTTGGTGCTGATGGTTTTTGAGGACAGACTTCAGAAGGTAACAACTTAATGGGGAAGCAGCTAGGAAAAGGAGAGCAGATATGGACCAATATGATAGAAATATAACGAAATTTAACAGTAGTAAGTGCAAATGTGTTTTTGCAATGACTTTCTTACTAGGGATTTCTCTTATGAAATGGGGACCTTTCATTCTGAAAAAAAAGATCTAGGGAAAAAGACACAGGTATACTAATGATAATGATAATGGTGTGGAGTTTAAGCCACCAATGCAATACGGACAGAAGAAAGCCAAATGTGATCTCAAGACATACTGAGACAGGTATTTCCAGGAGAAAACAAAGTAATGTTCTAGACTGATCATGGGACTGGTAAGCCTGTTGTGTGAAAGGAGACCAGAATGTCTTGGCCTCAGCAAAATGAAGGAGAAGAGGGAATGTAATTACTGTTTATATCAGGGAGTGAACACCAGAGAAGGAGGAACACTGTTCAAGCCAAAAAGACAATGTTGGCACAAGAACAAAGTGGTACAAAGTGACCATGATGTAATTAAGAAGCAGCTTTCTAATTATCAGAACAATGAGGTTCAGGAGGAGTGTTCCAGTATGAGCAATGGGGCAAAGAAACCTAACTACTTTTGAGATAAAGCTTGATTCATTTATGAATAGAAATACATGACATGGTTGTCTGGGATAGTAGGGGCTGATCTCAACACCATTAGATTCATTTCTCTCTCCTGTGTCAGTGTGCCTATACAAATAAACCATGATGTAAATTCTTCCACAAATAATGGTTCAAAATATCATTTAGTGGTAGCCAAAGCATTTGTTCTTTCTTTGAGAGTAGTATAACATGGATACATATTTAACAAAAATCTTGGTGTCATGGGTCTGGTCTAAAGCCATTCAATAACAATTTTAGCGCTGCTGTTGAGACATATTTGAGTACCTGAAGTAAGAAAATTTTTGGAGTTAAAAAAATTATCCACAGCCATTTTCACTGCTCTGACAGAGATGCAAAAGACCAAAAGCTTTTGTTTGTCTTTTATGCTTATGGAAAAACACAGAAATATTTTCTTTTTCCTTCACAGGGAATAACAATTCGACCACTGGTGGAGTTTCTTGATGTCAAAAGGTCAAATAAAAAGCAACCTGCTGTCAGTGAAGAAATTTATAACAGGGTATGTTGCACCTTTCGTGTTACAGATGAAACCTTCATATAGATAAAATTCTTAATGACTTTCAAAATGAGAGATTTAACATACAGTACTACAGAGATAAATGCACTCTTTAAGATTTCTTTTCTATGGCTGTTCTAAGCACAACAACTGTAAAGCTTATATTTAAATTTTTATCATTATCAAAATTATCATAGTTATGTATCATTATTTCGGAATCTTCACCTTGTTTTGTTACTTGTTGAAGTGAGTTATCTTCTTGTGATTTGTTTCTCTTAGGACATGTGTTATTTTAGAACTTGACTACATTAGAAACCTTTGGCAATTTAATTACATTACATTGTATTTGAGTTAGTCTAATTAAACATATGTTAACTCCTTCTAAAGACACATTTAAACTTCCCTAACTCTCACATCACCAACCTCTCAGTGGATTTGTATTTGGTATGTGTATGTCTAATTATTGTGGCTCATTAGCTGTGCATGTTCTTGAATGTATTTCTACTTACAGCATACCTGCGGTAGGTGGTTTTAAATTCCAAATTGAGCAATAATAAGGGTGACATTCAGTAAAGAACAAAATCTAGACATCTAATACTTCTAGAACTTACTTTTTGCACAAAACTATCAGGATTTCCTTCTGAATTTTAGAGACCCCCTGCTATGGTACTTGAATCAAGAGCACAACTGTTTGTGAGCCACCTCTGGGGATCCAGTGAAATCTTAGATGGACTGGCTCATCCTTTTGTAATTGGTAATAGAGTAAGGAAGAGCATGGTTCTAATACTGGGGGCTCAGGATGTTTTGAGGTGATGTTGGACCATAGTCCTCTGAAATAGGAGCTCAGGACCTGATGCTGGCTCTTGCTGCTCTATCCTGTGCATCCAGAAGGGCAAGTGCTGGTATGGGGATCTCCTGCCCTTTCAGGCTGTCTCCTCCACAAAGTCATACCTGGCTCACTGTCAAGCCTGGGGAAGTCCCTGAAGAAGGCACAGGCATAGCCCCAACTGGTTACGGAACATAAAAGAAATGAAAATATAGGAAAAACAAATTACCTCCAGATTTAGATAGGAGATCAGCAAGATTGACGTGGAGGTTGGCAGCTGACTTTAATCCTTCTGGGGCTGTGAGCTGATGGAGCTCCCGGGGAGAAGAACAGAATCCAGCTCTGAGATCATGCTGCCCTCCATGGCGTTTGAATGGAGGCAAGGACAGACTCCTTTCAATATCCATAAGCCAAGCCTGCACTTGTTTGTTTAGACTGAATTTAGTTAACATTATTTAGTTGCACTTTGTTAAATTCAAGCATTGTCCTGAATTCTGACCAGGCTTTTCTGTTTTGAAGTTGAAGCATAATATCTAAGGGCAAACCAAATTATGTCTGTAAGTTTGTGTAATGATCCAACATTTCCCCTTTAGTTCTTTGATCATGTGAAGACGGGAATTGAAGATGTGTGTGGACACTGGGGTCACAACTTTTGGAGAGATAAGTAAGAATGGCATTTAAAACTCTTTGTTATACATGGGAAACTAAACTGGCTCCGCAGCAACAAATAGAGGCTGTTGGGCATCAGATTTCATTTTCGGCATTTTATTCTTGAAAGCGGGTGGTTGTTTTTAGAACGTGTGGGTTACAAAGAGAAGGCAGAAAAACAATGTCTTTTTAACTAAACCACAAGCAAACAGGACAAAATCTCCAGCTGGGAAAAAGTATAGCCCTCTGATCCCAGGGTAAAGTATTCTACCTTCTGAGGATGAGTGTAATCTCCCTATTTCTGACAGTTTCAGAGCATTTCCTGTATGTCTGCTGAGCTTTTCATCCCAAGCTGGCTTTCCTGCTCAGGATGCTGCTGCAAATTGTATGCCTCTGTGGTGTTAAGTGCGGGGTTAGTTCCCTAGTTGATGAGAAACAAACAAAAGCTCTGGGACTTCCTCTAGGAAGATCAAGGCACTGGCTGGCATGAGGTGCATGAGAGATCTTAATGGCAGGCAGTTCCACAGTTCCTGATGGTATTATTTAGGACTTAGTGTCAGTTAAGAAGATTAACACTGGCTATACCTGAATTATTCATGTGTTCAGTTTAGCTGCTGAATCATCATCATCATCATTTGTTTGGATCTAACCCCATTTTTGCAGAAGTACATTCTTTTTCACCCAAATCCTTCAACCCCAAAGCATGGGCATTGCTCACTCACCTTCCAGTCACTGCTCCAATAAGAATTTAAGTGTTTTGTACAGAGGAAAGAGCATCAGCAGGAGAGGCTGAGAAGATCCCTCTCCAAATGATTAGAGGGCATGACAGAGGATGTGTTCCTGACAGATGGATAACATGGGTACAATTCTTTTTTACTTAGCCTGGTTCTCCTCCAATCTGTGTGAGATCTTTAACCAACAGATTATGGAGCAAAGGAGAGTCCCACCTCTTTCTGACCTTCAGAAACACTTCTGACTGAAATTCAAGAATAATTTCAGAATGACTGGAGGGCAGAATATTTTCTGACAAACAAAGTTACCCTGGCTCTAATCAATGTTTTTTCACTAAGCATCCAAGAGAGTTGTGGTTGCTTCAGAGAAGAGGAGGACTTCTGAAGTTTTACAAGAGCAAGCTAAAATTTCAAAGGAAAAAGCAGTGGGTGCAAATGTAGACCTTTTAGTTGTTATTACAGTAAATATTTAATGTTCCCTTTGTCTCAGTGAAAACGAAGAATTAGAAACAATAATGTCCAATAACACATAGTACCTAAAAGTTAAATGTTGCTGCCAGGGACCATGTGCTTTAACAGATGAACCAAAACGTAGGTTAAGACTATCTGAAACAAAGATGAACTTGACCCTTGATTAAGTGTTATCCAGCCCTAAGTTCTTAATATACACATATTCCAAGGGAATAAACTACTTCACAATCACTTTAGCTACAGTATAGCAGCTTTCCTCAGCTATGCATAGTTGAAATTAAGTGGTTGGATTGGTTTGCCTCTCATACAGGTTTAAACAGTTTGACAATAAATACCTGCGAAGACTTCTCATCCGGGAGAACCAGCCCAAATCCAGCATTGTTTCTTTGTACAAGAAGCTGGAAATAAAGCATGCCATCGAGATGGCAGAGAGTGGAATGATCAGCAAAGTCCCATCGTCGGTGTCTCTCAGGTAAGCCAGCTAGGCCAGTGTGGCTGAGCATTGTGGTGGGGTCATGTAATGTATTTCACAGTCCATAGGCAAGATAATCATTTTAACTTAGGGTGCTTTGTGTCCTAATGTCACATGAACAGTAAGCAGACGTGAAACCGGAGCGTTTCACTTGCAGCTCACATAAAAAGCACTCAGTAAGCCTCAATCTTCCGGAGTAGTTTTACAAGGGCAGCTGCATGCAGCTCACAGGGAACATTGATTTGCTGCCTAGTACTGAGCTGGATTTAAACCAGTGCCTGCACATCTGCTACAAGGAACTACAAGGGAAGCCTGAGGGACATTTTAAAAAGTGTCTTAGTCAAACTTACAATTTAGTGAAAGCAATACCAAGTTTTGGAGAGTGGGTTTTGAGCCTTAGCACCTGACTCAAATGAGATCAAGGTTTCATTCTTACCTGGTACATTTTTACCTCTTCTTCAGTTGTTTTAAAATGCTGTTTCCAACTCTAGCAAAGAAAACAGTTCAAATGTAATTTCCAATCATAAAAATAAATATTCTTTCCCTCTCTCTCTCTTTCATGTATTTTCCTGTGTTTTGGTTTTTTTTTTTTGATTTATTTATTTATTTATTCAATTCATTATTTTTATTCTGCCACAGTGAATATCATGAAGGAAAAATAAAGCCATTGTCTCCTGCTGAAATGGAAAACATGCGGGAAATTCTAACAAAGAATCTCTACCAAATACGACATCGAGTAAGAATAAAGCTTTTCATACTTAAATACCCACTACTTTTTGAATATACTTATTAGCTTTCTGCTTTTTCAGTCTTCCTTTTGTTCACTCCATTTACAGTACTGTTAGCTCAGGTGCTAATGAAGTATTAGAGGACTGTAGTGTGGTGAATTTGGACCTCTGGGTCTTGGGTTCACCTTTGAGCCGGGTTTGCTGCTGAAGCTTTGTTGTGCCATAAAGGAGGCTCCCCAGGGCAATGGTCACAGCACCAAGCCTGCTGGAGTTCAGGCAGTGTTTGGACACTGCTCTCAGACATAGGGTCTGATTCAGGTTGTGCTGTGTGGAGCCAGGACCTGGACTCCTTGTGGGTCCCTTCCAGCTTGGGATATTCTATGGTTCTATGACATCTTTGGGCCAGCACAGCATCTGCTTTACTGCAGCATAATAATTAATCCTGTTATTTACTTCTCTTGTCTACAAATCTGCTGTCATATGTAGAGCAACATATTTGTGATCCTTCATGCAAATTGCTTACTTGATCTTATACTATTGATAAAACTTAATGTTTTTCTCATATTACCTGCAATATACTTCCATTACTTAGAAAGGATAATAGGTGCAAATTCAGTCCAACCTTGCCCCACTTCTATAAGTATTTTGGTCACTTCATGATATGGGATTAGATTTCCCATTTGCCTCCAGTTGTGAAGTTGTTTGTATTAAGAGCAGAGGTGATGAGCTGGAAAAACAGTGAAATAAAAGCAAAAGGACATTTCACATTTACCCTCCTGTGGCTAAGTAGTTTGAATGTCTGCGCCCTTGGAAAACATTCAAAACTGGAGCTTGCTTCAACTTGCTGGAGGTAAAAATGACTTCCCTCTAGGTGACTCATCTTATCACTTTCAAATGTGCATCCTCCATTGACATTGACTGAGCTAGTACAACATGGGGGTAAACACTGTGTTAAGTCAGCTTTCTGCAATTTCTGTTTCATTACAAATATCAGCAGGCTTAAAAAACAAGCAGCTGCTCACGAAGCCTCTGACTAAAAAAAATGCCAGCATAATTATTGTTCTTGTTCTTAATCATCTTTAATATGATTTTGTTTGCAAGTATTTATGGTGGTTATTAAAATATTAAAGCAAAAATCCTATTTTGTATTGTTCATACAGCTCAACGTTTGACATTGTTCTTTTCAGAATGTAATCACTGCTTTTCTGTTTCAGACAATGTCATATAACCGACATAGCCTGGCTGCAGATGCAAATGAGAAGCAGGCCAAAGAAATTCTGATCCGTCGCCGGCACAGCCTTAGAGAGAGCCTAAGGAAAACTAACAGCCTGTCAAGAGAAAGACCGGTACTTGCATTTTAGTTGATTTATAGAAAACAGCTCTCAGTAGCTGAATGCCATGCAGAACAAAATCTGAAATACAGAAGAAATAAATCCCAAATCTGAAAGACAACAGCACATATAATGTCACACTTACACCCTCAGTTGTACACTTGGGGCCCTTAGTTTGCATTGACCCCTTCAGAAAACCTTCAATACTGTGGAATTTAAGCGTGGGATGTGCTGCTATGATTTTATCTCAGAGGAGCTGAGCAGGTTCCATACACAGTGTACTTGTGTGTCATGGCCAGAATTCTGTCAGTATTTTGATGAAGAGTGGATGGTCAGGGTAGAAAATGACTTTGAGACAGTCAAACTACTTACAGTATGCTCCAAAATATGGGAAAGAGGAGAACTTTTGGTCAAGTTTGACAGGTTGAGCACTCAATTTGAAAACTGTCATCATTTCCTTAGGATTCTTCAAAAGTGGTCAGGACTTCAGGTTTTGACACAGGATAGGAAAAAACCCTCTATCTGCAAGAAATGGCATGTTGTGTTGACATTTGATTCTGAAGCAATCTTTTTATGCCATCGTTGTAAACTTCAGACCTTCCTAACAGAGCAACAATAGAGAACCTGATACTCCCATTTTAGCTTTGAGGGAAATTAACCACCCTATAAACATGTATTTTCATGTTACAAGAACACTTAGCGACTTCATACATGTATATGTCCTTCAGCTACTGAGGCTGCTGATAATGATGTCTACAATAAGTACTGCATCCCATTTGTGATCATTACCTGGGTGACCTGTGGCACGAGTGGCGATAAGTCTGTTTCTGAATGATCTTTGTGTTGTTCTCAACCACAGTAACATATGTTGATCTTTTAGAAGGGATACTGAAGACACTTAGCAGGACTGAGTCATTTTTGGGGGCAGAGAGAAAGATGGTGTCGGACAACTTTTTAAAATGCACAGACTGTTATTTTAAAAATAATTATCCTTGAATAAATACACTACACAAGGAAGTGTTATCTGTAGGTTCGTGCCTGGTGCACGTGGCCAGACTACAGAAGTGGTCCTGAGAAGCACAAAAATATCGAAAGATGAAAAATGTCTCACGGAAAGTAGATTTGCCTTACACACTCCCTTTGCGTATGCAGTGATGGTGGTGCAGGCAGAGGAGAGCTGGTAGATCATAAAGGTTTTAAACAGATCTTCATATACAAATGAGAGAACGGGTACCCTTGAGAAATCTCTGACTTTTTAAAAATCACCCTGTCTTGGAAAGTACCTCGTATGTTCCAGGAAGTGTTCGCCAGAGCACGCCAGAGGTGTGCTCTGCACCCAGGGACTTTAGAGCTTAGTCTTGGGAAAACAAGGCTTTTATGCCCTGCACTGGTAAATGGTCACACTGGTGCCTAACTTCCTCGTCAACTAGTGTGACTAGTCAACTATAAAAGTCATTTATATGTATAAGGTGTTTGCAGGATCAGAATACAGATTACTTCTTGTGCCCAAGCTTCAGTCTCAAGCTAATTTTTGTAGCTGACTAATAAGGTTCCAGACTGGAATTGCATAAAATGACGCTTTGCCTTCCTCTGGAAAATGTATACAGGAAAGGTTGAGGTCAGAGAGCATATATTTATTAACTCTGATCTCAGAGGGCATAGCACTAGGCCCTGCTTTGATTAAGCTGCTTGAGAATACCCAGTCCTTACCTTACCACAGACCTCAACCAGAAGTGTTAATTGAGTGTGTAGTAAAAGATCACGTATTAGCTAATCCCAAACTACTCTCTAGCCCTTTAGCTACCTAAGTCTGTTCAAGCCTCGGTTGTTTATCTTAACATACAGTATGGAGGTACTTCCTTTTGCTGTAACTTAACATTTCACTTATTTCTTTGGACAGGCTGCTGCTGCAAATACAAAAAGATTTCTTTCACTTCCTAAAAACACTAAACTCCCAGAGAAAGTACGTGTAAGAAATAAAACATCTTCCAGAGGTAATGGAAAATTTTCTGCTCTCTTAATGTGCTGCACTCATCTTGCCTACATAAAAGGAAAGCTTTTCCAGGGACGATGTAAAGAAGTCAGTATGTTAATACTGAAATAAATTTTAACTACTTCATCTACAGTGCTCTCATTCTAGAGTTAATGCCTTCACAGAATATTTGTAGGTGCTGGATATTTAGCAGGGGTCTTGGAGCATTAAAAATGATGGGTTCTAAAGCAGGTATTTTAGTGCGGAGAAATGCCCCAATAAACAATCTTGTGGGGCTTTCTCAGTTCAAATGCTGTAGCAGCATGGTCCTCACAGCACATCTCCTCATGTGAGACGCTTGCACCAGAAAGTCTGTTCATTGCGTATTCTCCACATCTTTATTCGATAATACCCAGATCTCCCTCTTGGGCTGCGACCCTGTGTGGTTTCTTTTCTTACTGGGGTCAGAGCAGATGACAGTGCCTTGAGAACCAAACCAGCAAGGAAAATGAGGACATGATGTCTGATTTATAAATCTCATGAAGAACATCTCAAAAGTCTGTGGTTTACGAATTAAATGTTTATTTATTTATTTTTATGCCTAAACTCACAAGTGTTTCATTTTGGTGTTCTTGGTTTCTAAAAAAAAAATTAAAAAATGAAAAAAAATCTGGAGGAAGGCAACAATTTGATGTGAAAACTTTGCCAACTCTATACGTTACTTTTATTTGCTACTAATTTCATTACAATGCCTTTATCATTCTCAGGAACGTTCCCTTTCATGCCAAGCAACCGTCTAGATCTTTCGTTGAGAAGTTTAAATCTCTGCACATTCACTAAAATGTCCTAACAACATCCCAGCCCAATTAGACTCCCACTCTTCCAAATTAATTTAACAATAGACCATGTCTTTGTCTGCTGTTAATTACATCTTTGCTCTCCTGAATGTAGGATGCATTTTATTCTATAGTTATGTCTACAGAGGTCACCTACTGTCACCTAGAATTAGATATTAAAGAGGAAAAATGCCTCCAGATTATTCAATTGTCAAAAATATATATCATATGACATATTTAGGAGAAGAAAAGCCTAAAAACACAGTATGATGAAGACCTTCCTTGATATAAAATTATCTGGGTGAATGGACAATTATATAGTGGTATATTCTGTTGACCTCTCCCTCACCTATTTAAAGAAATAACATGTAGGTTACTAATGGAAGTTGCTCTTATGACAGTTGCACAATATGCAAATCTTTGCTTTGATTCATTTAAAACACTATATCTGACGTGAGCCTAAGAACAAATCTGAGTCATTCATAAACGATTGTTAAAATGATTACCAAGTGACTGAAGTGTGCAAGTTTTGATGAAGATGTTCGTTAATTAAAAAATAGTCTGCAGGGGAAAATATATTGCACATGCACACACCCAAAATGTTTCCAGCTGAGCTTACCTGATAGTTATCATTTAAGAGTGTTCCCTGAATGGTTACACCAGCTTTCCAGCTTGGCCATTTTCTACCTTGCTGTGAGGAGATGAAGGAGTTTGTGGCACTTGCAAGCTGTGAGATTTGCCCTGTATTTTTTCTTTGATATCTTACATTTAGGTGTAATAAGGATGGGATGTTTCCTCCCAGCTGGTCATTGCCCTTGGGAGATCCTTTGCTTGGTGGAACATTGATGCTACTTTTCCAAAGTCAAGTTTGTAGAGTGCCTATAAGTGCGGTGCCCTGGAAATGCCTCTTATGGGGTGTGAGGGTGAGAGTATCTCGTTTCTATGTCAAATTTTAATTTTGTTTTCAATCAACAGTGGGTGACAGCAGTGACTCTGAAATGGATGCCACGACCACGGTGCTCAATTTAAGACCCAGAGCAGGGAAAATCTTGAGAGAACAGAGACTGAGGCAGCAGCGGCCACCGTCTGAGTTGAGGATGGAGTGGAAGAATGAAGTTGATGGGAGCCAGAACGGACGAGGAGAGCAGCAGGAGCCAGGGAGTCTGCCTCAGCCATCCATTGGGTTCAGGCAGCCACTGCTGACGAGACCAAGATTTGGCACTTTGAGCAGGGAAGATTTGACTGCAGACCATGGGTCGGCAAGACCTATACCACCACCACGATTGGTTAGGCAAGCGTCACAAGGGGAAAGACAGAGAAATAAGCCTGAGAACCAGCCGTATTGAATACAGCCGAAACTGAACTATTGGTAATAAGCAGTGGGCATATCAAGTTAGGATTCTAAACTATCTGATCAGACAGTGGGATCCATTAAAGAGAAAACAAACCTTAATGTGGATCTAAGCATTTCCATTTGGACAAAGCCAATGCCATTAACTAAGTGAAAAGAATACTGGAGAAATTGCAAAACTGAGGACATTAAAAAATATCTATTTTATAAATAACTTATGGCAATGCTTTAATTACATTATATCCACTATTAAGATAGGATGGAAACGTGCCTTATCACATCATCTCCTGTGGAACCGAGTCATGCAAGTACAATACCCAGATATCCATAGAAAATCATGAAAGTCCAGTGATGAAGGGGTTCTTTACAAAAACCTATATCATTTCAGGTTTTATTTATGATCAAATAACACTTGTTTTAACCAGAGCTTTAATATGAGTAACACTGAAAATTGCACAATGCACCTATCATATAGACTTCATAAGAAGAATAAGTATATTCCTGGAGCCCAGTTTGTTGCAAGAGCTGTGATCTGCAAACAGAGGAAGAAGAGAAGGAGTAAACTGTTGGAGCAGAATTGCACAGTTTATAGAGGGAAGCTGCAACAGAGACAAGACCTGAATAGCTTGAATTTTTACTTTTTAAATGTTGGCAATATGTAGCCTTTGAATGGTACTGCGAATCACCAAGGGAAATCTGAATTCTCACTGAAATCTGAACCTTGATTCTGACTAATGTCAACAAGACTAGAGCACTTAAAAGGACACCAGAAGCCCTAAAAAGAGACTTCAAGTAGATAAAAAATGTTACTGTTCCAAATTGCTTTTTGCACCTTAGCTTTTCCATGGCAGTGCAAACACAGCAGTAGAATAGTTGTAGAGCACTGCACATAGATGAAGCCAGCAGTGCCCTGTTTGAGTTTTGGGACCACCGAGGTTCAAGAAAGCTCCTTCACTCATGCTTGTGAACCTGGTCAACTTATTTTACTTTTTGTTTCTTCATTTATAAGGGGGGAGGATCATCTTTTCTTTGGGCTATGCACTCCAAGGAACACAAATGTTCCTTCTGATTTGTTTGTACAGTAAAAGTAGCACCACAGAGCTCTGGAATCAGTTGCAGTCACTGTGCACCTTACTAAAACCCATAAGAAATGCAGACTTTCTTCACCCTAGCATAAACGGCTGTCATCTGAGTGCATATGAGAAGGGAGGGTGCATTAAAATAAATGATACTTAATAGCTCTCAGGAATTTGCACTTTCTGTCCCACTTTATCTTAAGTTTTGAGCTTTCTTCAGCACAGATACACATTTCAGCACAATGCAAAAATCATTTTCATTCTTCTTGTTACAAGATTCATAACTTTCAGTTAAGAATGTACACTGTGAAATCATAACTTTTTTTTTTTTTTCGTTAGCACATTTCTAAATCTGTGGGCAATAAGATTTACTTTTTTTTTTTTTTTAAATTTAAGCTCATTTTGAAAGAACTATTAAAAATCAAATTTCCTTTTAAAATCACAGGGTAAATTTCTTTCAAAGGTTTGTGGGCGGGCTGGTAAATGAGTTTTATAAATAGGGATAATGACTTTCCTTCACTTAACAGCTTTTCCAAAATATTCATTTAATGCATGTATTTTAAATGTCAAACCTGCCTGAACTCTTTTATTGTCACATCTTTTAATCTTTTTTCTCTGTTCAGGCTATATAATTTCTGCTGTTTGTCAAATGTAAATTTTAAGCTGCAGAGAGATGACTAGGTGAACCCTAGAAATCTCAGTCAGGTGTTCATGGCTATTTTCAAAAAATAATTTTTGTGGAAGGCAATATTTGTCTACCCTTTAACAATCATATCTTGTCTGGAAATAAAACCGGGTTCTAACAAAGTCAGTAAGCTTTAAAAACAAATTTGAATGTATTTCTACAGGAAAATATATTTCAACTGTAAAACTGCCAGCAGGTACTCTATCACTGCATTACTGATATCACAATTAAATAAGAAAGAAGCCTTAAGTTTGGATTTCAGTTCCGAAACCTCTCTGCAGATGGGACTGTTTAGACCAGGTGTTTTATAGCAGGTCCATCTGAAATCTGACCAAATAAATAAATGTAAAATGTTGCACATGGACATTTAGTTTATTCTCTGTGGAGCTTTCTCCTTCATGTGCTGGTAATGACCAAGTAATTGGAGAAAGATGTCATGTTTTTTAAAAAAATGGTTGTTGGTTTTATTGGCACAATATTAAATAATGGATGTAGGTTTTAGGAACCTGACAGCTTTCCTTGTGTTGTCCATTAGTGCAGCACCTGCTTAGATCATTGGTACTTGAACTGGGTTCCCCATTGTAAAAACACAAAGGTAGAGGTTGTTCTTATGAAATATGCTCTTGGTGCTTCAAGACACACCAGCAATTTGCTACCTTTTCAAAGCACTTCGAGAACCTCAGAAGAGGAGCATCAAGGGAAACCTCCAGCATGGTTACACTGCAATGCGGAATCACATCTCCTGGGACTCTGGCTCCTTGCAAGTGCTGCCTCCCTTTCCCTCTCCTGCTCCTCCCACCCCTTTCAGGCTCTTTTCTGGTGCTGCTAGGACAGACCTCATCACCTTGGGAACTGCTTCCCTGCGTGGTCTTTTCAGTAGCAAAGACAGCTGCAGGTGACACAAGCTATGTCCCAGGTAGCCCCTCATGCAACTCAGACTCTGGTTTGGGTCTGAGGTTTGTCTCTCTCTTTTTTTTTTTTTTCTTCTTCTCCTCTTCTGCAAAGTAGCACCTTTGCCTCTTCCTCAAGTGCCCATCTAGCTTCAGCTTGCGTTAAGAAACCTTTCCTTAATGTTGTAACTAAGAAAGCATGTCTGCTAGAGAACGAGAAGCCCAATCAAGCTGTCCTCGAGCACCATCTGATGGAGAAAAACGTGTATTGACTTGGGACACGCTTTTCACTTCGGAAAACCAGATCTTCAGCATTGACTGGGAAACATGCCAAATCCACGCATTTCTTTTTGTTGTTGTTGTTTGTTTCCATATGGACTCCCCAGTGCTCTCTGTAGTATCAATATTTTACTGCCTTGATAAATGCCCAGCTGTCCAATTTCAGGGATGAGACAGTAGAAAATATATGTTACACTGTGAATTAGGGTTCTCTGGGAGTTTCTTTTCCCCTTTAGCTTCTGAGGCCTATAAAATTGCAAGCAAATAGGATAAGAAAGTAGGTATAGCAAGGGCTACAGTGTAGATAGACAGCCAGTTATCTGTTTAAGTATATATTTGGAAGAGAAAACAAGAATAATTTGCTTTAAGAGACCAAATTTTAAGGGCTGTACTGCTTGGTACTGAAGTGTAATTCAAGGCCCACTGAAATGACAGGTGTTTAACAGAAGATAACCCTGCTGCATAACAATTTAGAAACTTAAGAATATCATTCTCTGTTGAAGCCACACAGAAATCACATAGGGGAACAAACTGAGTTGAAAACTTGGCCAAAATAACATGCATGCTGTTCTGAATAGTACCTTGGGGTCTCTGGAAGTAAATACATTGCACTCTGCACCAGCTTTTTCAAGAGATGCCAAATCCATCAGTTCCAGACACCAAAAACCTTTTAAGGCTGACACTGCAAGAAGTGCTTCAGCTGGTCACCATTTCCAAAACTGTTTAGGTTCTGCCAACATCCCCAGCTCTTGAAGAGTTGAAGAATTTTGAAATTGGTTGGAGGCATGCTTGTACCGCAAGAGCTCTGGTCCTATAAAACTATGATTGTGAATATGCTTAAAACACAGCGTCTGCAACACACAGCGCCAGCCAGGCCAACAGTAGAGGCCAGGAGGCACAGCCCAGAAAACAAGATGCAGGAGGTATCAAGTCCAAGCAGGAGAATGAGGATCTGCTTTAGGACCCAATACAGAGGGAATTCATGAACTACTTAACTCACCTTATTCAGGTGTTATTTAAATCCTGAAAGAAGGACTAATTGCTAATTGGCAGATATTTTATTTTTTTAATTAAAATACATATTACAGCTTAATTCTCCTCTTAACAGTTGAAGGGTACCTCAGCACTTGGGAGTTAATCAGATTTGGGGTTGAAAACTGCACTGTGCCACTTGAGACTTTTCTCTACCAGAATTCCTTCTGCAGGTGCTGGACAGGTCTTCTAATAGGACAACACAATGGGATATTGGGTTAGCATTGTTTCTCCATGCAGTCAAACCCTGATACAATTCCTGTACAGGGCTGAGAAGCTTCGGAAGCCTTTTTATCCTGTGACATTTGATACCTGGGGCTAATATTGCAGTAGGAAAATAATAGTTACACTGGTTGATCTGGTGAGTCTCACTGTTTCATGATCTGGAATGTGCTGAGGTTCACATTGGTATTGTATGAGTTGCAACAGCACTCTAGCTGCCAAAGGTTTTGTTTCAAGAAGTAATTTTTAGCCGCAGAAAGGTAAAAGTGTTTTAAATACCCCGGCTTATTTATTTTTCATATTATTGCTCTCACCTTGTTTAATAGACTTGACAGAATGAAAGAGCAGCTCCAATTGCAAAGCATTTCTCAAAAATAGCTCTTTGATGCTAACATTGGATTAAAAATAACTAAATATTTAGCTTCAAGACTTCATTTTAAAAGAAGCACTATTAACTATTTCATTTTTATGAGAAAAAGGTCTGACCTCCACTCAGAATAAATTTATTCATAGAATCATAGAATCATAGAATATCCTGAGTTGGAAGGGACCCTTAAGGATCATCAAGTCCAACTCTTGACACCGCACAGGTCTACCCAAAAGTTCAGACCATGTGACTAAGCGCACAGTCCGATCTCTTCTTAAATTCAGTCAGGCTCGGTGCAGTGACCACTTCCCTGGGGAGCCTGTTCCAGTGTGCAACCACTCTCTCTGTGAAGAACTTCCTCCTGAAGTCAAGCCTAAACTTCCCCTGCCTCAGCTTAACCCCGTTCCCGCGGGTCCTGTCGCTGATGTTAATGGAGAAAAGGTCTCCTGCCTCTCGACACCCCCTTATGAGGAAGTTGTAGACTGCGATGAGGTCTCCCCTCAGCCTCCTCTTCTCCAGGCTGAACAGGCCCAGTGCCCTCAGCCGTTCCTCGTACGTCTTCCCCTCCAGGCCTTTCACCATCTTCGTAGCCCTCCTCTGGACACTCTCCAACAGTTTCATGTCCTTTTTATACTGTGGTGCCCAGAACTGCACACAGTATTCTCAAAGTCCAGGCCATAATAAACTTCCTTACAAGATTCATCTCTTGATGATCTCTTTGTGAATGAGTCTTCAAAATTATAGCAACAATGGCACAGTTTCAGTTTCCAAATCCCAAAGTGCCAAGTTATAAAGCATTACTTACCCAGGGGTAGTCCACAGCACCCCTAACTGAAGGGGGGAATAAGTGGGGGGAAAAGGGGGGAGTGGTAATGCTTGAACATATCCACAGTGGTTGCAGTCTGCTTGATTTCAATGAAATTAATGAGTGCTTGAAGTGACGAGCAAGCCAATAAACAAGCAATACTGTAGCTGCATTATGTGGTCCTCAGGAAACGTGTTCTCAGAAAATGAGAACAGTACAGACCTCTGTGGTGGGTCTGTGCTGAGTAAATTCAGAGTAAAAAAAAAAAAAAAATCACACACACAAAACAACCACACAAAAAAAATAATATGCAGAACTGATAGATTTATAAAATATCTGTTGGAATGTAGAGAGCATAAACCAACAATTAATCTTACATGCATTTAATCATTTAAAAGCAACAAAACGAGTACCTATCATACACTATCAGTTGTTTTACAGAAAAAATACTGCTCAGTATATGGTTTCTTCAGCATTAGCTGATCATAAAGGTCAATGTTAAAAAAATGAAAATTTCAAAAGGAAAAAGCAATAAGTAAATAAATAAATAATCAACCCTGCATACGAGCCCAAGAAAACTAACCCAAAACTAAAGTAATAGTGAGTAAGGGAAAAATCTCACTTTGCAGTCATTTGCAGGTTGAAACTTCTTTTTCCAGTTTAGTCCATATTTAGAGGTTTTGTTATGTTCAGATACCACAAATGGATCAAAGAAACTGCTGAGTAATTCAGTAAAGCCCAGCAGAATGTAGTCAAAAATAGCTGCGACTGCTTCTCCCTCAGCTTAAAAGGGGGAGTCACATCTCCTTCTCTCCTGGGACATCATTTACTCATCACTTGCTGCTTACATGGCCATGGCAACATGAGGGATGCAAACATGGTCTCCACGCACTAGGAACAGTAGCTTTAAGCATTCCATCTTAAAACTGGTAAGTTCTTTGTTTTCATTTTTTTCCTTCTTTTTCATTCGCTGTCAGGCCACTTGGTTGGCTTCTTTGCCTTCTACATTAAAAGCATACAGACTCAAATGATCATTTTAAGGAACAGCTAGTCCATAAAGAAAAAAAAAAATGCACTTCTTTAACATTAACTTAACCATTTCTATTTCATGCTATAGTTTCAGCAGAGGAAGAGAAGAAAAAACACAGTGACAAAATGATAAAAGTGGAACACAATTTCATTTTATTACTATTCCTAAAAAAAAACAAAAAACAACAAAACAACAACAAAAAAATCTGTAACTGAGTCTTTTCAAGAAGAAATGTTTGCACTTCTGAAAATCATTTTGGCCTACATTTTAAAAAAAAAAAATCCTTCCATAACACCAGTTGTAAATTCCCTGAGATCACAGCCTTCCAAAGATTTCTTAATGAAAATATTAGATTTCATTTTTATTTAGTGTATATGGAGACCTATTTTTCAAAATAGTATTAAACAAAAATATTTAATCATTGTGGAAAGCACATTTTTACTCATGTATAAAAAACAGTGAGACTGAAGCTTTTATAGGCAGAAAAGCAATATTCTGTGAGCTGTACAGTATAAACTGAATTTTATGTTTACAGAATTTAGCTTTAAACAGTGCAGCAACTCTAGAATGTTATCTGTTATCTAGTATAGCCAATAATCATAGTAAAAATTACAAAATATTTCAAATACATTAGTTTTTTAGGTCCCACCTTCCCTCCCTTTTTTCTTTTAACCTATGCTGTACTTGCAAAACAGAAATTGCTGACTTACAGAAGAGTGGCTTTAGGTAAAAATAAATACTGAAATCTATTTAAGACATGGAAAGAAAGAGTATAGGAAATTAAGGGTGAGAATGTTTTGAAGCATCTATCAAGCAAGACAAGGAAAGATAACACAAAATAAAATGCCTTAAGTTCCTAGGATAAAGTAAACACAGGTTACTACAATAAGTAATTCTGAGGATAGTTACTGACATCATAGCAGCAATGTAATAAGACACATTACGTCAATATATACAATAAAAAACTCAGAGCTCCCTCTATATATTCTCATAGTGGTGTCACTGGAATGACTGAGATTTCAGATAGGACTAAAATGGCAGCAGGCACTGGAAAAGAAAATATAAAGTGCAAAACACTGAGATTCTCCTAAAGTAGCAACATTACTTGCACAGATGTGTTCAAGGGAATAACTTTTTTAAAATCAAAAAATAAAAATTCTATGTAGTTGACTTTGTACTTTCATCAAGTAACGCTAGGAAAAGCACATGGAACATTATCAGTGCAAAATACTTTTTTATATATGTTTCAGATTAAATACTAACAGTGGTTACTGGTAAGCAATATAGGCTCCAACAACAAATGTCACAAGGAAGCACTACAACTCTCACTGTAGCTCAGAGAGTAAACTCTCATTACTTAAGAAGTTCAGACAAATAAGACCAAAATACAAACAAATCGACACTTTTTGTTTTGCCACTAAAATGTCACCTATGCCTCCAGTGATGAGAGAAAATGCATTAATCCAGAGCCATCTTAGAATTACTGTTGGTTGCTCTGGCAGACTTTAACAGTCATTTGAAGACTTGAGAAGAAAATTTATTCTTAAAACGAAGGTACAAAACCTGCACAGGAAGTATTAAAAATTTATTTATGACAAAGTTGCTCAGTACAAGTCAACACTAAACAGAAGCTACCAGTTCAAGGTTCAACAAATCTTAGGTTTGGTCTCAGTTTCCGTCTGAATGTCCCGTTATTCTAAAATTGTCCATTTTAAGCTTGCTAACACACTAAGTTAACTTATACCCAATTCTGTTACCTGGGAGAGATTAGAAAACAGGCCAGATGGTGCCTAATCATGCTGCACAAGTTTTGTAGACAAAGTATGCTTAATGAAATCATATAAGCTAACATCCTATTGTCACAGCAGACACATGGAAGCAGGCCACAGCATAAGAAAATAAGGCTAATGAGTTATGATGCAAATTCCAATTAAATAATAAACATTCACTTCTGATTAAATAATACAAATCAACTTCTGTCTGCACCTTTTAAAGTCAGTATAAATACTGTTTCAAATGTTAGCTACAAACAGGATTTGTGTACTTCAAGTCATCCTTTTTTCCCTCCAGAAAGGTTAAAAGTCCATTAAAAAAAACCCAGCCCATACTGTACAGTAATATCTGTCCCTCTCATCAGAGTTCTAGTGGTACCAGTTCAAAAATATATCAGTCCTGCAGCAGACATTTATATGTATTTGTCTCCAACAAATTTGTTACGTGTTGTCCGTGTGAACATAACGTGCCCATGTAAAAGATCCTGTTACTGCTGTACAGGTCTGGTAGGTGTAAGCATCACCCCAGGTTGATTCACTTTGCCTCTTCTGTAAGATGCATCCATACAATCCAAATTTGCAGCTACTGATTTTTTAACTTAACATTTCCACTGCTACAATATTTCTGTTTGTTTACATTCATTATCAGAATAGCTACCAAAGCCAATGCAACCGCTAGGCTTGGAGGGCCACAAGGACTGAACTCCTGTGCAACTCCAGAAAGGAGCGGGGCAATTATACGTCCCACTGATGTCACAGACTGTCCAACACCCAGGAGCGTGCCGCTGGCCTCATTCCCACCGATGGTCAGTTCAAGATCAATGATGCAAGTACGACCTATAGTAGTTGAAAAGGCTAAGAAGGTAGAAGACAAAATGACCATCCATATGCTAAGCGCTGATGCATACAGGAGAATCAACGTGCAGGTAAAAGTGCTGGAGTGCAACAGAAGTCTGTAAGTGTTGTGCTGATACAGTCTTGTTATTGGTCCAAGCAGACAACCAGCCAGAACTCCGAGCGAACTGCTATAACTCATTAAGTATCCAGAGAACAAGGGTTTCACCCCAAATCTCTCCTCCAAGGCCAGACTAAAATTGCTATGGTACAGCAGTATAGTGACAGACATCAATAACCGCACTAAAAATATATCCCACAAGTCAGAACATGCAATTTCTTTAATCCTCTTCAGCACTGTCACAATTTGGACCCATGGAGACTGGAAAGGACTATCAATGGCCACAGTTCCATTAGTTACTGATTTCAACTGCAGGTCACAATTTGGTTTTGCTGTGATACTGTCTGTCCTTTTCTTCCCTTGTTTGTGTTTCCCATTGCCAGTGTTTTCTTCATTCCAGGGTAACATCCAGACAAGACCTAAATAGATCAAAAAATTAGTTGATTTTATTCAATCAACTTTTAATTAATTAATTGCATTAATTTTATGGTCTGACATTAGTCTGATGATAAGTTTACTGTTAGTGTAAAAAAATACAATAAATAAATGACTTCAACAATCATTTCACCTTAAAAAGTTACAAAGATTATGTCTGGTATTATTCACAGTTCAATTTTAAACGTGGTAAAATGAAATGAAGGACTGAAAACACAAACACCCTCACAACATAGTAATCTAAAGACTGAAGCCAAAATTCTGATTTCCAGTTGCCATCTTTGGGCACATACAAAGCTCCCATTCCTGTGTCTGACTATAAAGGCAATGTAATGGAGAAGCAACTAAAGTTAACTGTTTTAAAATTCCTGCTCTTCCACACAGGCTCAAATTCAAAGGGTACTATTAATATACAGAACATGTGTGCCATAAATAGTAAAAGCCACCGTGAATTCCAGGTGTGACAAATGACAAAAACATACAAGAGCAGGGAGTGAAGGAACACAAAATGCAAAATGTGACAAAACTTACCAGCATTCAGAAGGAAGATAGAAGCACAGATGAAAGACGTTTGATAGAAGCCATCTTTCAACTCCGTAAGGTAGCCACCAACAACAGGTCCCAAAATGAAGCCCACACTGGAGGCTGCATTGAAACGCCCCATTACTAAAGGGCGGTCTCTCTCAGAAACCAAATCAGAAAGCAGGGCTTTAGAGATAGAGAGCGTGTGTTTGAAAATACCTGCAACATAATATTAAAAAAATGTGTATTGCTTAATTCATAAAATTAAAAATTCCACACACTATCTTAAGTATCAGTATTAAAAAATATGTATTATTTATATTTTTAATATTCCACAAACAAAAAAAATTCTTCAATGCTAGAGCTATACAGTGTGTTGAGCCATGACTATCATCCCGGCTGTTCAAGGATTTGGACCTAAGAATCAAAACTATTCAGATAACCGAGTTAATGAAGTGCTCCTCCACCTACTGGAAGAATAATAAAAAGTAAATAAGCTGAGTGCTGGAGCACACTAAGAATAACACAATCTCTAAAACAGGATCACATGGATGGGTAAGGGTGGAGCAGAAATGGCTTTTCTCTTTATAGACATAGCTCAGTAACAACTTTGCTGAGTATGGAGATTTCCAGGACTGTAATGCACCAAATTCATATTAGAGACTGATGAGTGGAAAAAGAAGAGTGCAGAAGTGTAAGCATGCTGCAGGAATACTAACAATAGTCTTTTAAGTTCCTTCACTCTGACCAGAACCACTCTGACCATCTGTCACAGGCACAGTGCTGTTAGCATTAAAAAGTATTACTTCTGAGTAATCATTTGATCATTAGCAAATTTTCTTTAAATTAAGAAACAATACAAGGAGTTCCTAAATCGGGACCATACGGCACAAAAGTGCCCATCAGTAGAAGTGTTCATAGTAACAGCAATGTACATCAGAACATGTACAAAAGTTGTTCAGCTAGTATAAAAATTCTTTTATGAACCTTGCTACAAACCTAGCTTATGTGCAGCAAAAACACATGCTTTGCACATAAATATTCTACTGAAGCACTGAACTAAAATTTCAGCCAGATTTTGTAGTATCACTTAAAAGTATGTTTTCAGCATAAAACCAAAACAGAACAACAACAACAAAAAATAATGTACAAATCATTCGATTCTGCATTGCAAGATTTCATCAGTGACCAGGTATATTGGGTACCCCTAAGGACTAACCTTACAACAGTTCTTTCAAGGAATTGCTGCATTACTATTCTCATAAAACTCAGCCACTAAAAGTGGCATAAAACTTGTGACAGTTTCATTTGAACAGCTGACATTTCAAATTATTTTCAGAAAAATCATGAGAATTAATTTGTAGAGGTGTTTCCATTAGCAGGGTTCAGCTGGTGCTGTTGGATGATGCTGCGTAGTTACCCACAAGCCACCACTTCTCTAGTAGCAATTCTCAAGCTGAAAGTACAGAGAATTTAAACTGCAGAATGCCAAGTGCTTACTCACCTACAGGGACTCTAGAAATGGCAAACAGGTACACAGTGGTGGACATTCCAAGAATGAAGTAACCCAGTGCACTGAGAAGAATGCATGCAAGCAGGGAATACCGTCTTCCTACTATATCACTCCAGCAGCCCTTCACAAAGAAGGAATTAAAGAACATTTTATAACATTTAACTAGATACAACGCACAATCAGTATGCCTAAATTAAACTGAGAAAAGAATTAAAAGGAATGTCAGTGAAAGCTTAATAAGCTTATTACACAAGTTTCCTAAGTGCTTTTAAGTCTGGAAGTGACAGGAGTTCTGTCCTGCTGGCAGTGCAGCAGCTGAAACTATGATTCTATTTAATGTCATGTATAAAGCCTTAAAAAATACATTCTTCTTTTTAAAAATACAATCCTGCAATAAACACCCTCAAATACTATGATGCTGGCCCTCTGAAAATGTCATCACAACCAACCACAAATATTTGGTTGCAACAATGGTTGCTATGGAATAGACATTTGCTGATGAGCATCCTAAAACAGATAGCATTAAGGTAGGAGTTTGTCACCTGAGAGCGGAAAAGTAGGAAGTAATTACGAGAAGGTCAAACAGTAAACTTATACATAGTATATTTATAAATCAGCTTGTTTCCAAACAGGAAGAAGGTTTTTAAGAAAGTAGGTAGTGGTCTTGCAGTTCAAAGAAAATGCCACAAAATTACAGAAGCAAGTTATCCCAGGTGGCCTGCATAACAAACTCTCAAACAGTTTTTCATAAGATGCTCAAAATCTGCTCTCTTGAGAACTATGAGGTACCAGGGTAATAATATTAAAGGTGTTCCTGGTTAAATGCAGGGATCTAAGGTATTAATAGGTAAAGTGTGTATTCAGCAAGTTTGGGCTTGACAAATCTTAGAACTCTTTTTCAGTCAGGATACAAGAAAAAAAAATGAAAACAATAACAACGCACAAACAGAAAACTAAACAAAGCTCAAAGACACATTGCATTGAGTATAGGCCATATGACAGATTACAAGACACTGCTTATGAAGCAGGGAAAGCAAGCTCTAGGTAACAGGATTATGAAGAGCTGACTCATGAGACTACTTTTTAGAAAGGCTGCTGCACTGAAGAAAACTGCTTTACTAACACCAACATTGAAGACAACCCTGCGTGATTAAGATGTGGCGTGTGACTGACACCAAACCTGAATTCTAGCTTCGGTCTAAAGACTTCATTCTATTTAGAAATGTTCTGAAGGATCTAGGTATTTGCTTTAAGTGAAACAAAAAGGCAAAAAAAATAGTTCTGTCAAACCCAAAATGCTTACATGAACACTATAAACACTTTCAATATTTCAAGAAATGTTATTATTAACCTAATTCTCTTTTTTCCATAAAATCCATAGAAATACCAATGTACTTTAAAAAGCAGTGTTAGAACTCACCACAAATGTGCTGGAAAATAGCTGCATTATACCATAGAGAGACCCTAAAACAAACAAGTAAAATACCAACAGGAAAAATTATTATTATTATTTTATGAAAAGTGCACAAAATCTTAAATGAGGAAACATGAGAAAGATTCTAGGAATAATTTACTGAAAGAAGAGGGAACAGAACAAACCAAGGATGAAGTTTAGACCACAAGGAAAATAGTTTCAGGAGTGAAAAAGTAACTGCTGATCAAACTCACAAAGCTATGTAATGTAGAAGGATGTTGCTTTGCATGGTGTATTAAGCAAAGGAGATCTTGGCATTTATAACTCCTTTCTCAGAATCAGGAGGGGATTTCATTACTGGAAGGCTGTAACTACTTTCTACTTGGCACTTCAACCTATTCCAAGGCACCACAGAAGCCCTGAAGAAACCACAGACCCTACTCTTTCATTTTAGAGGCTGAGTTTAGCGCAGTTAGTGACAGAAGAGAAGCAGCAAAGAAAAGCACAGAGAAACATCTGCCAAATTCTTTCTTTTACAAGAATACACCTCAAAATCTATTTTTTTAAAGCTTAAATCAAAGCAGACTGTTGAAATACAAACATATTTTTGATGCACTGCTGCTTAAAATAATATTGCCACCTCAGAGCAGAAATAAATTATTTCACAAAAAGTGCTTTCATCCAAAATAAAAAAATCAGGGTAATAAAAAATAATAATAACAAAACCCAAGTTAACCACACATGGCTATGAAGAATATCACACTTGTATCATAGCAAACCATAAACAGTACCATAATATATAAATAAGAACCTTAGAACCATGGAACTTCATCTTACCAGTTAATTTTTAACATAGAACTCCGAAACTTCAGAGTTTACTTGTAAATATTACGTAAAGATATATATATATATTTTTTTTTTTTTTTTGATCAAAAGGCAGCTGCAAGGAATTTAATCAAATGGGAAGCAATCAGGAGCATTGGAAAGCTTGGGAGAACCACCTGTAGTAATACTGTTTGGAAAGCCTGCAAATAACAACAGAAGTAAAAGCTACAGCTCTGGATCCCACAGTTGCTGAGCTGTGAATTCTTGGATGCTGGAAAAGCACATGTATTATTATTATTATTTGTATATGTACAGTATATGTATTATTATTATAATAATACCAAGTATTATTGCAAGACTTCCTTATTCTTGCCAAGAATGTACTTTCCCAGGACTCTGCTTTAGGCTACTGACAGGAGGTTGGACAGGTCTCTGGATCTAACACAGCATGATTTTCCTTACATTTTTATTTGGAATTTGTCATTACTTTTTATCATGCTACTAGCAAGGAAGAATTGTGCTTCAATGTCCAATTTGCAGGTAAATTCTTTGGTAAATCATTGGAGTACTGCAACTCACCTATTATTCCAGCAACTGTAGGACTTGCTCCTAGAGATTTGATATGAAGGTTCATTAAAGGAACAACCATACTCACACCAAATAAATCCTGAAAAGAAGGCAGGGAAAGTTTTAGGAAGTGATCACTTCTACAGAGATGGTAGCAACCTGGCTTAACAACAGTCAGTCACTAATTCAAAATGATTTCTGCATTAATACAAGATTAAAAAAAAAAAAGTTTTCATGTCTAATGTGGTATGTCATAACCTCTGCAGCAGACCCTGTATGTACAAATTTATAAACACAGAAGCTGAAACCTACAGGATTGCCTCACACAACTGTGAAAACTATGAAAACATCAGTACTTTCCCCTCTCCAGATACAAACATTCTGAAGATACACATATAAACAATACATTTGAATATATACTATGGGAATACTTACCTGTTTAACAAGAAAAGTACTTGGCACTAGTATTTTAAATTCAAAGTGGTCTGTCATTTCAGTTGCCTAAATACTTTTTACTTGTGCAGAGGGAGTGTATTTAGAAAACCTACAGTACTGTAACTCTCAACCAGGATGGGGCAGAAGCTAAGACAGATCAGAGCCTACCTAAACACTCTATTTCTGTAAAACTGAAGAAATGTAAAGGCAAAAACATTAAAAAAACACGTAGAACAAAGCATAAGTAGAAAACTTCTTGTAAGAGGAGGGCAGAGGACATTGCCCATTCTGAACGGTACAAGGATTTCCTACTCAGTCCTTTCGACTTTTTATCTTTTGTTAAGCTAACCACATTAACCCAGTAGTTCATTCACTGTACGCTGTTGGTACGAGTCTTTTATCAGAGCTGAACCTTACAAAGGAGAGCTACTGAAGCAAGATCACCTTTTATCACTGACTGCTGAAGCTGAAGTAGACTAGCTGTTCATAGTATGCCCACAGTCAGAATAATTGCAACAATGAATGCCACTGAATAAATTCCAACAGTCTGTCATTAAGTCTCTTATGGTTGCAACTAAGACTTAAAAAGTTAAAACAGCCCACATGACTTACAAACATCATCAGTAAAACCGTATTAGGGCTCAAAAAGCTATTCCAAGCACTAGTTTATAGAACCATGGAAAAATAGAATCATCCCCTTGGAAGGGACCTCAGGAGGTTTCTAGTCCAGTCCCCAGCAGGGCCAGCTTTGAAGTCAGACCTGGTAACTCACGGCTTTAACCAGTCATGCCTTGAAAAGCTCCAAGGACAGAGACCGTACAACTTCTCTGATGACCTGTCCTGCTGTTTGACTATCGTCATGGTAAAAAAAGGCTTTCCTGAAATTAAAATGAGAGGTTCTGACTGCATACAGGACTTGTGTCCCTCTTACTCTTGCCATGCACCACCCTGTGGAGTCTGGGTCCTTCTTCTTGTACCTCCGTTCTGGTACAGGAAAGGCTGCTGCCAGGTTCCTCCTCAGCCTCTCCTCACAGGGCAAGTGTTCCACCTCTCCAGCCATCCTGGTGGCCCAGGAAGCTCACTCTAACCTGGACACAATATTTTAAATGCATTCTCGCAAGTACTGAGTGAACTAACATCACTTCTTTGTTCACATAGCCCAGGATGCTGCTGACTGCCTGTCTACCAGGGCACACTGCTAGCTTATATTCATCTCACTTCCTCCCACCAGGGCCTTATCAGAAGAGCTACTCCCCTGCTTGTGTATTTGGAAGGGGTTATTTCTTGCCAATTACAAGACAGCAGTTGTCCTCATTCAGTTTCATAAGGCTACTGTCAGCTCATCTATCCAACTTGCCTAGCTCCCCCCTGGATAGCTCCCCTGCCTTAAACTGCACCCCCTACTTAGATATCATCCGCAAACATGAAGAGAGTGCAGTCTGCCACCTCGTTGAGGTCAGGGATAAAGATATTGAAAAGTTCAGGTCTCAGAACATATCTCGGTAGTATTCAACTTGTCACAGCCATGCAAGTTGGGCAAGACCCATTGACCGCTATTCTTTAATAACTGGTTATTTTGTCATTTCGCTTATAACATCTCATGTCAAACGGCAACAATATTGCATTTGCTTGGTTACAGGACTTGCATAACCGGTGACAGCTCTTTATTTCACCACACTCCACACCATTAAAATTGCACTCATTTTTTGCTTGATGGCAGTGCGTACTCAAAGCTTCGTGTCAGCAAGGTATTAGTTAAAAAGGTATTATATTAAATCGCCCTGTTTCCCAAGACTTGTAAAATACAGAACACAAACCGTTTTTCCACTGTGATTTTTTCTTTAAAAAAAGAGATGGTTTTTGAGTTTATAATGAGCACTACAATAAGTTCAAGGAAGCAAAGAACAGCTCTGATATATATAAAACAAGACTTAATTTTAATGGCGATACGCCATTATTCTGTTGCATTCACTGGATGCAACCCATACCAGGGCAGGCCACATGACTGATCACAGTGGAAAAACAGCCCAGCTGCTACAGACCACTGCTACAGCAAATGTTTTAACTCCAGAAAGCAGCTGAGCAACGTGGCAACCTCGCCTGCAGCGCAAGGGGGGGACCCAACACCACCTCACGCCCGACCGCAGGCTCGGTGGGAGCACCGGGGGCTCTGACCGGGTGTCCGAGGAAAGAGAAAAGGAGACAGAAGCCCAATTCCTGATTAACCTCGGGCTTTGCAGCGCCTCCCAAGCAGCTGAGGGACCCTCACGGGCAGGCGCCCTCTGCCACCACCACCACCACCACCACGAGCACCGCCCCGGCAGAGGTCCCCAGAGCCGCGGGGCGGGGAGGGCTTCACCTCCCCTCACCCGGCACAGCCCCCCGCCGCCGCTTACCAGGAAGCCCACCGCGTAAAGGCACCGCACGAAGCGGGCGCTCGCCCCCGGGCTGGCCGCGGCTCCCCGGCCTCCATCTTCCGCCATGGGGCCGGCGGCTGCCCCTGGCCCCGCTGCGGCCGCGATGGGCGTGCGCAGAGCCGCCGGGCGGCCGCCAAATGGCGGCGGCGGGGACTCAGGCAGGGCAGCCCTCGCAGTGCCGCCGTGTAGACCTTGGAGGTTCTTTATTTCTTGTTTTAGCGAGGGGATTCGTGCTTCCTCTCCTCCAGGAGGCGGAATCAGGGTTCCTCCAGTTTTTGGAGGTGTTCGGAGTCCCGGGCTTTCCCTCGTCACCTGCAGGAATTTGCCCTTTCTGCCTCTCCGCGTGTTTGCAGAGAGTTTCGCAATGTGTCAGTGTCACCCCAGGAAAGTAGAAACGCCTTGATAGGGTGGAGGAGAGGAGGTGATATTTCTTTGGAGATCATGTTCCTTTTTTGCCTTTGGGGCATTATTTCTGCTTCCAGCAGCATGGTGATGGTCCCCCACACAGTACACTTGGCCACTGTAGGAAGACAACTTTTAAACCCGTACATCTCTGGTTCTGCCTCCCTCATGGGGAAGTGTCCCTGTTCTACTACCACTGTTAGTGTTTAGCTCTCACTGGGCTAAATCTGCTCACTTCAAGTGTTTCTGATGGCAAAGTGCTTTCCTGCCATGCTGCGTGCAAACTGGCCGGAGATTGTGACACAGCCAGAGGAGATGGTCATCCTAGTTTCTTCTTAGTGTGTCCCTAGTTGTGCTGCATTTCTCCTAATGACTCGTGGAAGAACTCTACAAGTCAAAGCAAATGAGTTATATAGTAGGTATGTGGTTTATTTCGGCACCGGGCACAAGCGGGATAGCTCCCAAAGGCATGCGCAGCCTAACACAGCAACTTGCTTTGGTTATATGCAGTAAAAAGTTACATATGCATGCAGTTTCCTAATACAGCTATACATGTTCACAACCTATCCCTGGTTTGTATTAAAATTAGCTTCAAGAAGTCATTTCTATGAACTCCTCCTGTCTGCACTTGTGCAGTGCCTTCTGTTGGTGGTCACTGGGGGGGCTGTGGGGATAAAGGCTGCTAACTCCTCTTCATCACTACTAGTTGACCCCCTCCCCTTCCTTTGTACAGACTCAGCTGCTCCTTGGTTCTTGTCCAAACAACAAGGTCAGTCTCAGCTGGTTTTTGAGACAGGTTCCCCATTTTGTCAGGAAACATCCTCTGTGAGGGGCCCCAACACTCCTTGTTTCAGTTAATTTGCACAGCAATAAGCAAAGACACTCAGCAATATCTATTTTAATGCAATTAAGTGAGCCCCCATTCTTCCATTCCTGGCTTTAATAATTATGATTGTTTTATTTAGAAATTTTTAATGCGATTAAGCAAGCCCCCATTCTTTTATCCATGGCTTCACTAAAGTCAGAGATACCTAAAAATCTGGACCACTACTCTATTTTAAAGGTATTTGCATGCAAAGAAGTAAAACATTCTTAAATCTCCAAGAAACATAGAAGTGATTATCACATGCAAAATATCGTTCTATTGGAGGCAGCAGAGATTGTTTGTATAGCTGCTGATCTACAAAAGGAGCACAGTTTTAAATGTTAAATATATAATAATAATACAAAAACAAGAGTACTGATTTATGAAACAGGACATTTTAAAATTTGTTTTTCATTAATAGTAAGAACAAGCTTTTGAAAAACAATGGTGATATTTTAAACAGTGCCTGTTCATAAAAGTTTGAGAATGTCACTTATTAATTAATTAATGGGATAACTTCAGATAACTTCGGCTCTGTGTTCATGTTTTAAGAAGAAATAAATACCACAGGGTCGAGGGTCTTCAACAGAGTTAGTTCATGAAACAGGAGAACAGAATGTCATTTTCCTCGTGGTTCTGAAGAATTAAGCTACCAAAAAAAAAAAAAAAAAAGGCTGGAAGGCAAGAAATATTCTTAAATATGCAGCTTATTTATAAGATACCAAAAAGGATAGCCTTGTGTATGCATAGGGACAAAGATGCTATCAGTCTCTCAAATAACTCAGTTATTCACTATCCCAGTGGCAGTAATATTTTATAGTTGGCTTAACCAGTGTTCCTTATTAATTTAGCTCTCTAAGGCTATTCATTTGCTTTGAATAACAAGTCCTCTCAGAATAATGATTCTTTTAAAATTTTGGATGTAGCGTTGATGGGGATCACAGTTACATACAGTTGGTCTGAAATGGAACAAAATGATTAGAGGATATTGAAATATTAGAGTATCGTAGGAATTGACACTACACTGTGTCTTCTCAATATTTCACTAATTTTGGTCATTTCAACTTTGATAGAAGAAATGGAAAAAGCCTGGAGGCTTTTTAAGGGAAAATATTAAAGAGGTGTATGATTACAAGATGTTGTAAGGATTTAGATAATATTCCAGAGTTATAAGACAGTACAAGGGTTTAGATAATGTGAAGATCCAAACAATCATAATGGGGACAAAATATTGTTGACAGCCATGAATTCCTTGACAGTAAGAACTATTTCTTAGTTTTGTGTACTATTTTCATCTATTCCCATGCAGATTGGCTTGTAAAGCAGACAAAACCCAAAGTTTTTGGTTGCTCCAATAGCATTTTCAGTGCCAACTGTTCATAGAGAAAAAAAATAAAAATAAAAACAAACGAAACAACAGCAACAAATGCTGGTATCTGTTCCTTTAACAGGTTTCTTATTGTTTCTGTACAGGCAAAACTTGATCAGGTTATTAATATATACATATATATATGCATCTGTCTGTTTTTATGTGTAAGGAAAGGGCATTAATGTATAATAACATTGTGAAGATCTCTGTTGCCTTTGAATTGAAGGTAGATGGTTCCCACTACTTCAGAACATCCCATTCATGTTCCGTCATTGCAATTACAAAATTTAAGATAAAGGATCCCAAATAAAGAATGGTATGACTGCTAAGCGACTTGACGAGTACAGAATTAAAGGAATAAAATATAATGACCTTTATCTCAATCTGAAGGAAAATAGAACCAGTCTAATTTGATATCTTTTGAGGGCAGAATTGCATAGTTGGTTTATACTGCCAATATTGCACACTTACATTTCTGTAAGATATTTGTCTTTCTACTGGATGGTTCTTTGATTAAAACAGTAGAACAATACATGCCCAGAAACGGCCATCAGGATGTGGATTCAGAATTTTTGGATACTCCTCCAGACTGTAATTGTGAATGAAGAATCTCCTCTGAGGAAAAGGTGTGTCTAGATGGGTCCTCTCGTTTCTTACCCTTTTTTCATGACCTGGAAGAAACTATAGTATCAAAATTATTGATGCTATGGGCAACGCAGTGACCAGGAAAATTATGCATACCACTGGTACAATACAATCTGAGTACTCAGCTTTCATGATATTTTAGTATTCTAAATATAAAGACAGCTATAAACAAAGCATGAGGGCCACGCTCAGGGGGTGCATATCTCTGTTGTGGCAGCCAGTGATTATGAAATAAACTTGGTAGTCATATTAAATAATCAGGAAGAATAAGTTTTTATTAATATTCTGTAACCAAAAGAAACTAACTCCATCTTCTGGTAATGAATAGGGGAATTTCAAGTAAAAAAGCAGAAAACTATTCCTTCTGTATCTATTTTTTGATATACATACTAATGCAACATTCTGTCTGGTTCTGCTTCATAATTGAAGGACAATGTTCAGTAATGGGAGAGGGTCCAAAAAAGAGCCTTTAATGGCAGGAAGAAAGTATCTTACTGTGTCAGTTTGTCAGATATCTGACCCTCCTAAGGCTTGCCTCCTGAACTGTTCTTGCCTCATATTATATATGGGAGAAGTAATCTGGGAGGATGTCTGAGGTTCAGTTTGCTAATGAGTTGAAGGGATGAGGGATCTGCAACCCTTTATTAAAAATATCTCCTGTGGCAAATGCTTAGTGTCACCTGCCAAGGAAGAGGTTGAGGCAGTCAGCACTTGTCCTTCCTCAGCCAGCGCCGAGGAAGGCTATGTGTGCTCCACGCCAAGACAAAGTGAAAGCTCTGATGGAAGTCATCTGAAATTTAACAAAGTTGTGAAAAAAAAAAAAGATCTTTTCATTCCTTCAACAAGGGAGAAAATTTTAAACCTTATAAATTCTCAAATACAGTTCTTAAAGCCATTTTGTAAGACAGATCTAAGACAACTACAGAAACTTATTGCAGTAAATGGAACATATTCGTGAATTTCTGCATTACAAACGGGAAAGGTCAAGACCCCCAAACGTACCATTTGTCACCAAGTTTAGCAAATCTAACAATGACTTATTTCATTCTGGTTTACAGTTTCAAATCATTAGGGTAACATCTAACAGTCATTTCAACTTCTCATATACAAATTAGGCCCAGTAGAAAGAGTTACAATCCAGTGGTCCAGAACTTTTTAAGAGGAACTGTAAAAGAACTTGAATTTGGAAGCTGCTGATAATATTCGAGGCATATAAAGTGTAATCTTTCCAAAAAGATGTGCAGATTTAAGGAATATGGAAAGAAATCTTTTAATTGACTCCTCCCTCAAAGCTATAAATGCTGGTGGGCAAGACAGAGTGACTTAGAAAGCATTTCTAAAAATCTTGTTAAAGGAAGAAATTGTTTCAGCCATTGGGCCTCTATCCCCTTCTGCAGTTTTCTGTGGCAGCACAACTAAAACTGCATAGCTTTCCATGTTTCTTTCAGTTAATGATTATCAGATAAAATAAATACATCAGGTTTAGGTGGTATTGATCCTGCTCTATTGCAGAGGATTGCCCAGACAAGTCCTATTGACTTCAGTCCATTTCCCACACCCGCATTTCCTGTCATAGTACAATATTCACCCCTCCCCAGCCTAAAAAAAAAAAAAACAAAAACAAAAAAAAAAACAAAAAAACTGAGATTCTTGAAGAGTACAGAAAGGGCTGAAGGCTGGTTCCTTAGGCTTCCTGAGTAAAATCCTAAAATATGTACCAAAAAGCATCTGTGCAGTACATGGGAGGAGTTAGTGCCTCAGACTGAGTTTCATAACAGATTTTTGCTGTGAAAGGGCCCATATAAAACAGCAATAGAAATGTTGAGGAGAGGTGCAGCTCTTAATTTCTGGCCATTTCTGTGCTGCAAGCACATAACTGTTTCCATGGGAAACTTCCTCCAAAACCTCCTAAAATTAAGCAACTCATTTATGTGAAAAATGCACTCAGGGGTAAGGTATTCCATTAAAACACTGTGGGAAACAGTAGTGCTTCCCTTGCTTTCCTATCCATTTAAGAAAATTTAAGAGCACTCAGGTATGAGTGGGGAACCCAGATGCATCTTCTTGTACCTTTGATGTTTCTAGTTATCTTGTCCACCGTGGATTTATCACAATTTGAGTCAGTGTTATGACTCAATTAAGAAGTGTCCTACTTTCCCATATTTAAACTACTTATCCACTGTAGATGTAATGTACAATATATTGCAGAGTGGGATACATGAAACAAAGTGATCCATCCATGGTCATAATAACATTTTCTTTTCCTTCCTCTGGCTGAATAATCCTATGATAGTCTGCAGAGTGTGAAAGTCCAGAGGACAGAGAAGATATGTGGCAGGAGTTATACACCAAAGGAGTTATACACCCTGCAGTTCATCGGGGTAGCTGCAAGTCTAGTGCTTGTTCAGGCAGGTTGCACCAGATTGTGCAAATAGAAGTGAGAGGGAGAGGCTGTGTTTTTCATTACCTCCCACACAGTAAATAAGCAATGTGCATGGTATAATATCTGGATACATTAAAATGTGTAGATGTAATGGATCATAAAGAAGATGGTTCTTGTTGGTGCATTAGAGAGTTCCTGTTGAAGCTATTGCTGGGAAAAGGGCTTCTTCTGTCCTTGGGCCATCAGCTCTTCATGAGCTATACTACATACCAGCATAGCAGTGTGAGGAATGTGTTAACAATTCGTGTCCATAAAGAACAATTCTGTTTGAATCTTGTCTGCCTCTGGGCCCTGCACTGGCAATTTAGTTCTTGAACCACAGATGCAGTGTGTCCCAGTCTCCCCCTCATTCTAGTCAATTTATCATGTCTTCAGAAAACACTCCTTAAATTTATGAACCTGTTTGCTTTTGTTATTCCGGACTTCTATTTCTAACAGTTACACCCTTTTTTCCTGTCTTCTTCGAGATTAACTTAACACTGCTATAGATGTGTCTGTGAATGGCTGGGGAAGAATGTTTTAATTACTCGTGAAGCGTCAAATAAGAAAGCTGTTTGTGTTTGATGTCTGGGAGTTTCAGAACAACTGATAACAACTAGTGACTGTTATGGGATACTATGAGGATCCTTGGTATCTGGCCGGGGGGGCCAAGAGATTAAGAGGAAGAAAAAAGAAGCTGAAGGATGGTTGGGAGACAAGACCTGTGGAGAGTGTACAGAGAGTGTTCCATAAACTTGGAATAGTGCTGAGTAAGTACAAAGGGTGAGAGGAAGACTACGAGCCTTCAGCATGAAAGACCCCTAGAGACCCCCAGAGGAGACTGATGCGCATGCTCCAGTAGGAGGAACTGGACCCCGGAAGCTAATTATAATAATCTATTTTTTTAGAAGTAGTAATGAATATGTATTAGTCTAGGTGCATAAAAATCAGCTGCTTGATGTAACTGGTGTGCGTCCTGGTGGAGTGGAGACTCCTGGTGCATCCAGCGCTGTTTGCTTACCTCTATTCCTTTATATTCTTTTAATAAATCCTACTTTTTTATTTAATCCTAATTTGAATCCTGAGCCATTTATAACAGCAGTGCTGCAGAAGAAATGACTTGGTGATGTCTGTATTCAGAATGGCTTGATTTCATCCATGTGTGGAGAACTTGAACTCTCTACAGTCTCTTCTCAAGATTTATGTGATCCAAAAATGTGCCCTTGCCAGAAAATAGGCTAATGATATTTTGGCCTGCATTAGGAGGAGTGTTGCCAACTGCTTGAGGGAGGTGATTCTTCCTTCTACTCAGCACCGATGAGGCCACACATGAAGAACTGTGTTCAGTTCTGGACATCCCAGTACAAGAGAGACATGAACATACTGGAAAGAGTCCAAAAAAGGAACACAAAAATAATTCAGGCATCTCTCCAATGAGGCTGAGAGAGTGGAGACTACTCAGCCTGGAGAAGAAAAGGGTAGGGGAGATCTCATCAATATTACAGACCTGTCAGTCCAACCTTGGTGCCAGGAAAGGTCGTGGAGCAGATCCCCTCATCGCACACTACAGGATGACCAAGTGACCAGACAGCATGAGTTTATGAAAGTCAGTTCCTGTCTGACTAACCTGATCTCCTTCTATGACATGATGACCAGATTAGTGGACTACGGAAAGGCTGTCAATGTTGTTTACCTGTACTTTAGCAAGGCGTTCAATGCTGTTTTCCACAGCCTTCTCCTGGAGAAAATGTCTGCTCATGGCTTGGATGGATGTACAGTTCATTGGGCAAAAAACTGTCAAGATAGCCAGGCTCAAAGAGTCATTATGAATGGAGTTTAATCCAGTTGGTGGCTGATCAACAGTGGTATTCACCACGGCTCAGTATTGGGGCCTGTTTTGTTTTACATTTTAATCAGTGATCTGGATGAGGGGATTAAGTGCACCCTCAGTAAGTTCACAGATCACACCAAGTTGAGTGGGAGTGTTGATCTGCTTGAGGGTAGGAAAGCTCTGCAGAGGGACATGGACAGGCTAGATGTATGGGCCAAGTCCAAGCACATGACATTCAGCAAAGGCAGATGACAGGTCCTATACCTGTGTTGTAACAACCCCATGCAGCAGTATAGGCTTGGGGAAAAGTGGCTGGAAAGTTGCCCAGCACTAAAGGACCTGGGGGTGTTGGTCAGCAGCCATTTTAACATGAACCAGCAACATGCCCAGGTGGCCAAGAAGACCAGTGGTATCCTGGCCAGCATCAGAAATAGTGTGGGCAGGAGGATGAGGGATGTGATTGTGGCCTTGTACATTGGACTGGTAAGACCTCATCTCAAGAACTGTGTTTAGTTTTGGGCTCCTCACTACAAGAAAGGATATTGAGTTGCTCCAGCGAGTGCAGAGGAGAGCAATGATGCTTGTGGAGGGACTAGAAAACATGACTAATGAGGAGTGCCTAAGGGAACTGGGGCTGTTTGGTCTGGAAAAGAGGAGGTTGAGGGGAGACCTCATTGCTCTATATGACTACCTGAAAGGAGGTTGCAGAAGGAGGATGTCAGCCTTCCTCAGGTGACAAGTGATAGGATTTGAGGAAATGTCCTCAAGTTGCACCCGGGAAGGTTTAGACTGGATATCAGGAAGAATTTATTGATGTGAGGGTGGTTAGGCATCAGAACAGGCTGTCCATAGGAGTTGCCATCCCTGGAGACATTTAAAAGACATGGATGTGGCACTTAGGGACATGATTCAGTGGTCAAATTGTAGTGTGGACGTGATCTGAAAAGTCTTTTCCAAACTAAATGATTCTGTGATTGTATATAAATACCTGAGGGGAGGGTACAAAGAAGGCAGGGCCAGGCCCTTTTCAGTGAATTCAGAGAATTGAACTTCTAGGGTGTAATTCACTGCATGTTGGAGTAGTCATGCAAAAATAGATCAGATGGACGGTGCCCTAAAAGTGCCTATATAACTGTAAAGGAAACCTGAGGTGGACTGGCTTAATTGGAGGCAGCTATAGTGCAGCTGTCTAGTCTTAGGTAAGATGAATCCCAGCCAAGGATTTAATGGACAAGGTGTACTATACTCTATATGTCTGCCCAGCACACTGCTGACAATTGATCTTGTAGGTGCAATGGATAACATACTACCCAGCTGGGGAGGATGGACTGGACAAGGATCTGAATCAGTGGGTGCGGTATTTTATTGATGTTCAAAACGTTTTTTCTCCAACAGCAAATGGGCAATGAGGTCTCAGAAGGACTCAGCTCTGAGGCAGCTGCAGAAATTGTTTCTTGGTGTGTAGTGAGACATGCAGCCAGTTCTAACAGGCTGTTTTTAGATCATGGACATATCTGCCAGCACAGATAAGGAGCTGCCTGCCAATTCCAAACATATACACACGACATTTACTCAATCACACACAAACATAAACAAGCAAATAAACAACCTCCCGCTCCCATAAACTAATCAAGCTTTTTCTCCTTCAGATGGAAAGGGAAGAAAGAAACAGCCCGCTATTGTTTCGTTTTGTTTTTAATTCTTTTCTATTTTTAAATACGAGGAGGGGCTCATATAGTATATTGATGCTGGAGCCATTTAGATACATAAATAAACAAAAATATGCAGATTTTGGAGTTAGTTTAGCCTTATCTACAAAAGAAAAATAAACAGAAATATAATCATAAAACTTTTGCCAGCTTTGTTAAATGAGATTGGAATGCATCCATTATATGAGGGCCTTCAATCTTCACACTATGAATCAACAAAATCAATGGATGTTGGGCATAATTGGCCAAATTGATTGTGTGTTAAAACAGATTTAATTACATCATTGTCATTATAGTAGGGATAAATTTGGCTATGACTTTAAAGTGTCAGTCTTTCTGTAGAAATTTAGGAGTTTACAAAGTAATTGGAGAGTGACCGCGTTTAAGAATCAGATTAATGATTGTTTTGATTTGATAAGCCTGCCCCTATTTTCACTGCCTTGAATCTTTCTCTATTCTATTGAGGAACCTTCAGAATTTAATTTAATTGAATTGAAGAAAAAGTGCCCTGGAACTTTCAGTGAGCATTCAAGTGGTGTGAAAAAGTGAATTTTTATGATGACATAACAGATCTAAATCTGTCTTCTGATTCATTCCAGACATAGTCAGGCATAATACTGGAGATGTTAAGAGTATTTAGAAGATAGTGCTGCCAGAGAATGTACCATAAATACAAAAGAGAATAATTAAATGAGATCATCTCAGGAAGAACATTCTACTCTGAGACCAGAACGAATGTACAGAACCTATGTCAGTGATTCAGGTGTCATTTGAATTCAGTGAAACTTCATACAAACTGATTTCGGTGAAGCCACTCATGAGAGTAAGTTACTCTCTCATAGGTTCATAGAGTCACTGATTTTTATTTTTATTTTTTTAATTATTTTTTTTTGTCTGACCTGAAGCCACCTGGAGGCAGCTGGGTGCACTAAGAATGAAACCAACCATTTTATTTATTAACCATTTTATTTCTTTTATTATATGTGTTTCAGTGGCTGAGTCAGGAGACTGGAGTTCCCTTTTCACATCAGATGTAACACTGAAAAAGGCATTTTGCCATTGTGTGCCACAGTTTCCTTATTCACGGGTATAAATAGCAGTGCATAACAATTTTGAAAAGAAAAAAAAAATTGAGATTTGCAGACTAAAGCACAAGAGTGAAAAGCCTTTTTATTATTTTCATTGTCAGAATTCACCAAATTCAGGTTGTAGTGAGTTTCTCAGTAGTTATACAAAGCCTGGCCTAATTGGTATTTTGAATGTTATAAATAATGTATAACACTCAGAAATATAATTTTCAAGATGAGCCAAATGGCATTACGTTGAACAGCACATCTGAAGTAATTCTCTCTCTCTCTCTCTCTCTTTTTTTTTTTTTTTAATTTATATCCTAAAAAACTGTGGCAATGATTTTGTTTATGTTTTATTGATTTTGTTTATGTTGTGAGTGTCTATATCTCTGGATTTCACTGAATGAAATTTCATAAGCTTTGGGCAAATCTTTCGTAAGGCCACCCACACAGCAGCAAAATTGTTGGGAGCTCCTACCTGCAGAGTGGGACTGAGTTCCAGAGTAAGACCTTGAAATTCATGTCTCCGTGTGAAATAGAGATCTGTGCTGCTGCTAAAGTCAATGGAGGTCTAGTTAAAACAACCAGCATTACCTCCAGAATGACCTGACCAACTAGTGGAGACTGGTTTCAGTCATCTAAACAGAGGTATCTAGCATCAGTTTTAGGTGATGTGAACTTGGCCTGTAGCAGTCATTTGAGAAAAGTGTGGATCTCCTCTAAATCCTTCGTCATCCCTCTTTGCCAAATGTAGATGTATTAGACATGCTGGAGTATCCGGTGGTACTGGTGGGGAGTGGTAGGGAATGATGGCAAGGCAGCTGTATCCCTCTTTCCAGGCTTGATTTAGTAACCCTCACTCCCAGTGCCTTTTCAGGTGGGTACCTAAGACCCCTGTGTAGTGCTAGCAAATGTAGTTAAAACCAGGAGACAAACATTGCCCTCTAGAGTGGCAGCTGAAAGCCAGCAGGATCCCCTGAGAACTAGCTGGAGCTACCATTTGCATTTATTAGATCTGTATTGATTAAAATGGAAGGACATCTAGCTCACATGAAGTTGTCTAAATTTGAACAGGTTAGTTCTGAGCTGAATCTGACTTTTTCTATTTCTTCTATTTTGACTGGACATTATTCTAACTAGCAAGTAATGTTTTTCTAAAATATGCTCTAAAATATGCTTTATTTCCTGCTATAACACATTCTATGTTCTTTTTCTGAATATTAATATTATTTTTTTGCTTATTGTTCTTTAATAGCATACTCTCCAAAGATCACCTTCAAGTATAGCAAAATGAACTGCATCTGCGTCTGCCAGGGAAACAAAACATGACACAAAGACTCTGTTTGACTGGAAATCTGTTTACTATTCTGCACTGAAACTGGGCAGTGCAGAAGGGCCACAAAATATCAGAAAAGCTTCTGTATTAAGTTAGTATAGTATCAAGTTTGAATAAAATATGAATCGTAATATGCAAACAAGGCATTAGGCAGATAATGTAGTGTTATGAAAACACTCAGGACACATCTCTGCTTCACCTGTCTGGAAGTGAGAGCAGGTAGAAACAGTCTTTCCCGTTACTCTCCGTGAGCACACTGCAGTACTGTCTGAGTGGGCATTGGCAGTAGGAATTCCTAAGAGCTAAATCTGTTGCAATAAAATTTTGCAACACGTATTTTATGGAGTGAATTGACTTCATCTTTCTCTTGGTTACAGCACTTCCCAGCACAGGAAAGCAGTGAGGATTATTTACTCCAGTGATAGATAACACCAGTGGAATTTTATTGGGTAAGAACTGCAGGATCTGATGCATGGTACAAACTCAACCGATCTCTACAGGAGGAAACCCTGTAATTCACTGGAGATGGCAGAGAAGGCTTCCTTGGCATTACAAGAATTTTTGGAAAAGCCTTTTTCTTATGCAGTGAGTCATTGGAATTTAAATGTGCTACCTGATCACTTTCCAAAATGTCCAAGGAACACAGATGGGAAAGTGTCTTCTTTTTTAAAAAGTTTGATATTTCTATACCAGGTGCTTGGGAGATGTGATGCAGGAATTGGTTTCACTTTTTCATTTTTAGGATGTTCTTGGTTTTATTTGCTTGCATTTGTCAGATATGCAAATAAATTGAATGGGAACAAATAAAGCAGTTAAATGCTCAGTGTCATTAAAGCTATTACTTTACAGGTAAGATGCAAATTTGTAAAGCTAAGTGTATGTGCAATAAAGGTCAGGACTTTCCAGAGGCATCTCTGTGATTTGGCTGACATGTTGTCAGAGTTCCATAAAGAAACAAACAAACGCAATCTTAATTTAGTGAAGTGATTTATAGTAACTTTCAAAGTGTTCATATATCCTTCCCTGCTAGTAGACAGGCAAGTTTTCACCTCCAATTCTGAATTTTGCAAGTCCTTACTGCTACTCTGGGCTCTGTAACACAGTTCACGTGGACTGACAGAGCCATTGCAGCTCCACCTCCATCTCCACTGATTTTGATGTACCAGCTGCAATAATATTTCAAGTCAATCCCTGATTAGTGATGGGAAGGTCAGCTATTTCTGACTGGCCTCGCCCAGACAGAGAAACAGAATGAAGCTCTGCCATCAGTGTCCTAAAATAGATGGCCCTTTTCATCTGTCAGTCTTGAGTCAGCCACATGGAACACAAATTAGGAGACGCAAATCAGCTCACAGGGCATTGAGAAACACGGAGAAAGTCAAGCAAGGAGGAACTTCTTCAAACATGAGCTGTATTATCCAAACTTTCTAGTCATTTGCACAATAATTTTCTTTTACAATTTCTTCTTCAGTAATTTTAAAAAAATACTTGCATTTTTTTAAGATAACTTTGATAATGAAACTGAGTGTAGGAATATTTTTTGGAGGTTTCTTTGCAGCTCTAGGGGTTTTGCTTTTTTTGGTGGCGTTTGGAACTGATTATTGGCTTCTTGCTACGGAAATAGGAAAATGTTCAAAAGCACCAGAAGATATTGGGGTTAGTATGGATTTTATTTGTAATGGGAATTATATGTTGGTTGTTTCTTGGATGTATTTATTTTGTAAAAATATACTTCACTAGGAACTTTTGATCATGTTCATTTTGACCTTCTGGAAATCTGCTGCTTCAAAACAAGGCTACTTCAAAACCTCTTTTAAGCAATTATTATCAACTCCAAAAATAATTTGTCTTTTGTGATACAACTTTTGTGATATGACAGTCTTTCAAAGGAAATGTAACTATATAGATGTACTATAGCTAACCTTCATGCAGTCTATGATTCATTGTGGTGGTATTATTTTTTACCTAAACATCTAAGTTCATGTGAATTTGATTCTTTCAGGTAGCTGAAAAAGGGTATGGTAATGGATTTTTATTTATTTATTTTTTTATTTTTTCCGTAGGGAGAGAAGGCCACTTTCCATCATGAAGGTTTCTTCTGGAGGTGCTGGTTTAGTGGAAATGTAGTAGAACATAACTCCAGCATGTGGAAGTTCTGGTACAGTAAGTAACTCTTTTCCTTTGTTGTTATCTACAGTAGTTTGATTTCAAAGTTCTTTTTTTTCCTTTTTTTTTTTTTTTTTTTTTTTTCCTGAGTGATTGTGAATCACTCAGTTTCGTTCGGCTTCTTTAGTTCTTCAGCTATCTTTAAATAAATTTAAAAGTGACAAACACTTTTGTAATTTGTACTAAAGGAATCCCCAGGACATAATCATACATGTCTAAGTATCAGTTTATTCATCAAGTGTTACGTTATTCTTCTCCTTTGTTATTCTTCTTCTGTGAAGACAGTCTGTGAGAGCCAGGGCTGTTCAGCCTGAAGAAGAGAAGGCTCAGGAGTCACCTTATTGCAGTTTTTCAGTACCTAAAGGGCACTTACAAAAAAGATGGAGAACAACGTTTTGCTCGGGCAGACAATGACAGAACAAGGGGAAATGGTTTCAAACTAAAAGAGGGGAGTTTTAGATAAGATAGGAGGAATTTTTTCACTCACAAGGTGGTGAGGCACTGGCCCGGGTTGCCCAGAGAAGCTGTGGATGCCCTGGAGGGGCATCCCTGGAGGTGCTCAAGGCCAGGCTGGATGGGGCTTTGAGCAACCTGCTCTGGTGGGAGGTGTCCCTGCTCATGGCAGGGGGTTTGGAGTTGGAGATCTATAAGGTCTCTTCCAACCCAAGACATTCTATGATCCTAGGATATAGTTCTATGTTATACCTGTCCTGTTAAGTCTGAGTCCCTTCTTATCAGGACAGACTCTTGCTTTTTGTTGTTAATAGTCTTAATTGTTAATTGTTTATGTCTGTAACGTTGGAAAAAGATCCTTGTGGTTAGGATGGTCTGTGAGTTTTTGCCTGCACTATTTTTCCAGCTAGTTCTATGAGTAGCTTAAGGAGGGCACGAGCAATTCGATGGTGAGAACTGTGTCATACACATCCTCTCCAGAAAAATCCCTCTTCTAATTGGATGGATGACCTGTTTTCTTTCACTACATGCCAGGATTCTGGAAGATAGTGAGTTTTTTTGCCACCAGATTTTCCAATGAAGAAGAGACTGAGCAAAACTTCTACTGTGTTTGACCCTACTCGTGATATACAGCGCTCCCTCTCCTTATTGCAAGATTTCCACAATTCTTGAGAAAAGGAGGTGCCATCATACCATTTTTATTTCAATATCCATATTTTTCTAAATATGTTGGTTGGTCTTAGGTGGCAAATGTAATATTCACTGCAGTTAATTTCCCCTTGCTCTTTATCTGGAGAATTCTGCAGTCAAGAATATGAAATGTGAAGGTGATTTAAACTATAGAAAGCCTTTACCCTTTGCAAAGAAGAAGATGATCTTTTTATAAGCATTTAATAAAAAAAGGTGAAATAACACTTCTCTGGAGGTATTGATTCCATAGTATGAACTCATAGTTGTTGGGAATGTAAAATTTCTGAAGATGCTCGGTATTTGTCATTATCTTTTCACAAGAGAAAAATTAATTTCCTGGTTTTGTTGTTGTTTGTTTGTTTTGGTGGGATATGCAGTAATGAGACAGAAATAATTAACCTTCACAAGAGAAAAGAACGTATTCGTATAAAAGCATACATAGGTATTGCATATAAATTGCAGTGTACCAGACCCTTCTCTCAAGAGAGGCTTCTTTACTGTTCCCGTAGTACAAATCTGAGCCGCCCTTTAAGGAAAATCCTTGGCTGGATATCAAGGCTGGTATCTATTACCAACACAAAATCCACTGTAGAGCTACTGCCTGGGAAGGAACCTGGAATCTTGACCTATGAAACTCAGTTTACCTATTTGAAAAACAGGCACAAAATATTGTATTTCTAAGGCATTAATCTTTTTTTCTCTTTTTCTTTTAGCCAACCAGTCACCTTCTAAGAACTGTACTCATGCATACCTCTCACCATTTCCTCATATCCGAGATGAACACAACTCAACCTCCTATGACTCTGCAGTCAGTAAGTATTTTTTTTGGCTGCAAATGGATACAGTGCCTATAGTTTCAAGAAAACAATTTGGATGCTTCAGTACAAAACAACATTATCACTCCACACAGTTTAATTTGCAGAGTTTTGGTATTTCATACTCCTCATACTTTTACAACACACATATTTAAGACACTATTTAGCAAAGCACTTAAATGAATGCATAGCTTTAAGTATAATGGCAGAATGAAAATCATTTCTAAAACCAGAAACATTTCTTTTTAGTGAATCATTTCTTTTTCATACAGAAAAAGTATCTTCCTTGGGCTGAATGCATTAAACAAATACTTCTTCTCATATATCCCAATTAAACTATTTCTTGTCAGATAAATAACCACATGTGGAATTATATTGCTCTTTTACTTTATGAGAAGGGAAAAGAGGGGCCTTGATACCGTCTAAGTTTATTCAAATAACCCAGATATACTGCACCAAGTGCTGGAGGTGCCAGTTTCTCTCCACTGACACTATAGGAAGTTGCAGCGCTAAAATTAGTCTGAACAGTGTGTGCCATACATGAATAATGTAGACCAAGAGTGTAGCAATGTGCAATCTTGTTTTGTAAATTAAATTATTTTTGAAAAAATATATATATTCTATAACATTTCAAAATACTTGATATCTTAAACTGAGATAATAACACGGAGAAACTATAGTGTAATAACAGACATACGTATGTATATGTAAAATACACAGAATCGAAAACCTTATACTCGAATAATGCCTGGAAAGCTCTGTTTTTACTACTCCACTTAAAAAATTGGTCACATTTCATCAGATCAAGGGCTTTATGCAAATGTATTTGAAAATATTGCTTCTGATGCCTATTTCATGTGACTTTTTAAATAACCTGTGATGTGGGGATGCTGCATGTCTCCAAGCCTGCTGACTCAATGACTTAAGTGATCCCTGAAGCTGTAATTATACCTTTGCTGACTTTGAAGTGTCTTCAGAATCCATTTTTTATGCTGCAGACATGAAAAAGAAGTTGGACTGGTAACAGTTCTGTTAATCTTCAGAAATTATGAACTGTTTGTCCAGGAAGAATTAATACCTCACCATTCAGAGTCAGAGATCTAATCTGTACCTTCGAAGCACATCTAGAACAGTTTATCTTTCCATTTGAAAGTGACGAGTCATCTGCTCGTAATAATCTAGACAGAGTTTGTATTCCACCATTCACTCATACATTCACAAAAGATCTTCAAATCATATTGCATGATTACACAGAAGTGGACAAACAAAGAATAAAGAAATGAGAAGGAATATCATCAAAAGTTTAATTAATTTCAGTTAATGTTTGCCAAAAGAACCACTGCTCAAATATAATTTTCCTATCTATATTTTATATTACAAGATTAAAAATAGACAGAACTGTACTATAGATGCTGGCCCAGGTAGAGTATATTCAGAGCCATTCCTGCTGTATAAATAGATACAGTTGGATTGCTTTGGAGCTTATTAAAACTGGAGAAGTTTTTTTTATGCCACCAGTTCATTTTCAGCATCTAGAGCAGGTATACTTGTTCAAGAATCTTCCACAACTTTTTATTAAGAAGGTTATATCATCATCTCTTCTGTTAGTTCAAAATTCATTCCTCGTCTAGTGTACTTCGACAGTCCAGCCTGTGATATTTGGCAAACAGGCTTTTAAAACCTCACTGAATCTGCAGTTACTAAATTAAGAAATACTAGAAAGTTGTTGTCTTTCTGATTCACAGTGGAGGAAATGCTTCTCTGAAATTAGTCAGTGGAGAAAGCCCTCCATCTGATTTCATGCAAAAAAATATTTTGTCAGCTATTTGTACATCCACTTGGCTGCATCTAATACCTTCTGTCAACAAAACATAGAACAAAAGGGCACTACCAAAAGATTAGGGTTCTCTTTTTTTTTTTTTTTTTTTTTTTTTGGTTTTTCTACTGTGTCTTGATTCAGTATTTCCTTTTTCATGGCTTATATCTTTCTCAAAAGCTATCACTTTGGGGAAAAAAAAATAAAAAATAATAATCCACCACTCCTGGTCCTTTCAGAAAGATTTTTCACCACATTTTTCATAAGACCCCCAAGTCATATTTTAATTAGGAATGGATAAGAAGAAATATTCTGTCATCTGAAAAATAGTTTGCTGAAAAATAAACAGTTGAATAAAAAGCTTTAAACTTCATTAGAGAAATCAAGTGTGGATGTACAACATAATTTTCTAAAAATCTCTAACTTCATGTTAACAGAACTGTTACTTTCTGAACAAGCAAAGGCATACACCTTTTACAGACAACTCAGCTTTAAGAGACTATGAGAACTTGTCAGAGCAAATTGGATTTAATTACAGACCCTAGTGAAAACACAACTGTGGTGTGTAGCTGGAGTGCCATGTTACCATCCAGCTAGGATGACTCAGGCAAAAATAAGTTTCCTGAGGACTATAAAATCTCTGATGATTTTTGAGTGGAGTGACTGAATGAAGTCCTCTGTTGACATAACTCCTTTGGCTTTAGTATCTGTAAGAATTTGCCTCAGAGTTTTTCTGGGCCATGGCCATAATTCAAAAAAGGCTTGATCTATCCTCTCTTAATTTATTTAGATTTTTTTGTGTGTTGGTTTTAAGGTGTTTGATAGTTCCCAGAAAAACTCAAACTCTGAAGACCATGAAGTTTAGTGTGTTAGTATGCTTTACACAAAGGGCCTGGTTCATCCTCTTACAGAAACCTAGACTATGAGCTTTTGCTGTGAAGAGTTATAGCCTTAGATGGAAGTGTGAAGACAGAAAAGCCTACAGTGACGCTGACATTGGGGATTCAAATGCATGTTTTATTGTCTCAGATTTCCTCTCATCATTACTGTCAGATATATGATCAGCTTGGAAGGGTGGGTTAGTACTGTTTTGAAATTGCAGCTTTCTGTATCTTAATCACAAGTACTATGGCTTTGTTCATTCACTGGTTTTGTTAAGCATCTTGGTGGATCACCTACCTGCAGTGTAAAGTGCAGTCTACAGCTGTGCTAGCCATCATTTATAGTTATGCACTTAAACAAATTTGCAGGCCATGTCATTTATCTTAGCCTGAAATAGACATCTAAATGAAGTCAGGGAAGCCTGACTCTAGTGACTTTCTGTGATGTTACAATGTTTTATAGTGACAGCTATTACAATGTGCAGCTATTAAGAGGACAGACAGCACCTCATTGTGTCACCAGCAGATTCATTTATATGATGATTCACAAACATATGTGCAACAGACTACAACCTAGGAATAATAATTTAAAAAAAATAACCCATACAATAAAAGTACCTGAATAGTGACCTTTATTTATTTTATTCTAAATATTTTATGCTAAAATAAGCATACATTTTTATATACATTTTTATAATTATATTACTTAAATAATAATTCTTTGCAAGCTAGATTAATTCATGGTATCACATCACTGGATTACTTAACATTGATATTCAAGGATATCGTACTTTTATAAAACTCTCTTTTACTGTACAAAGTCCTTACTCATACAAGTAGTCCCATATTGCAACGGTGAGATAATTCCTAAGAAAAAGGAATATAAGATAATATAAGAGTATAAGATCTATCACTTAATCAAGTCATCAATTAAAAAATAAATATAAAAAAAATGCAAGTTTATTTGGAAATATGCAGTAGTTTCTTAACTGTTGTAAATTGCCCCAGCAACTTCTGAGGTTAAATTGGAAGCAATTTAATGGGGCTGCACTGACACATCAGTTTAATACTCTGATTTGTAGCTGCTAGTACTTTTTTTTTCCTGACCATTTGTATCTTATTTTGTCCAGTACTGGGCACATTGCCAGCATTTGAAGTAGTGCCTAATATAATGTGGAATACAGAATGTTTATAGGACTGAAGAGAAGTTCTGGTTCAGCAACTATTACACCTAAATTGGTGTGATCAAATTTATTGGCAGGTTTGTTGCTGGGCTGAAATTAACCTAAAGTAATCTAGGAAATATCAGCAATGAAATCTGAAAATAATAACTGTATAGTGAGATGCTAGAGTTAGCCTATTTTTAGGGCAAAAAATGCTGTTATGTAATACGGTCACATAATTGCCTGTGAGAGGTTGTAATACAGTACATTTACTAAGGAAGAACTCCCCAGCCACTGAGCAGTGATAAAGCAAGAAGTATTTAAAAAAGCAATGTATTCATAATGTGAATATTGTATTTATTTTACTGTTAAGGTTATTTGAAAAAAAAAAAAGATTATTACTACTAAGGGATAATAAAGGGTACTGAGTAAAACTGATAAAAGTTTTGCAAGGTTTATTGTGTTGCTAGATGTGTCTCAGGTGCTGCTGCTGAGAGCTGTGATCACATTTGCAGTTGTTTATCTGCAGAGAAGATACTTTAGATATAGAACAGTTCAGGCATTTTACCTTTCATCATATTTTATATCGGTAGTGGCATTTTGATGCCTCTTGTCAAAATCATTTTGATATCACTTCAATTAAATAGAGAGGTAAAAAAGATATTCTGAAATTCACTATTTAGCCAAATCACAGGAAAGGTTAGGTTCACTTTAGGACCTGAGTTTGTGGGTGAAAAATCACGACAACTTTTCCAAGTCATTTTAATGATTCTTTGTAATGTTTATGAAGCACTGAACTCACACATGCTTCAAAAATATGTTCAGCTTTGTAGGACTTAATAATTCTTGTTCAATATTGATTTTTATTTATATATATATACTATTATTATTTTTTGTAGGCCATAGGAAAGTTGGCAAGGGCAATAAAGTATGTGGTGTGGTTTCATGAGTTTGGTGTCAATATCTCTAGTTTATAGATGGGTGTTGCATTGTATTATCAGTTAACCTGTTCCTGAATAGCCCATTATGGAGGTTTTGAGGTGTGCATTGCTACTACATAAAAAATGTGTCTTTTAGGTGACATCATTGTGTAACTGTGTCAAATATATTATTACTTATTTCCATATCAAGCACCAGTAACATCTGAAAATAGGAAACTGTGGCAGTTAAATAGGAAAATAGGAAACTCTGCAGATAAACAGGGTTGGGATCTCCTATACAAGAAAAGGGAACTTTTGATACTTTTCAGCCACTTCTCCAAAATTCAGTCCCTTACATAAAATGTGATACATCAGCTGGTTTTCAAATGATGCAGAAGTCTCCGGAGGAATCTAGGTTAGTTAGTTAATCTAAGTTTCTCATTTAGGAGAAAACCAGGTGGAAAGGCAAAATCACAGGTCACGCAATTTGAAAGCAATATAATTCAGCTGCTATATTCTCATGGTATGTAGACTGAATGGTGCAGAGCTCAAAGACAAGCATTCTGGCTGTATTCCTGTTTTCCTCTAAGTACTATTTTATTTTTAGGCCTGCCTGTCACTACCAAGACAAATGTTGTACCCTGATGAAGGGACAGCTTACCAAGAGAAGTTACAGAACCTCTGTTTAGCACTCTTGCAACGTAGAGCAATGATATCTAAGGTTAACACTACAGATAGGTTTACCTCAGACTTTGCGGTAGCGCTTGTACTTTATTTCTTCCACTGCAGGAAATACTTGGAATAACACAAGTACTTGAGGTAGCTAATTCTGACATATCTGTAAGGTTCATTTACTTAGTGCCTGCTCTTTACAGAAGCAAGGGCATTCCTTGTTTGGACCAGAACATGGGCTATCTTATGAACTGCTTCAGTGGGACTTGACAAGGAGCAGACTTCTCTTAACATCTTGTGTATGTACACTGAACCACAGTTGAAACAGACTGCTTGGATCACAGTGTCATCCCTTTTATATAAAGAAGCATATTAAAAAATATATATATATTATAAAGAATCATAATTCAAAACAGTGTCTTCAGCTGTTTTTTTATCTGCCAAAGATCTCCTCAATCCTAGAGCAGCAGAGTCTTTGACTTAAGAATTTCATCCTTAGGTAGGTTTATTTCAACCACCTCTTTTGTGTTCATCTGTTGATGCCAGCTAAGCTAGTGACTGCAATAGGGCTGCACTGTAATTTTGAATGGTTAGCTCCACGGGAAGCGATCTTGCCCATCTAAACAGAGAAGGTAGGAGGTGTGGTCTGGGTAAAAATGGTCTGAATATGAAATAAGTGAAGTCTTCTCTGCAGGGGAATGGTTGCATTTTAATTCCATTATTAAATAAAAAGTCTAGATGCTCTTAGGGTGTTTATTTGGACTTGTGCCACAAATGGCCTTAATGACTTCCTGTCTTGTAGATTAGAAGGGGTAAGTATTTACATGAAAAGTCACAAATTTTAGAGCATTGAAGACTTTTTACCTGTCTTCTTCATTTTCTAATTGATGTTTAATGATGGAGTTAGCTAGATAAACGAGTATTAGGATCATCGGAATATCTCCATGATTCTCTAGAGAAAATAATTATGTATAGAGGAATACAACGGAAGCTTATTTCAGGTGATAGCTAGGTCAAATCTGTATTTCATATATAATGCATAAAACAGTTACGCTGTTGGAACAGAGAAACAGATTTTCTCTTGTATAGTCACAGAGAGGTTTAAATAGATTTTCATCAGATACATTTGTACTCCATTTATGTTTAGTTTTCAGGAATATTTGAGGAAATCAAGCTTTTCTGGTAAAAGTTCACTAAAAACCATCTTCAAAGTTCCTGTACAAAGAATATATAATGAAGCTGCACACTAATTTTGTAATGCTGGAGAAGCTTGTGTCCTCATCCATTCAGAAAACAGAAACAGTGCTATATAACTTCAGTGACTGACCATAATGATATTGAAGTAAGCTTTTTCAAGGTCCATTTTGGCCGATGTGTCCTATTATGTAGCATGACTTTGAAGTACCTTGGGCCATCCATGTAAAGGAGTTGGGTGGTTATAGGCTGATTTAGCAGTATTAGGTTTTAAATGAGGAAGTAATGTCCCATGGACTTGGGGACTGCGATGAAGCTTAGCAAAGTAGACCCATGAGTAAAATAATATGAAATTGCTTCAAATACCCAAGACCAAAGGACTTGAGAGATTTACCTTTCTAGGTCTCCATTCACTGTCCATTTGCATTAAGTGAATCATTTAACAATGTGTTTAACTTTAAACAGGTGCCTCAATCCCATAAGAATTAGAGTACTTAAAGCAGAACACACACTTAACTGATTTGCTGAACCACAGCCTTATCTCTTACCTACTATTTTCATATTTATTTGTTTATGTGGTAGGAAGCCTTGTATTGGAGATGAACCAAAACACAGTTTTAGCCCTTCTGCCAACTACTTTCAGACACATTCATCTTCCCTGTGCCCAAATCTGCTGATCATTGTGGCAGAAAATTATGTCTGTGAATCTTTGCCTAGATTAAAAAGGTTGTTATTTAAAAAGTGTGTCTAATGTGATGCGGTGAATGTGATCTAGCTAATACATTTACAGGGCTTAGGTAGGCAAGATGATGTATACTTTAACATGAGTTAAGCTGGTCAAGTTGAAAACTGTAAATTTTTGAAACACATTAGTGGGAAACACAAACTGATAATGTCTAGCGCACCTTCGGTCTTTAGATGAGAGCAAACCTGAATTATTCCAAGCTGGCTTTAGCAGCCTGAATGGATTTGAAAGTTTCAGGAGTTGAACCAGTATAATAGTTGCTTAGTTGTGTTTTGCTATAACAGTAAGTAGGTGCTGTCAAATGATAAGTGGCAGTTTCTTTTGTGACTCACTTTTTCTGACATGCCAGCTGGCTTATATGCTTTCTCTCAGTTGGGTGGAAATGTTTTTCACTGACTGAATTGTCAGTGCTTCAAGATTTTCAGATCTGACGATGGAGATCTTTGCAACTCATAATTTTACTAATGGGTTGTGTTAATGTACCAATTTTTAAATTCATGGGAGAAATTTATGTCACTCTTGTAGCATTTGTAAAATGATGACTTTGTTAAATGGATGTGCAATTAACCAGCTAAAAAATAATTGTTAGAAAGACTCTTTTGGCCAGAGTATGTCACAAAACTCTCGGCTCATTTATCACCAGCTGCATCCATTAATTCAGCACTGCTTGGCACTGTCTAACAGGGACTTCTGAAACATCACATTTTAAATTTAATAAAATACAGAGAGCATTAGAGCAGGAATAGGCTGGTTAAAAAAAAAAAAAAAAGTGTTGTGGGTTTGTTTTTTTTTTCAGTTTACATTTTTAAGTTGCACTTCTTTCCTGCTTAAATTTCTCTGTATTGAATATACTATATGTAAGGAGAATTATCCACTAGTAAATTGTAGAGAACTTAAAGATTGCTTTTGGTGAGAGGTTCTGAGCACTAATAATGTCAAAATGTTAGAGTTCTCTGCTTCTCCCAGTCAATTTTGGTAAAACAATTATATCCAGTCAGTCCAATCATTTACTCCAAAGTATCATTGCTACACCTTTGGTGCACCATTTTCTAAAAAACATAAATTTGCTATGTTGCAAGTCACTGTCTAAATATTAAGCATATGGATTTCATTCGTGGTAACTTACATCTTATTTTCCGTGATCATCAGATAAGAACTGGGGTCCAAACCTACTTCGATCCACATGATATATAAGGTGCACACACAATGGAATGAATGTTTGGTTTGTTAATAAGGAAAGTGAAAAGAGAAGAGGAAAGGAAAAAGTATTGTTAGCCAAATACGTCACTTGTTTAAGTTCTAAAAAGTGTTGTGTGCTTTTTTCTTTCTTCCCTTTCTCCAGTTTATCGAGGTTTTTGGACAGTTCTTATGCTCCTGGGAGTGCTCACTATTGTGATGGCTAGTTTCTTCATCATCTGTGCAGCTCCTTTTGCCAGCCACATTCTGTACAAAGCAGGAGGAGGCTTTTACATCATTGCTGGTGGGTATACTGTTTGCTCAGTCAATTAAAGCTGTTAGAATAGAAAAGATATGAGGTATTTCACCCCATTTTCTGTGACAAAAATTATATTAATCATGGGTAAAAGAAAGAAAAAGTGCATACCTCTGTTCTTTGGCTTTTGGAGCGCCTGCTTTGGAGACAATTCTTTCCACAGTTATTTAGTCATAAAGCCATTCAAAACGCTACCTTTTGATTAAGATAAAAACAAAAAAAAAATCTAGGACCATTCATGGAATCACTTTGCAATTTCAAACTAATTATTTAGCAGGAAAAGGAATGCATATTTAGGGATGCTGACTTGAAGGACTCTCAAGGGCTTTAGCTAAGAAGAGGTTTTTTAATCAGTGGCACAAAAGCAATGAAGATGGTAATGGTAGACTCTGAAGAAGTTGCAAGACACAGCACATTCACGTGACAAGAATAGGAGACATTTTTTGTATGTGATTGGAATGCAGAAAATAGCTGTCAAATATAAGTAAGTGGAAGCTCTAAACCTCTGTGAATGGAACATAGTTAATAACTGAATTACCTCTTTCCTCATTACCCACATATAATCATAGAATCATACAAGTATTCAGGTTGGAGAAGACCACCAAGATCACCTAGTCCAACTTTTAACAGTACTGATAAATTCACCACTAAATCCTGCTACTAAGTTCTGTGCGTTTCTTGAAGACCTCCAGGAATGGTGACTCAACCACTTCCCTGAGTAGCATATTTCAGTGCCACACAACCCCTTCAGTAAAGAAATTTCTCCTGATATTCAACCTAAACCTGCCCTGGTGCAACTCGATGTCATTTTACCTTATTGTATCACTTTGTGCTTGGGAGAAGAGCCCAACCCCCACCTCACTACCACCTCCTTTGAGGTAATTGTATGGCACAATAAGGTCTCTCCTAAGCCTTTTTTTCTCCAAGCTAGACAACCCCAGCTGCCTCAGCTGTTCCTCATAAGACTTGTTCTCTAGACCCTTCACCAGCTTCATTGCCCTAACGGCTTGATATGAGTTATATATATGCAAATATGTAGGATGCATCCTTCCAGGATTCAGCTGATTTGACCAGCTTTTTGGGACACTGTTCTGTTAATCTTGGAGAGTCTGGGAAGATGTATAAGACAGAAATTGGGCAGGATATAAATGATAATATGTGCTCAATCACCATTCTAAATTGTATACAGCCTGGTGAGAGTCAGTTCTAAGAGCAGGATTGTGCTATGGAGCAAAGCACCCATGCCAAAATCAAAAGGCCCGGGCTCTCTGCTTCCCTTATTGATCTGCTGATACTGCTTACCCACTTCACCTTGGAGTTCTGCATACACAGATTAATAATTATCATAATTTACTTGTAAAGGACCTTCAGCAAAGTGTGGAGAGTATTTTACATTGTTGCTGAAAAAAATCCTGAATACTTGCATTTGCTCCCTTGAGGATTACTCTTGCCCACTTTTAAAAGACATGAAAAAAAAAATCCATAATCTCTTGGAAATTCTAAGGTTTTTCTGGCAATGATTTGTAGGTTAAAAGCCCATGTAAGTCATGCTCTTTTTCTGCATTTGTAATCTGTAAAAATCTCTGCTGTCTCTAGAAAGTGGCAGAGAGTTTGAGAGGAAATGGGAAAGCACCAGGAACTAGTGGGGAGCCCTCTGAAGTGTGTTTTTTTCCACCATGGGTCACTTCATTCACCCCATTTTAGGCAAGTGAAAGTTAGATCCCCAGGTCCGGGCTAGTCACCCTTGGCTTCCCTAAGAGGCCTGCTGGAAGCAATGACACTGATTAACAGTCAAAATGAAGTAAGAAGTCCCCAGCTGGCAATTCATTTCATCTTGAAGGAGGGGCCTAAGATAGCTCAGATGAATTCTCTATAGAGTCATAGAATCATCTAGGTTGAAAAAGACCTTCAAGACCACCTGCTCTCAATCCAACCTACTGAATCCCATCACTAGACCTTGTCCCTTAGTGCCACATCCATGTGTTTCTTAAACACCACCAGGGATGTGGTCTCCACCACTTCTCTGGGCAGCCTGTTCCTATGTTTGACAACTCCCTCTCTGAAGAAATTCTTCTTAATGTCCAATACTTCCCCTGGCACAACTTATTTATCATTTGTCACATAAGAAATCAAGTACCTTTGGGCTTGGCAAGATTATGGAAAAGATTCTCCTGGAAGCAATGTCAAGGCACATGCAAAACAAAGAGGTGATCCAAGACAGCCATCATGGCTTCACCAAGGGCAAATAGTGCCTGAACAGTGTGGTGGCTTTCCATGATGGAGTGACTGCATCAGTTGACAAAGGAAGACCAACTGATGTCATCTACCTGGACTTCTGCAAGTCCTTTGACATACTCCCACATGACATCCTGATCTCCAAATTGGAGAAATATGAATTTGATGGGTGGACCATTCAGTGGATAAGGAATTGGCTTGAAGGTTACACTCAGAGAGTGGTGGTCAATGGATCTATGTCCAAGTAGAGGCTGGTGACAAGTGGTGTACAGGGGTCTGTCCTTGGACCAGTACAGTTATAGAGTAGAATCGTAGAATATCCTGAGTTGGAAGGTTTTAGATTTTTGAAGTTAAGTGAGTGTTATTAACCCTGTATATGACATTGGGCCTGTCTCTTTGCCCCTCTCACCCTTTGAATCTGTATAGCAGATGTTCTTTAAGGGAAATCCTGACTTTTACTATGCATATACTTAGTATCTTTCAGCTTCAGCACTATTCTCAACCACAGATTCAGAGCAGGGCTGTGTTATATGTTACCGTTTTTGTTGTGGAAAAGGAAGGATATTTAGCAAAATCCTGTTGTGATTTCCCAAAAGCAAGTGGTTGGTCCAGAATACTGGACCCTGCAGCCACTAGGATAGCACAAGACATTTTGGCTTGGTTATGGGGACAGAGTTCCTGACTGAGGAGCTATCATCAGGAACTATCCTGAATGACGAACTGCATCTACTCCCAGTCACACCAGTAGAGCTGAGCTGCTCGAGGAAGGTACTTACTGTAAATATCATTATCCTGTTCAACATTTTAGATCACTCACAAAACCAAAACCAAAAGCTCTTCTCACAAGTCAGTGTACCCACACAGACAACGTGTCCATGCTATTTCGCTGCCAACATGCAAGTGGCAGTAATACTAGGGAGAATATTAGGCTTCTGAGAAAGAAGTCAGTCACCATAGCTTTTCTGTAGAAGACTGAAAGCAGAAGATAGGAAGATCAGCCATTTTCCTACTTTTGCACTTTAAAGAAGAATGCTAGATGAATCAATTTTAATACCCACTATTGGATTGTATTGTTTTGCAGCCTTAACTAACAAACTAGGTAGCAGTTAAAAACTTTGCCTCAAATTAAGAAAAAGCTTGTGGCATAATCTGTTGTCCCATCTTAGGGTTCAGAAAGCAGATGATGAGGTTATTGTAAATGAGATTCAAGTCAACTATTTAGCCATCCTAAAGCTGTGTTTTGTCTAAACCAGGACTTGTCCAAAGCATTTGAAACTGTCCTGCACAACATCTCTGTCTCTAAATTGGAAAGATAATGGATTTGGTGTTGTTCAGGACCAGGTTAGATGAAGCTCTGAGCATCCTGATCTAGTGGGTGGCATCCCTGCCTATGGCAGGGGTGTTGGAGTTAAATGATCTTTAAGGTTCCTTCCAACCCAAGCCATTCTCTGATTCTATGACTGAAGGTCTTTCTGCCAGCACCACTAGTCCCCATGTGGATGAACTGGAAGAGGTTATATTCCAAGGGCCAAGGGAGCCTCGGCAGGTTCTCCAGAGCATCCCAGATCTGAGCCCCAGAAAATCAGCAAATGTACCTAAAGAGCAGTTCTGATGTCTGATCTGTGGCAGGGTCGCACACCTGCCTTTTGCTCATCCCGATATTTAAGAAAGGTTGGACTAGGTGATCTTAGAGGTCTTCTCCAACCTGAATGATACTATGATTCTGTGATTCTAAAGGCTTCAAGCTTCTCCTCTTGAGTGGTGCCTCTGAAGTACTACAAATGGAGAGGCAGACACAATTATTAGTATCTGTTGGAAGCTTATTGACCAGCAACTTTCCATGTTAAGCTTTCAAGTTTCACCCAAGTTTACAGGTGAAACGTGCTATGCTTGTGGGGAAAAAGTGCCTATCAGTTTAACAATACCACAGTCAATGAGTCGAGCAGTCTCTTTGCAAGCTCACCTCCATGTCTTCAGCCTCAGAGGATGGAACAAGAGCAGCCAAGGTAGCGCAAAATGTAAGAAGCCCTATAATTTCTTCAAATGTCATAGGAAAAGAAGGGGAAACTGCCATAAAATAATCACTTTGGGCAACCTTCAATAAAAATTCAGATTATCCCAGGCCTCTTCCTGCAAGATGTCTGGATGTTAGTTAAAACTTTCATTTCGTACTGATGTCAGGCAAGCAAGACCTCACGATGTGCACAGAGCATTACAGAATCACACCCTTGTGAAGACGCAAGATTAGAAATATGACTTCTGCTTCCTGCCAAAAGAGTGAAAAAGCTGATATTTTAATTCTAGCTCCTAGATGAGGACAAAATCTGTCTTCAGAGATATGTGTGCCAACTACCATAACTCTAAAGTGGGATCCTCTGCAAATACTTTAGAGTTGAATGTAAACCATATTTTTTAAAGTAAAGGTCACAAGAGGCCAAGGTAGGTGGAAGTATCTATAATAAGGACAAGGACAGAAAAATGCAATTGAAAAGAAAATATATATATACACAGACATGCAAGTTTTCCTCAAGTGAGAGAAAGAGTTCTAAACTTTTAGGCAGAAGTAAAAAGCTCACATCATTCTTTCTAGGACCTTTTGTCTTCATGTCTGCATAGTAAAAGATTCATGCCATAAACAGCCATTCACCATTGACAAGTGAAAGGCATTTCTACGTGGGAAGAATAAGTACTAAAGGCCAGCAAACTGCCTCTTGAATTCATAGACATTTCTAAAGGTTCTGTATTCTTTTTCCTCTGCAATATGCACAAGTATTTGTTTGAAAGAAATTCAAAAGAATAAATGCAAAAGACAGAAAAGAGTGACCTCAGAGAAGTCCATGTCTTATCACATTGCACAGAGCTGTGTATCAAACATGTGTGTTCTTAAAAAAATGCAAAATGGGAAAAAAAAGAAAGAAAAAGGAGGAGGAGGGAAGTATTTATTTGTCTTAATCTCTCTCAGACATACTTCATGTTCTAGGAATAATTTCCCCCATCATTCCTGATTCATGCAACTGCTGTTTTATTTTATAGTCACTAAAAGGCAAGGGTAAATGGACATCCGCATGCTATGAAAAAGGTCTAAATGCTGAAAATGTAGAAATACATCATAGTATACATTGTTTCTAAAAATATCTGCTTCATGAAATTCTGGAGGTTTTTTTTGTTTGTTTGTTTTTTAATCTCAGTGATTTTGACTGGAAGCTTGGCCATGGGAGTTCATGACATTCATGATAGATAGTGAGTACATGAGTGCAGAAACAGATTTCCCAGAATAAATATATATTCATTTTAGCATATTCTCCTTCGTAATGAATGGAGTTTCCTATCACAGTTATAATGGATGCTTTCTCAACTCTATTGGCGTGACTAATATTTTGAAGGAAAGAGACAAGCTGGTGAGGCAAACTTGTTGATGCAGAAGGAGGATGGAATAGCAGTAGTTATATAAATAGAAGGATTTTCCCTGTTGCCTTCCACAAGCAGTACAAAATTTAAGAAAATACTCTCCAGCAATAAAAAGCCTAACTCTCATCTCCACATTTACATGGTCATTGCCAATGCTTCTGAGTTGCCAGTGTTTCAGTGACTCTACTAGATTCTTCAAAATCAAGTCTAAATCTTGTGATTGAGGGTGATGTAAAAACATACTAATTTTTAACTTTTTGCAATAAATGATTTTTCTTCGCAAATACTTTGTTCTCTACACATAAACTGAGGCAGGCAGAAAGAGGAGACTTGGGGGGATCTCATCGATGTGTATAAATACCTGAAGGGCGGGTGCAATGAAGACTGAGCCAGGATCTTCTCGCTGGTGCTCAGTGACAGGACAAGAGGTCACAGACAAATGCAGGAAGTTCTGTCTAAACATAAGGAGATACTGTGAGGGTGACTGAGCCCCGGCACAGGCTGCCCAGAGAGGCTGTGGGGTCTCCTCCTTGGAGGCTTTCAGAAGCCGCCTGGAGATGGGCCTGGGCAGCCTGCACTGGTTGGCTTCTGCTTGGGCCTGGTGGCCTCTAGAGGGCCCTGCCAGCATAAGCCATCCTGTGGTGCTGTGATTCTGTGATTTTGGAGGGTTTTATTTATTTATTTTGTTTGTTTGTTTGTTTTAGGAGCCACTTTAAAACACTTAAGCAGACCACAATAGACAACTGTTTAGTAAGATTTTGTTATGTCTTCAATCAGATTACTTTACTTTGGTTTAAAAGTATGATCCAGTGAATGGTAACCCACCAACCAGTATAAATAACAAAAGCAGAATATTACAGTGTAGAAGTAGTGTAGATGTATGCACAAGGTAGCAGGATGGAGTGACAGAAGATGGATAGATGTGTGTTTATTAGCAACTCCGCTTATGTTAAGCAAATTTGCCTTAGCTTTGAGGAGCAAAACTCCTTTGAAAGCCAGAACAGAATGTGAATACTTAGAACCTCTGAATATCAGATTTTTTTTTCTATGCTTCAGTTTTCTTTCTACAAAACAGCTTTTGATCTCCATTTTTGTAAATGACATACAAAGTTCTGACTATAAATCGACATGTCTATTGCAGTTCATAATGTGTAGTCCAAATTAATATCTTGTGGTCTGTAAAAAATAACTTGCATATTATATGCATCTGAATCTTACATGCTACCCAGCCCACTGAACAAAGTGTTCTGTTCTTGATACTGCTTTTATTTCAAACCTTTCTTGAACAGCTAGCATCTCACTGTTTTATTAAAATGAGACAATGCAAACAGACATGGAGACATCCTCTGAAGAGAAACATAATTCTTTTAGAATCTAACAAGCAGATAAATATTCAAGCCATAGTAACCATTCATTAAGCTCATAACTTGCCTTTGAATCTGGTGTTTTGATGCAATCAGTGTTGATGCCACGAGGAAAAACCCTTTAAGTCAAAGAGACTTGCACATGTGCTTAAATTTAAGCACAACCTGAAGTGCTTAATGGATAGGAAGGAACCAATGCCTCTGGCCCTAAACATCAAACATTTTCAGCAGATGCATTAGTGATAATAGAAGTATATGATCTGCTTCTCTGCTCTCACTACTGCTTCTAATGTACTCTAACATCTCAGGAAACAAGACCAAACAGACAAAACAGGTCAGCGTATGAAAAAATGTTTCTCTGTTTTTCTCTGTGTTACCATTTACAACATAGAGGAGACTCTTTATACTACCCTGTAAGTGCTTAACTCCCACAAAATCATAACTCTGTGAAAATTAGAATAGAAGGGCATTAACAAATGAAATCCTATTGGATCAGTGGGACTTGGCCAGTTTTTACTTAGTCTGATTCTGCTGCTCAGGACATTTCTTGAACACTCTGAACAGTATATCTACTAATTAGCCTCCATTAGCAGGTAGTCGGAACCCTTAAATACTCTTTTTAGTGCCTTAATTAACTAAGAAGGTTTACATGTTCTCCCTTTCTTTTTCTTCTGTTTTAAAGATGGACATTTACCTCTGACATACATTTCTTCAGCAAATTTCTATACCCAAGAATTTGATACAGGCCCAAGTTAGCAGCTTGCTGTGATATCACCTGATGGATTTTAACTTAGCTGAAGTTGTTTTACCACTCGCAGAACTGCTTGCTATTTTGCACCTACATGGAGCTGTCTCTAGTTAACTAGAGGTTGCTTCAGACTGCCTGAGGAGCAAGGGGTTCCCATTTTGAAATTAAAGCACCTCTGAAAGACTCTTGCTTTAATGCTTCTGACTAACTGGGCTGCTTAGCTTTGTGTCTGGCCGGGGTGCCTGCCAGAGGTCGAAAGCATTCCAGATGTGCAAGGCCTGGTTATACTTACCTGCTGCTGTAGTAAGGGAATATACACCACTACTTTCTGTAATTATTATTCTTCTTGATTAAGTTTGCTCTAATGTAGAGAATAAAGTAAAAAGAAGACTTTGGACATTTCAAATTAAACAGTCACAGCCATCTGATGAGGCAAGCTCCAGTGTTCATGTGGATTTTACCATGTTATCAATGTATCTTTCCAAATATTTGTGTTGATTCTAATTTTCCTATGTTGCCTACATTATCTGTTATCATTATACCTTCTGTTAGAGGAATCTTCTGCTCAATTTGACTTATATTTGGAGATTCTTCAATTTAATTTCTTATTTTGTTTATATCTGGCCCTGAGGTGATCCTTCTCTCTGATTGTTTCACCAGCTGTGTGTTTAATACAATTGCAGCACTAAATTCCATCCAAATTGAGTTTTGTGTAGGTAAAATACTTTCAAATTTGAATTTATGTCTTTTAGAGTTTAGTTTTTGTTTGTTTGTTTGTTTTGTTTTGTTTTGTTTTAATAACTTCATTAGGAATTCAAGCCTGCATAAAAAAATGTAATCCTGGAAGTATATTAGTATATTTCATAGACAGGAAATCCTTTGGGATTTTCAGTCACTTTTTGATTATGCCTCAGGTTAACTAATTCAGTTCATTTTTTTGGCTGGCTTCAAAAGGTAGCGTTCATAAACATTGAGTTGTGAGCTTTCACCTGTCAGATGTTCAGGATGTCCAGAATGTAAACCTCTTACATTCTGACAATAAAGCAACAACAAGAATGTCAACAGGTCACCAATTTAAATTGCTGCAGCTAACCTGTCTGATTTTGCCCAAAGCAAATGAGAGAATGATGATAGGAGTTGCTCCCTGGTAAGTGGGTAGCAATGGCAGGGCAAGAGGTGGTGAGGCAGCATCTCAGCATGGGGATAAGGAAAGGCAACCATGAAAGGGTACCAGGACAGCTGGGTCTGGAGGCAAATACCTCTCCATGGGTACTTACAAAGAGCATTTGTGGGTTTTGTCACAAGTGTCACATTTGTTCAAGGTTGCAATGTAAACATTTAGAGACCTCAAATATCTTTGACTTGTACTCTGCTGCTCTACAGCCTGTAGATTCAAGTTTGGCAATAAGTGTTCCCAGAAGTATTTCACTGGCTTATGGTTTTAACGAGGTACCTAAGCATCATGACAGGAAAATATAGGTGGTGTCCCCCTAATATTTTAGTGTTGGAATAGATAACCCTGCTGCTTGTAAGTGTGCTATGACAGCTGGAGCTCAGGGAGCATGTGGGTACAGGCTGGAGCACGCAAAAAATTCAGACTTGTGCCCTCAGCTTTCCAGTGGATTTTCTGCTAGAGCATCTGTGCTGCAGGCTTGCATTTCTTAAGTGTTCCTCTTGCTAAAATAAAGAGGAACATTCCTCTAAACTAAAATAAATTATCAGGCATGTGACTGATACTTAGGAAAGCACTTTATTCTTATATCTCTTTCTGGTGTATAGTAACAAAGAGATTAACAAAGTTTGTAAGGACATGTGCTCCCATTGCTATCACGTGTAAACAATCCAAAGGCCTTTCAGAGGAGTGGTTGGGAAAATACTGTGAATTATGTGGTGGATTACTTCCAGGAAACTGTTCTGTATAATCTGAGGTTAATACTAATAGCCTGCTTCATAGTAGTTAATACTAATAGCCTGCAACTTCTTTTCTAATGTGGAAGATTTAAATGGAATACATTTGAATTTGTCTGCAAAATACTTGAGTAGAATACTCTAAATATTCTAAACCATGCCCCTTCATTTAGGGAAAAAAAAAAAAAAAGCAAAATGTAGAGAGGTGAAGACAGTAGAAAGATTTCCCATCCCTTCCTCCTTTTCATACCTCATCCAGAAGCCTGTGATAGGAACAGTATCAGAGTTTGGGAAGTAAATGTAGAATTTGTTTTCTGGATCATATCATATATCCCCTTTCTTCCTCCCCTTTCTTCCTCCCCTTGCCCCTGAATTCAAAACAGTGAATTTTGTCCCTAAACACACCCATGTTTCGGTCTGCCCACCAAAAATAGATATATTCTTTGTCATGGGAATATGACTTTCAATCAAATCAGAAGCAAAGTGGGGACAAAGCTTGTCAGAGAAAGCCAAAGGCAAAAAATATCCAGTGGTTGCTGACTGTGCTTTGCAGAGGGGGCCGCAAGTGTGGATGCGTTTCTAGGTATTATTGTATAACCAGTAAGTACACCCAGTGTTTGTCTCACACTGTCGTTAAAACCTGATGTTTCTTTTCCAGGTGTCTTGTTCTCACTCGTAGTTGTGATGTATGTCATCTGGGTCCAGGCGGTGGCTGATCTGGAAAACTACACAAACATGAAAAAATTGGATTGCCCAGACTTTGCTGTTTATGTACGCTATGGCTGGTCTTTTATGCTGGCTCCAATAGGAGTATTTTTTGCATTATTAGCAGGAATGCTATTCTTGTTGGTAGGGCGTGCCATTTATTTACGCTCAGACTAGTCATATACTGAAGGGAATACAGGAAACCTAGCAAAACTTCATTCACAATTTTATACATTATTACTGTTATGGCAATCCTAAGTATGCAGGCACACTTCTGGAATTTCTTCTGTTATTTTTTGAAGGCTGATGGACTCAATACAGGAAGAAATCACCCTTAGTCCTAGCTAGTTGCTTTTAATTCTTTAGAAAGTACACGTGGTTCACCATAGTGTACTACTAGCAGCATTTTTGCAGTTTTGCAAACAGAGGAAGGTAAAAATATTCTGCAACTGAAAGCCCAATGTGAAATGGGCCAAATCAACATTTTATACATTTCTTAACATGTATCTTGTGCTTCTGCTTGTGGAGAATGGTAAAAGACGGAGGGAAAATAAACATTCAAATGCAGTAATTCAATCTACCTCCTCTCCTGTTTTCCACTACTTGCCTTAGCTTTGATACAAGCAAACTTATCTGCACTTTATAAAAATAGAGTGCAGTTGTTCATGCAGAGTCCATGGGAAGAGGGTAAGGGAGAAGACAATTACAGTGAACAGCGATTTGGTGCTAGTCTGTACATGTAAAAGCTTAACTACTTCTGTTATGTGTTTCTCCTTTCTGTATGCATTTGAAAGCTGTATACCTCTATATTCTGAAATCTGTGTTTGTTGCATGATTCTGTAGGCCAAAATGCCATATTTTATTCACTAGTTAAAGTTATGCCAAAACTGTATTTTTAATTAATATTTTAATCAAGTTTTAACCATTTTATTCTGAATGGAATAATTGGCTCCTCCTCCCCGAACCATTTTCTTGGTTGTGTAAAATGCTTTTTTTTAATCAAAAAAAGTTTATTATGAAGATAATACCTACAACATGAAAATGTATGTTTAATGTGGCCATCATTTTTCTTAAATATTAAAAATCTACATTACAGACCAAATCCATCCTGTCTACTAGTGGATCCTGGCTTTTCCCAAGGAAAGCAATGACACTAGCAAATAAAGCAGGGGAGGAGGATTTGGTTCTGTATTGTAGGAGTGACTGGTTCTTGGAGTGTGTGTTTGTGTGTGTGTGCGTGTAAGATGGGGTGAGGATGAGGCTGTATGCATGATATGGAAAAGATGGAGTGGAGTTTTAACAATGGGGAAACTTGGTTTGTCTGGCATTGGGCCCAAGCTGAAATTAAATCCATCTGAGAGTGTGTTCATTTTCACTTTGTAACTCAATGCAGAGTAGTTTGAGACTGATGGGGAAAAATAAAGACTGCATGTTGGTTTCCTCTTGTTCGTAATGCTTAATTCCACAGCTGTTATGAATACTAAAAGCATCACTAAAAGGCAGGAAAGGAGTGCCCACCTAGAAGATGTGGTAGGCTAGATTGGATGTTGCTTCCATTTCAGGAGCTTTTGTGATTGGAAGATTTCCAGCCTTCCCCTGCTACTTATTTATTTTTCCATCATCAAGATTAGCTTTATACAATATAGAACAGGAAGATGGCAAGGGCAGGGGGTAGAAGAGTATGGGGCTATGATGTTTGGAATAATTACCAAATCATAAAAATATTTTTATTGGCAGCTAACATGGTGTTTTTAATTACTGTGTCAGAGAGTATGATGGGTGAATTTTAACCAAATATTCATAAACTTATATGTGAACTCCATATAAATGATAGCCATCCGGAGAACATTAGGGTTACACAATAATGCCCTTGGTTAATCAGGAAAGGCTGAAATTAACCCTGCCCCTTGTGCATATGGTATTATATTCCTGCCCTTAATTACACAATCACATACTGTTTCTCAAATAATACAATCTGTTGGTATTTACCCCCTTTACAGCCTAGGATACTCACTGGTAATTGGGGAGGTAAATTCAATAATCAGCAGTCATTTGGCTAGGTACCCCTCCCAAACCCTGTCTGGCTCTCTGTGGGGGAGAGTCCTTCTCCACAAGAGCTTAGAGGGGGCAATATGCTTGAGCCACTTTCTTGCAACTTTTAGAAGCTGGAGGAATCGAGAGGTGCCTCAGAGCTGGACTTCTTCCAGAAACCTAACCATGTGCGCAGCAGCAACTAATAAACTCTGCAAGGAATGAGCCAAAGGCTCCTGTGGAGCCCTTAATTCAGCCCATGTGCATCTTCAGAACTCTCTCCATTATGCAGCTAAATTAGCTACCCTCCTATGTGCAAGGCAACCTCTCTTGCAGGCAACCTAAATTAGCGCTACTCCTATGTGCGAGGCAACCTCTCTTGGAGGCAACCCTCTGGGTCAGACTGTGGGCATAATGGCTGTTGCATATCCAAGGAGTTTCCTTTAAAACTTCAGGAAGCCTTTCGACATCAGTAGAAATTGCTTAAGTATGTATACATTCTTCACTCTGACTCACTCTGTCGATTTGCTTTAACTGGATACCATCTTTTTCTCCTGATTGCAGAGCTGATAGTCGGGTTCCTTCTGAAGTTATGTGGGCAGGTGGCTTGCTCACACCAGGACATGGCTATAGCTGAACACATAATGCAGAGCTCTTGTGCACCAGGGCATTGTGTTGAGCGTGATGGGGAGGCATTTACGTATAAATATTACCTAAAAGCATTGTCTAACTCTTGTTCTTCTGATTTCATTAAAATCTCTGTGCAAAGGAATGGGTTTGTCAGAGCTCTGGGAAGACAGGCCAGCGAGGGAGGCTAGTTCCATGGCATTCTTCCAAACATCCTTTTGTCCAGAAAAAACCTTGGCGACGATGCAGGGATTTTCATGATTAAAGCTGGGTAAAAGATTGCAAAGGGGATTAAATACTATAATCACGATATTCAGTGAAATTGGTCAAAGAACTCTATACCTCACAAACCTATAGGGCACAGGGGTTGTTTTTTAATTGTCTGGCTGGCTCAACAGCCTGTGGTCAAATCAAAAATAAAGATATATTTTTTTTTAAATCACGTGTTTGGAAAAGTGATGGTAAAAGGAACAGGTAAGAAACATTTTCTGTTTAGTTTTAATCTGATGATCATCTGATTGTCCAGTGCAAATGTGGCAAGAACAGTGACAGCCCACCAAAGAGGCAGTACAAAAATAAAGGGATGGGGGCAAGAAAGGAGGATGGTTGTGTCTCTGCATAGTCCTCTGCCAGCCTGCTGTGCAGCTGTTGTGGATTCCTGGTGGACATGCTGACACGATGTGGCAAAGGCAGCTGCCGACAAAAACAGATGGAAGAGGATTTGGCCTTGTTTTATCCTTGTTATTCATTGGGGTGGCTGCTGGAAGTTCCACTGGAGCTGACCTTGATGAAATGTGTGGTCATTTATTGATGTTTATGTTAGTGAGCTAAAGCAATGTTCTCCTTTGAGGAAATGAAAAGTAAAGCCTGCTCTATTTCTCCACAGGGTGTCTAGCTGCTGCAGCTGAATCAGTTCTCTGCAGCATGCTAGTAAACTACTAGTAGGGCAATTGTAAGTAGCGCCTGTATTGATGTCCCTATTCTTGCAAAATTCTAACTGGATGCAAAGTATGTTGTGTTTATTATTTTTTAAGAAGTCAGATTGAACCTGATAAAGGAACTATCTACCTTCTGATGAAGCAGCTGGGTTTTCCTCTGGCTTTGCTGTTCCTATCTGTACCTTTGGAAGCATGATTTCCAGGCAGTGAAGACTAGATAAAGTAAGAAATTCTGCTGTGTTAACTTAGAGTAAATCTGGATTGATGCTGCTGAAGTTTGTGGAGATGCTGAAATTGAAAGCAGAAGCCAGTCATCTATAATCAATCTTCTATAATCAAAAGTGTCAGGAGGAATGAAGAATCACAAGTATTTACAGTACCACTTTTTCCTCCATGTGTCTTACTCATGTTACTAGTTAAAATGGTCTATCCAGTCCAAAATGTTCATCATCTACCCAGGAGACACACTGACAACAGGAATCTGGAGAGCCACTTGGCATGAAGGTAAGAAGGAAAGGAGGACCGGCAGTATCTCCTGTGTTAGACACCTCCAAACTCTGCACCTGATTTTTCCCTGCATCTCTAAGATGGTCCTCACGGAGTGCTGCTGGGCTCTGTGGTTTGCTGTGAGCTTAAGGGGACTGCCTGGAGCAGAAGTCACCCCAGGTTATTTGCTGTAGGTCTGTTCCTAAAAACTGTCAAGAATGTATTGGGTACAAACCAAGAGGATCCCATACACATGGAAGCTGCCTTTCACACTGGGAGGCAGCCACTCTAAAATGGGTTTCAGCAATGGGATAATCTCAGTACCATAAAGGCAATGATACTTTACACTTGGCACATCGTGCCCCCCAGCCTGGTCCCTGGGTGTCCAGGGAGACATTCTCTGAAATGACTTGCACGTGATACAAGTTTTAAGCTGGTTAAGAAAAAGACCTCAAATTAATCCATCTCTAAGATGGAAACACATTTAAGACAGCAAGAAACCCAGAAAGATAATGAAAAACGTTCCCCCCTCCTTTCCTATACCACATCAGATTGACTTATCCTCTGTTATGTGGCTTTACTTTGAAACAGATCACTCTCATTGCAACACGTTTAATGCTGCCAGCCACCACATGGTTATTTGGCAGCTATTTAAAGCTCGGATCATATTACTCTGTCGCAGTGCTAGGCACCCATGTTCCAACTGGTATACAACTGATCTAAAGAGAAATCAGCTTCAGGTTTTGTTCTCTGAAATTAAATGTGACGGCATGATCTCTGTGATCCTTCCCCCCCACCCCTTTCCTCCTTTCTCTCTTTTTTTTTTCTTTCTTTTACTTTTTTTTTTTTTTTTTCTTTTTCTCTTTGTATGCATTATTACTTTTTGGAACAGCATTTTGCTAGCACCACAGGGGAAATTCAGTTAGGTTGTCAGCCTGATACAGTGTATTATCAGACACGTTAGCTTTTCCTCCTCTTACATTTGCTTAAGAGCTTATAAACCACAGAGAATAAAAAGTGCTAAATAGAATGAAATGACCTGTCAAGGGTAGATATCGTATTTATGAATGACTTAAGAAAATTCCGCCAGTTCCAAGCACTCCAGTCTCGCTGACTGTCTGTGCTATCTTGAAATTTGGCTTCTTTCTTTTTCCCCCAACATGGTTTGGTAGTCACTGATCTTTGACCATTAACTCTTGAAAAGGACTAATTTTGTCTTCCCATAATCAGTCCAGGATGAGATTTTGTAGCAGGAGAGGATGCCATTATTACATTCAAAATAGATTTGAATCCTGCTCTTAATATAATGAGTCTAAATCTTAAATTTTACAAAACATTGAACAAAGTCTAGACAAGTGACTCACAGGAAGAATTAACCAATAAATGCTTTACATTGCCGGAAATGTAATTATTTTTATTATTGGAGAATAGGAGAATTTTCCATAGGAAACAGTGTCTGATCTCTAACCCAAGTCACTGTTAACCCTGATAGATTAAACTGAGGAGTTGGGGTGATCAGCTTGCATTTGACCTCTCCCAGGAAATACAGGGTAGTGCTACACCCAGAAGCACCAGTGATTCCTATTGATTAGGAAATTAAAGTTTTGGATGTAATCCTTAGGTGATTCCTTTTTTTTTTTTAATTTTATTTTTATTTATTTATTTATTTATTTTTTTTCTGAAGTTCTATTCTCTCCTCTCCCTCCCCCAACAATTTCAGGCTTTAAAGCTTTGCCCTGAACTTGAATAGCAATTGCTTGTTCATGAAGTTGCACAATACACAGCTAATGGGAGGATCCCCCAAATGTCAGCCGAGTCTGTGGAAATGAGCCTGGTCGGGCTCAGAACTGGACATGGCATGGGTAAGATGTGACTCTGCAGTTAGAGTGATATGGCATTGTACAGAAGCTGTGCAGTTTCACATTTCATTGGAAGATATTTCTGATGGACTAGTAATTTGCTGTGTCTACAGAGAGTGCAGTCCACAGGAGGCATCTGCTTTCTGTCGCTGTCAGGAAAAATTCTCTAGCCTGCTCAGGAAAAAAAAAAATAATAAAAAACTGGTCTGAGATTTTCGAGCCCTAGTGAAAACCTAGCAGTACCTTATTGTGGGAACAGTCCCATAGAAGTCAGCGTCACAGGGCAATGACGTACGTGCTCAAAGACAGGATGGTGACAGCTGGTTCTAGTACATGAGACCCTCTTATAACTCTAACCTGTGATTCACCCAATAGGAAAATATTTGGATAACCTTTCTGCAGTAAGAAGAATTAATTCGTAATTCAGATGTATTGGAGTGCTAAGTAATTATATTCCTATTATTAATTGCTATAAAAAGGCATGTCTGACATTTTTTCTCTGCAGAAAAGAACCCCACCAAATTCTGCGCATATTTCAATGGCAGTGAAATACCCTTCAGATTGCCCTTGGTAATCTGTGCCCGTATCTCTGCTGCTCCAGTGAAATGAGCACATCCCTTGAACACTGTGCATGAATCAGCTATGGGCTCTTTAATTTAATAAGGAGCCACTGCACTCAGAGAGGGAAGAAATTCATGAACTTGGGAGACCAAAGTAGAAGCCCCGGTTAGAAGTGAATGCCCTACATCTTGGTATCTGAAACTCTTTGATCATTAGTGCGTTTGGGTTATTTGGTCATGTGCTTGCTCCAGTACGAGCACACACGGCTCGTTCAGTCATTGCCTCTATGTCCAGATGCAAGGAAACCCTCAGATGCAAGAGTGTTAAAAAACCACTCAATAATGGAAGAAGACAGGGCCTCAAGAGAGCGATTTAACAAAAAGCGTCTGCCCCCTGCCTGCCTTCGCTGCCATTCTCCGCTGGAGAAAGATGTGGAAGGTGTCCTTTTCAGTGGGAACAAGGGCACTTGCAGCATGTGAGCCCCTGAACTACGTGTTCCTCCAGCCTAAGACCAACAGCGGGCAGAAACAAGAGGTTTAGTTCGAAAGGAAACACAGCTAACAGCCTTGCACCCTGGGCTGCAAGCAGGGTGGGTGGATGGATGGAAACCCGGCGAGCCCTTGCCCCCGCCGGAGCCGGGGACGAGGCGAGCAGCCTGGGCGACCGGGGGCTGCAAGGCGTCCGCTGGCCACCGGGGGGCTTCATTTCCCCTCGCAAGGACTCAGCCGGGAGCTGCTTCCCCAGAAACGGCGAGCCCGGCTTCCCTCCTCCTCCTCCGTTCGCTTTTAGGGCAGGCTTTCCCCACGGAAAGGCGTCTCGCCCACCCCCCGTTTATTCCTGGGGCAAGCCGGCCCCAAACGTTGGCTTAAAACCCCTTTACAAAATCCTATTCCCGAGGTACTGCTTTTTTATTTATTATTATTATTTTTAATTAATTTATTTTTTTTTCCTATAAAAGGATTCTTCAACAATTTCTTGCTTAAATAATTAACTGTGAGAGCAATACATATTATTATTAATAACGCATCTTTTTTTTTTTTTTTTTTTTTTAACACTTTTATTCATTCACACATCTCCAAGTGCTTTTCAAATGAGGCCACCACAATTAACCCTATTGAACCGCTGCTGCGAAGACTTTCCAGGCGTGCTCATAACCACAGCTGCTGTGCCTCAGCCGGGCACACAGTCCTGTTTCCAACACTTTCAAGCCAAGGCTGGAGCCAAAAACAAAACAGCGGGAAGCCCCCATATTAGACAAGGTTTTTTGGTTACAGGAGCTGCTGCCGCCTTGAAGGGTGGAAGAAAATCATCTGGAAGCATTTGGGAACTGCCCTGCTGTGGTCAAAATGGCTGGGGATCACTGAAGAGCTGAAATGAGGGGAGGCAGCAGTTGGCAAGAGATGGGACAGGCAGCAGGGAGAGGGAGAGCAGAGTTTCTGAAGTAACACGCAGCCTAGAGAGCTGTCACAGGTTTGAGATCGGCTCCTGTCCTTCCTCGGAGAAAAACGTTCCCAGTGATCTGGAAGAGCGAGGGGGCTAACGGAGGCCTCCAATTTTAGAAATGTCTCTCGTCTCCGTAATCCCTCAATTTTTATAACATTTTTCTAGGTATGACATTATACAAACTGCGTTAACTGACAAATCCTCCGTTTGCATTAGATTTAAGTGGCTTCCCTCCCATCACTCCTCACTGTTAAAAATACATTACAGAAATTACTATCCTGCCTAGGAAAATGTGTGATGACTCTGGTGTCTGTCGTTTATTTCTAAAACATTTTGGCACTTTTCCTGCCAGGTTGTCTTCTCCCTTCAGCTTTGAGTGAGGGAAGGGAAAGTGCAGAGGTAGGGCCAGATTTTTCCATTTCCCCGGTTATTGCATGCATGCCTTGCAGCCCCCACTACAGGCATGGTGGGAGCTAAATGCAGGCCAGAAGCAGCGAAATCCTCGGGAGGAAAGGCATATAGCACAGAGAAACCACACTTCAGGCTGCTGTAAGAGTGGCTGTATCGAAAATACTGCCTGGGATCTTGTCTCCCTACAGCGGCCAATATTTACAGAGAAACTATCAGCAAACAGCAAGTGTAACATGACCTTTCCTGGCGAGCTTCTGCAAAGGGGACAGATCCATCCCTGCTTTCACCTCCTTGCTACGTGGGCTGAATTTGGCCCTCAGCATCCACATGAGCCCCTGATATCCTCTGCTCCTCTCTCCCGCAGCCCACTGGCTGCTACGCCAGCACCGCTTCTGAGGGGCTGCTCACGCGAGGCATTTCTAACCATTAATCACGCCGCAGAGATCCGTTTTCCCCCTGATAAGAGCCCGGCTCAATCTGGAAGGAAAGGAGGAGAATCAATCTGCCTGATTGCCATAGACCCTTCATTTTGCACTCCACAGCCCCTTGCCAAGCGGAGCAGCGGGGGAGTCTCGGCTCGATCGGCTCGGTTGCTCCCGGCAGGTGTCACTATGGAATGGCAAAATGCAATCCCAGGGCTGGCAGAGTGGCTGCTGGAGCCTGGCTGCAAGGCAGTGCTTCCACTGACATGGCCACAGAAGGAGCACGCTGCTACGTCCAGGAAAGTTTCCCGATTAGGTCTGGAGCAGAGGTGCTGCCGTCCTCTGCTTTCCTCCTGTTTGCCCCTCCACTGTGACAACCCCGATAATGGGTTGGAGGAGTTTTCTGATTTTCTAAAATATTGCTAGGCAGTGAGTGAAGAAACACCCTTCTTCATGGATCACTGCCTTGTGTAGTAACACGGCACAATGACGTGTAAAGTTTCCAGAACTGTTGGTAATTACTGATAAGCCCAGTTCAGCTCTCAGTTACATACAAAGCTGGGTAAACAATGGGAGGAAAAAATTAATTAGAGCCCATGTTTGCTAAAGCTGGCTAGCGATTCCATCTGATCACGTTCCTGCTCCTCTTATTCCCTTTGCACAAACATTTGGGTGGTCAGGTTTTGCTGGTGTCTAGGTGCACAGGAGGAGCTTTTGTCTGTGCAAATAGTGCATCTCTCTCAGGGCATGGGCCCTTCTGGCGAACGCTTGCCCATGCCCTTGTGTTTGCAGCTGGGAAGGTGTTTGGAGGCCTGGGGAGGTGGAGGGTACATGGTCGCCTCTCTGAAGCTCTATCAGTAATCTCCACATCATCAAGAGCAACAGGGGCAGAAGGAAGAGAGGAGAACTGGGTAAGGGAGACAATGGGAAGGATGCTCATCTGGAGAAATTTCACACGTGTTTTGGCCCCAGAGTACTCTCGTGCTATGAGTCTTCTGTGACAGCACAGCTGACATGAAGAGCCAGAGGGGAATTCGGAAAGCTCCTCTTCGGCATATTCTGGATGCATTGACTCAGAATGCCTCACTGGGAACAGTGGGCAGGTCAAATTCTTAGAGGTTTGTCCCATCCAAATTGTAAGGCTTGATAAATGTTACACAGCAGCTTGAACACTGCATGAACTGCTCATCTCTGCCCACTTTCTCATCAGGGACTTAAGCAACCACTAGATATTCCAGGTGTCAGAGGGTGTTGCAAATCATGTTCTCCTTCCTGACTGATTGAACCCTCTCAGTATGTTAGGTCTGATTTACCAACATCAAAGCTATCCCAGTCTTGAGAAGGTGGCCAGAGCAGATGACCCCAAAATGTCCCTTCCAACTAAAATAACTCCATAGTACTATGACTCTGGGGTCCATTTACTTATACATGTCCTTGAGCAGTGTCCTTGTATTTTCTGCATATCATTTACCAGTTTTATACAATGGCAATGCTTGTTCTGTCCTGCCATTGTCTGAGCTCTGTGTCTCCATGTTGGAAGGCTGAATGTGACATCTCCTTAACTGATTTTGAATCTGATCTGTGTATTTCCCTCTCCTTCAGCCTGGGAGGACCTCACATGACTGCGGATAAAAACCACACTTGGTCAAGGGAGTACAGGGAAAGTGCTTCAGTGCCTTCAGCATCATTTCCTGCTAAGCACCTTTCCCTGAACTGCTCCCTCAGAGTCAGTGCCTCAGTGATTTCTTCAGAATTAGCCCCAAAGCATAGAAAGCAGGTCAAGCTATCATGGGAAAGATGCTAATCTAAATTTACCATCAGAAATCACGAGGAAGATGCAAGGCCAAACATACCATGAGACTTCACCATGAGTCATATAGCTGAAGCATGAATACAACAGGTCACATCCACTAGGAGAACTTGTGTCCTCAGCCATTTACTGCAAAGTATGAAAAAAAAAAAATGTAACAGGGACAATGCAGTTCTTCTGGAAACAGCTTGCAGAGAGCACCAAATTGGCTTGATGCTTTGTTGGCAATGAACAATTTGGTGAGTCCTGGCATCTGCTTAGTCTCATGACTTCTTTCTCTTCTTGTGAAGAAACACTTGGCAGATGGATCCATAAAATCATGCTCTTATGTGCACCCCTTTTATTGGTGTTGTTCATGCTCTTGGTGTGTTTTATGGGGTGCTAGGAAAGGCTTAGATCAAAGCTAATGTGATTTATCCATGATACTTGCAGCAAGAAGAAGAGTTCAAAAGATAGGAAATCATATATGAAGAAAATCAGGCCTCAAATCTCATTTCCTGTACTTTATGCAGAGCTGGGACCACAAAAAGAAGGGTTCTGGTGAGAGGCCCAGTACTGAGCCCTGCTTTCTCCCACTAGCACATTGGGCAGCATGCACCCCATCTAACCCTATGGGGTCTCCCCTTGGGCCTACAACCACAGCCCTGACAGAGTGTTTCTATCACAAACTATGACTCTGTGAGTATAATGAATTAAATCCTCCCATTTCCCTATTTGATCTACTCTGTTAGGGGAAAAAAAAATAAAAATTTGCTCTAATTTTTGTTTATTCTGAACACAGTTGCTGGATGTAAGCCATTCTAATTAAACTGCAAAGTTCTTTTGTAAAGAGCTCAGATGTTGCTGAAATCGATGTTAAACATTACACAAGTCTGTATCATTTGCAGTGATCTTTCTAAATTCCACTGGCATACAGAAGGAGTAGCAGGGAACAAAAAAAAAAAAGGAGAAAAAAAAAAAAGCCCTCAGATGTATTTACTGTTGCACTTCGGCTGTCCCCAGGGTCCTCGAGGAATTTGCAAAACCAGGACCACAGTCTGACGCAGGGCGTCAGCTGGCAAATGTAGGTGGTACTAGGGAGTTGGATAAAGATTCATTTAGATATTCACCAGGGGAGAAGAAAACTTCCTTCCATACCCAGCACAACCCTTACAAATCAGGGCTTGAATTTGCTATCATACAGCAAGTGACTGCTCTGCAAGTTGTTGACCACATGTAGGTCATGGAGGTGATACTGCTTTAACCTACAGAGTTGTACTGGGTGTCCGGCAGAAGACCCCAAGACACTTTGCTCATGGTGCAGGAGGGTCTGGGACATCAGCCAACTGAGCTGCAAACACTTGCTCATACTCAATTAGCAAGTTCAGGCTGCGTATGTAATCCACACTGCCTACGGTGCCAAGCAGCCAGTTGCCCTTAGCAGCTAATAATATAGAACTGCAAAGTACAGTTAATTAAGTAGGTACAATGTATTCCATAGTATGTTCCCTACATACAAAATAGCGTGCAGTTTTCTGGTAGCAATGTAGGACATTGCTCTGAGAGTTGTCCCTTGTGGTCCTGGTCTCAGTTGCTGGTCTCAGTTGCTTCCCCCATGCTGTATACAGGACCTTGGCTTGTACCAGGGGCTGCAGAGCCATGACTGGCATCAAAAATGTCCAGTCTTCTTTTGGACTAAAGTCTTGCTTGTCTTGGGGTCTTGACTTCTGACACTCTTTATTTGGCTACTTTTGCTATAGCTTACTTTCTTAACTAGGATCCCAAAGATCTGCAACCATCGTTCTTTGCTGTTGGAAAATAAGAGTATGGAAGGCAGGGGACAGGTCAAGAAAGGTCCATTTTGTAGGATGGGATCTGGACTTCTGTAGAAGTTTCATGCCCATTGCATGAACTCTTCCCCACCAGTGTTCTTTCAATGCACTGAAACCTTATGCAGTAGTCTAATGCAGAGATTCAGCATCAGCTTCGGTTGTTCACAGAGGCAGAGAGCTATGACTTATATGTACAGAGGATTTAGGGAGAATGCTTTGCAAATACAAAGGGGCTTGTTTTAGGTGCTGCCACTGAGTCTCCTTTCAAAGAAAAATGTGTTTCTCAGACTGGGCATCATGTTGTTTGAAGGCAGATTTGTGGTAATTGTATTATTAGTTACAGGATGAAGAGGGATGCAGTGAAACTTTATAAGGACACTAAAAATCAGTGAAGAAAACAAAACAAAACAAAACAGAAAATATTTATGAATGATTGAGAGTAATCCGGGCGCTACTGTATGAATGAAATCTTGCTATCGCCTCTTTCTCTGCTTCCTACAGTGAGATTTTGGCAGGATCTGCCATTGTTTGGGTCAAAGTGAAATATTTGTTCCATTTTGAGGAGGAATTAAATATTTTTACAGCACATCTTATTCAAAGCATTATTCCTGGGATGCAAAGAAAGCTTTGTTACTGCACAGTAAATGAGACATAAGTCCACTAAAATAAGCTTAGACAAGTCTAAGCAGAGACCAGAAAACAGTACCACATGTTTCTTTTAAAAAGAAAAATATCCAACAACAAAAAACAACAACAAACAAACCAAACAACAAAAGAGCTGGAAAAGACAGTGAAAGATAAAGATGCATTTGAATGATCTGGTAATTATATGTACACCGAGAGCCATTCATTTGTCTATCTATTCTTCGTTTGCCAGCACTGGCGAGCAAGCAGAAACTAGATTCTTCCAGCCTTCTCTGTCATTTGCTGCTTCTTTCATCTGCCTTCCAGGTTCAAAATCAAACACTTAGCTCTCCCTCTTGAACAGGGACATGTGACGGACACAGTCTTGTTCACTTTACCATTGCTATAGAGACAATTGCCCCACAAATACATTTCAGACATACAGGAAGGCACAGTGTCTGCCCCTACCAGCCACTTTGACTTAGAATAAAGCACAACAGCAATTAGGAGGGAAAAGAGCAAGAAGTAGGAGAGTACTAATAAGATCGGATCACAGAAAGTAAGTGCCTACATGTGCAATTATGTATTCCAAGCCATTTTAAAGTGGCGTCATGTGAGTAAATGTTTCTTCAAGCTGAAGAAAACCGAACCAAACCAAACCAAACCATTCATTTGTCATTGATATGAAACATAAAATTTTATTGGCTTTCTTGGCAAAATGAAAACAAAACAAAACAAAAAAGTAGAAAAAATGGTTTGGTGTTGAAATTAAAGTTAATTTAGTTGTGGGAATTCAAATGCTTAGTGAGTACAATTTTGATTTCAAGAAGTTTAAAAATAATCATTTTGAACAAAAGCTTTAAATATTGTGAAAATATGGAATAATTTCTCTTTATTGGAATATTTTTTTCCAATCAAAATATTGGCCAAATCAAGCCAAAGTCAGGAACAATGGCCTGATACGTTTTCCTAGTACATAGCGACACTAGTCCTTCCTGTCCTTCAACCTTGCTTTCACAGGATAGTGCATTTCTTAGAAGAACTGTTGAAAACAACTTCTGAGGAAAATGATGATATGATTTTTAAATGAGGATTTTTAACTCACTTCTGTTGGAGAAGAAGGACATAATTCTAAACCCGTTCCTCTGTTACAAAGCTAAAATTAAAATGAAAACATTCCAGGGAAGCTATTCTGTAGGATTTTTTCAAGGTAATATGCAAATAAGCAAATAAGGCTTGACAAATGAAAAAAGTAGCTATTCTTGAACAGTGCATCAAAACTGCTACTGGTAAATTAACAATTACCAGTCCTAACAAATAAAACAGAATGAAATAAAGTGGTGCCCGAGTGTTCAGGTAGGTGCCATGGATTTGCACTGGAATTATTCAGTCATCTTTTCTGCAGCAAATTGGTATTAAACATGGGTGTGCTGAACCACTCCAGGGTTCTATATGGAGCTGAAGACAGGTAAGGTTGGTGTCTGGTTACACTGGTTGCCCAGGTGTCAGCCTGGAGAATGAAGCTCCCAAGGCTGAAATTACCCATTTTTACTCATTAAGAAAAAGCTGATGTGTCTTTGTGGGCTGGGGTTTCAAGTTCTCTCCTCCTGTAATATCTCAAAGATTAAAGAAAGAACAGAGGCTGTTTTTCAGGATCCTGAAAGATGACCATCACATGGGCCCTGAGAGAGGTGCTTTGGAAAGGAACGGGTTTCATCCAGGATTTAGTGACTGTTTTGGTTACGTGCAAGTTCTTGATTTCCACCCCCCTTTTTTCCTTATTGTGAAAAATGCTATCTTTCTTATATATACTGTCCATTCATTATTGGTCCTTTTCTCTCTAAGAAGTGTTACATTTTTGCACATCATACTTGAAAATTATTGAGTGTGTTACTTCTTCTCAAATTATCTGAGTAATTTAGAGCAAGAAAAGGAGAAAAACTGTCCAACAAAATTGTTGTTCCCACACCACCTCTCACCATAAGCTAAAAGGGAATGGTGCTGCTAAACAGGTCGGAGGCTGAGCCCCACTTGGCCAACCTGGTGCATTTGATGAAGGGGGCCTCTGCTGGGGTTTGCGAAGGGAAACATGGGCTTGCTGAGGAGTCTCTCAGCTTCTTCTCATGTGAACTTGGCACAAGAGCACAGGTGGTTATTTATGGCTCTGAGCCCTAAGCAGCTATTTGAAAGGAAGACACCTTGATCCAGTTAGGTTACAGAAAATAATGGGCACTATACATGTACTTTGATACATTTGCTTTTCTTTTGATTTGGCTGAAAGCCTCCTGCTCTCTGTCTTTCCTCTTCTTACAGTCATTTCCCTTTTTTCTCCTTCCATCCCCATTTCAGATAGAGAATTTATGAATTATAGCCAGGCCCCAGCACAGCCATTGATCTGGAGGGGAGTAGGTTTCTGCCCATATGGGTTTATCCTTCGGGTGCTGCTGAAACATTCAAACAATTCATTTATTTTGTATTAAAACTTTACTAAGAGCAGCCAATCATATTGTTATGTTTTTCTCCTCCAGAAAATGGAAAGAAACAGACCCACCAACATGCATTCATAGGGCAATTAATGATGATAAAAATAACATCATCATTGTCATTAATGACTACAGTCCGATACTTTTTTTCCAGGCAATAGATCACCTTATCGTGACTTCTGTGAGTCTGTGTGCAAGAAAAAATGCTTCTTATGGTGTATAAAGAAATGGAAACCTGTTTATTTATGACTGGATAAGAGTGAGCTGCCTCATTAATGTGGTATAAAATGGGTATAATTCAGCATCCCATACAATCCTCTGTGACGTGTTGACAGGTGCTGTCATGCACTATCACTTTTAGGTTATTGCACTCTAATAGACTACAATTATAGCTCATTTAATATGATATGACAGTGGGAAAGCACGTGTGAGGTTACAAGCAGTTACACTCACAAAACAAGCTAGTAGTAATGGTTGCTGCTACAGGTCAATATTGCAGGGGGCAAATCCCCTTTCCAACATCACAGGGCCCAGATCTCTGCAACTACAGCTGTGGTGGTTTCACATCAATAGGCAGCTAAGCACCACAATGCTGTTCTGTTCTGTCATTCCCCTTCCTCAGAAAAACAAGGGGAGAAAATACAATTAAAGAAAAGCTTGTGGGTTGAGATAAGAACAGGGAGATCACTCCCTGATTACCATCACAGGCAAAACATGCTTGGCTTGGGGAAGATTAATGGAATTTATTGTCAATTAGTAACAGACTAGAGCACTGTAAACTAAAAGAAAACTGAAAAAACCTTTTCCACATTTCCTCTCCATCTACACTCTTCTAACACCCTTTCTTCCCCACCTCCCACTCCCCCCAAGCAGTGCAGGAGAATGGGGAATGGGGGCTGCAGTCAGTCCTTAACACTTTGTCTCCACTGCTCCCTCACGGTCACTCTCTGTCCCTGCTTCACATGGGATGCCATCCTTCCTGAACTGAGCCTGCATGGGCATCCCACAGGCAGCAGCTCTTTAAGAACTGCTCTAGTGTGGGTCTGTATCTCATGGTCCATCCCCCAGGAGCAAACTGCTCCAGCACAGGTCTGCCATGGGTGGCAGCTCCCCCCGGACCCCCTGCTCCTGCGTGGGCTCCTCTCCACGGGCTGCAGCTCCGGCCCGGGGCCTGCTCCTGCAGGGGCTCTCCATGGGCCGCAGCCTCCTCCAGGCCACATCCACCTGCTCCACCGGGGGCTCCTCCACCCATGGGGGGGCTGCAGCGTGGAGATCTGCTCCATGTGGGACCCATGGGCTGCAGGGGGACAGCCAGACAGTGGGTTCCTTTTGGAGCTGTCTAGAGCTGGCTCTTATCTGACATGGGGCAGCTGCTGGACTCCTCTCACAGAGGCCACCCCATAATGCACAACCCCCCCTTCCCAAAACCTTGTCATGTAAGCCTATACAACAGGACTTGTACATAGAGTTCTTCCAATAATACATTTGTGTTTAGCCTTTACCTCACGTTCCCTCCTCTTCTTCCCTGAAATACTAGTATTACTGCCTCTGGTTGTGTCCCCCCATATTGCTTCAACAGTTGAAACCGCAGCAGGCGTGGAGTAGGCTGGACAAAAGGCCACAGTTGAGAGTAACACAAGATTTACAACAGCTGACAGCCCACTACCTCGTCTCATACAAAGGGCTAGGCATCCTTCCTGGGGCCTGCTGTGCTACCACCAAGGCAGGCTGCCTAGTTTACCCGCTGGGCAGGGCTGTGCACGGTATGCACTAGTAGCGTTTTCCTGTAGCGTGAGAGTGGGCCCCATGCTTTGGTTTCACTCATTTAAGAAGAAAACTGCAGAACTGATGCTGAGTAGAAACATTTTTAACCAGTTAAAAAATAAAATTAAAAAAAAATTGTCCCCTCAGGGAGGTTGAATAGAGGTTGAATGTTTCTCAATGGCACTCACCACCCAGGCATTGCAGAGTTTTGTCAGAGAGAGATTCACACTGCAGACATGTAGGTGGTATTACAAGCCAAAAAGATACCAGGCAGTCTATGTTTTTGTTTGAATCCTGTACTGAAGAGAGTGGCTTTTCTACTTCCTTGCTTAAAACGTGTTTCAACTGTTGTTTTAAGTGCTAAGGTTATAGCTGTGTTTGCATGCTGAGCAACTACTGGACATTCTCCTTCTGGGATCTGCCACCCACTTAAATTCAAGGGTGGTAATATAAAAGCCTAGGAGCTGATTCGCATGATGTTTTTGGAAAGACAGCTTTCTGGCCTGTGTAGTCGTTGTGGCTTGACAGCTGGGTTACACCAGATGGCTCAGGATTTCCCTCTTGTTCTCACACCTATGGAGTTTGGAGTTGGAGTAATGCTCCTCACCTCCTTTAACCAGCAACAGAGGAGCATCCTGTGATGAAATATCTCCTTTACATTACAAAGGATTTCAGCTTCTTCACTGAAACTCTGTCGCCCATCAGGAGCGATGATATACTTACTGCAAAAGCAAGAACACTGCTTCCTTTGGTCCTCATAAACACCAAGGACTCAGCCTGTACTTTTGGGACACCTTCCTCCCTCCATGCCTCAGCAGTCTCATTTCTCCTTTATTGCTGAGGTTTCCCTGCCACACTTTTCCAAACCTCTGTCCCCTTAATAGCCTCCACTTGCCTGCACTGGCTCCACTTGCCTGCACTGGCCCCTGCCATGGGCTCGGTGAAGGGGAAACGAAGTAACTTCCAGGTTAGGTCCTACCTCTTTCGTGGTTCAGCTGCTCCTGTAAGCAGGACATACTTTTTTGGCCAGCTTTGTGTGCCTGACAAGCCAGGGTATTAATGTCCAGGTGAGACACCTGTGCATACTTGCAGCTTGCTAGTCTCAGCTAGTTGCTCTGCCCTGTGGAGTTGCCCAAAATTTGCATCTTCACATAAAAACCCTGTTAAACCAACTGCACTCTCCAGTTAATAAGAACTCAGTGCTACTGAAAACATCATGAATATGCTCCTCCATTAAAAAAGATAAATAATTATTTTGCATCTTTTTATACTATTTTATGCATCCATTTCAAAAGAAGAATTGAATTAATACAGAATAATGGTGTGTTGGAGAGGAAATCCAAAAAGTGTCTTTCACATCACTGTTTTGGTGCAGGGCTATGAGGAGCTCCTGCTGCTGTTTGGGGCAGAACTCCTTACGAAGAGCAGTGGTACTTGGGATCCTCATTCTCTGATTCCTTTTGATAATCTCCCATTTAAGGTCACTGTTGTTTTTAAATTGTCCTACAATAAAGACAAAATTGTGAATATCAAGGTAAACACGAATAGTTTGTTTAATATCTCTTTGGCATTTCGAAATGAATTAAACTAAACGATATCTAAATATTTGGAGCACATTCATTAGTAATGAATGCTTTTTAGAAAAGTTGATCTCATGTCACAGCTGTCACCTTTTCTTCATTGTTGTGGCCAATCTCAAAGCAGCTAACACTCTTTTTATTTATAAAAGTAGTAAAATTCAAAAGCCTGCTTTAGCACGCCAGTAATGTCTCATGGTTAATGCCTATTGAGAAAGGGCAAATGCTAATATTGCCACAGCAAAATTAACTCAGCTATCCTGCAGGCTGACTGCTACAAACAGTAGCACCTATATGCATCCAGCAATGACTATTGCTGGCATGAAGACTGAGGATGGAGGTGCACAAAGTAGAAGCCTTCACTTCTGAATATATTTTTTTTCCTGTTTGGCATGAAAATCTCCCTCTTTAAATTCAAGGACAGCTTGATCCAAAGCTTCTGCCCCTGAGCACTGGTTCCCTTTCCTTCCTTCCTTCCTTCCTTCCTTCCTTCCTTCCTTCCTTCCTTCCTTCCTTCCTTCCTTCCTTCCTTCCTTCCTTCCTTCCTTCCTTCCTTCCTTCCTTCCTTCCTTCCTTCCTTCCTTCCTTCCTTCCTTCCTTCCTTCCCTCCTTCCTTCCCTCCTTCCTTCCTTCCCTCCTTCCTTCCTTCCTTCCTTCCTTCCTTCCTTCCTTCCTTCCTTCCTTCCTTCCTTCCTTCCTTCCTTCCTTCCTTCCTTCCTTCCTTCCTTCCTTCCTTCCTTCCTTCCTTCCTTCCTCCCTCCCTCCCTCCCTCCCTCCCTCCCTCCCTCCCTCCCTCCCTCCCTCCCTTCATCTCTCCATCCTTCCTTCCTCTTTCCCTCCTTCCCTCCTTCCCATCACCTTATCCCTTCCATTTTCCTTTCCCCTTCCACCTTCTCCCGTTTTCCCTTCCCATTCACCTTCCCCTTCCTTTCCACTTCACCTTCTCCCTTCCCCATCTCCCTTCCCTTCATCTCATCATTTTTTTTTTCTCTCCTTCAGCTATTTTCAAGATAAATTCTATCCTTGCAAATTCATAACTGACAGGGCTGACAACTAGAATATTTACTGGAAAAAAACAGGAATGCACAGCAAGACTTCATGATTCTCTCTCTCATATGTATTTCTTTATAGGGTGCACTCTGCAGTATTTGGTGCATGTGTCAGCGGAGATGAAAAGATACTTTACAGAGAAACTGAAATCTATTTCCAATGACATTACTATAGCACAGAATGTAATACTATGAATGACAGTCACTCAGATTTCCATAAATGCAGCTCCTCTATAGCTGAAGCTCTGAAGTGATTTTTATTTCTAATGTCACCCTTGGAGGCTCTGAAATGTCATCCTCATTTTCTTTAGAATAATTATATTTAATTTTGGGGTTTGGTCTATCAGATCTCTATAAACTTGTTTCATCAGTTACCACTACTGATTTGTCAGAAAAACAGCCAAGAAACAATGATTATCCTATTTCACTTCTATACCATGCAGTTATTCTTTAATTGTAAAAATGTTGTTGGCAGGGGAGGAAAAGGGAACACATGTTTTACGAGTCTTTCTCAGTGAACACAACAGTCTAGCCTTTGTCTGCATGATGTGGTTGGCCATTTGAACCTTGCATCACACGAAGACCTGAATACCTCCCAGTCAAAAGGAGCAACTTCCACAGTGAGAACACAGTAGCCATATAAATCTGAAGTGTGAGTGTAGGGGGAAAGCTAGATTTAGGGAGTTTTATTTAGAAGCAAGTTATGTAGAGTTTTAAAATGGAATCAGTGAAGCAAAATCAACCTTCCAAGTCCATTTCAGGCTTTCTTTTTATTATTTTTCCCTTTGGACATAAAACACTTCAAATAAAAGTTCTATTAATAAAGCTCTAACCACAGATTAAATATTTCTGCTGACATTATTTGACTGATAATATCAATTTCAAAGTTCAAATTTTAATAAGGTATTACAAAGCATAGGAAGAAACAAGCTAATCAAGCCAAGTTTCATATTTCCCTTCTTTGTATAAAATGATAAGTGAATTTAAAGCTATGCTTTGTCTTTTTAATATCTGCTAAATATGGATGAATTACTGAATATATATTTATTCTTAGCCTCATTTGAAGGCAAATATTTACAAGGCTTTTCTCTTGTAATCTGATTTTAATATCTCAACTGAAAATGATTCATAACATGTGGCTTCAAATACCCTGTAGTTAAAGAGGCCAAAAATTAATTAGCTGATTCTAGCGAGGGTTTCTTGGAACTGACCTTGAAAGAAAAACAACAACAACAACAACAACAAAAACCTCAACCAGTACTCTTTATCAGATCATTGTACATTGTTGTTGCTTATGCAAAGAATTTCAGTAGTAAATAAAAGAGAGTGGCAATAACTTGCATCTGATCCTTGGTGCTGATGTATGTGTCCATCCTCTGGTTTTCTGTGGCTCTTCTAGTAGGGCCTTGGGCCCAAATATCTTCAGTCCTTTTGGCATTGCAGTGTGAACCGGGTTACTGAGTGTTACGCAAGTAGTCGAAAGCACCTCCTCTTAATCCTTGTCCAGATTAAATTGTAGTGAGTGTGGAAATGCTCAGAGGTCTTTATTTTTTTTTTTATTTTCCTTGTCTCTTTCTCTATTTATTTATTTTTTTTTTCTATCTTATAAATATACTCAGGAAGCCATCTGGGAACAGAAATACTCACTAAGTACCGCTGACCTGAAACGCAAGTGTCTTTGTGAAGTCAATTTCTCTTCTTCCTTTGAAAGACAATCTTGCTGATGCTGACTGCTAAAAATAAGGACGCAAAATCTTTTCCAGCATCTGGAGTTTTCTGTGCTTTAATCCGTTCATTTCCTTATGTATTGTTATATAGGTATTTCTGTGCACACTCTGATTAATGTGCAAATATATATTTTACCCTGTAGGATTAGAGGCAAATGGGCCCAATTCTCTACTTCCTTGCATCTTTCATTGTTAGCTGTATGTGTAGGTACAGCCCCTTAAAGAACTGCCCTTATATAAGGAGCTTTAAGGAATTAGATTAACTCTTGCTTTGCTACTTTACAAATCGTATCCATTTAATATTGTGATTTGAAAGCAGATCTTTCCTCTGCTATTTTTTTGTTAGTCTTTTCAGCTTTTCTAGAAACCTGAGTTGAGGGTTGTCTTCTGTCCCATTAAGGTAACTTTTATTCCAAAGGGTACCATATAGTCCAAAACTTCCTTGGGGCAAGAGTATTCCTGTAAGTGTGTAGAGGTATGCATGCAGGTATGTGTTATTTCCTCTGTTTAAGTGCCAGCTATATAGGTCCAGATAAGCAATGTAACACCCCTTCCACAAATCACCTCATAAACCCCTCCTCTTCAAATCCTGTCACGAGTGGCTTGCACTTTGGGGGACATTCAAATTAGGAGGATATGTTGACTGCCTACAGTGTGTTTTGTTTGTTTGTTTTTGTTTGTTTTCACAGAAAGGAAAATGGAGCAAGATTTGTATACTTAACCAACCGAGAGTGTAACCTCAGCTCTAGAGTTGGGTTTTCTCAGTGACATAGCTTCTGCTTTGGTTTTGATAACATTAATCTGTTTAAAAATAAACTAGTGGAATAGCATTCATGGAGTACTCAATACTAAGAGTAAAGCATGAGAACCACAAATGTGCATATGTACGTCAAATGCTTGATCTACAGGCTGTTAAGAACATGCTCCCTGGGATGCAAGGCTACTTACTGATGAAGCTGAGGTGATGTGCACACTCCTGGTATTTCTTCCAGTGTGTTGTATATTTATTTGTTTATTTTTTGCGTGTGTGTGTACTACAATAAAAAGTCTTGATTTATTCATGACCAGTCTTTTGTAAGAGGCTTGACAGTTTAGGTTGCATCTGTGGGACATTGCTAGTTCAGTGTCGTACAGTGTTGCACTATCAATCTCAAAGTAATGCATTTAACAGAAATTTTTCTGGCAATGATGGAGAAAGTCAACAACTTGCTGGTGCCCCTGACTGAAGGTTTTGCATTTCAAGAAACATGAGGAATTATAAAACCATGCTTTACACTTTGGATCAAATTGCCTCTAACAGGAGTAATTGCATCTTTATCAATGAATGGGTTTACTTGACATACTTACTCTTCTTTCCATAAAGTTAGCTTTTTTCTTGGTATAATTGGTAATTTTTAATCTTTTTCTTCATCAAAACAGTTTTTGAAAATGCAAGCTATATTTTGCGTGAGAATGAAGTTGAGAAACAGCTTTAGGAAATCTCATAAGGTTAGTTAAAGGTGGTACAGTCTGCTGTTTAAAAGCTTCTACTGTATACAGCCCTGTATCTTACATTTTATCAGTGTGATGTGATCTAACAGCCACAGGAAAGACGGAATATCCTGAGTAACCAGTGATTGCTACAGGGCAGCATGATTTGGCAGAACCCTACTTGTAATTGCCGATCTTGAGCTGAGGAAATACAGATGGAAAAAAAAATGCAAAATTATTTTTTGCCTTGCTTTTTTTTTTTTTTTTTTTTGAAAAATGTCAGGCAGTGCTTGAGAAGTTTGGCTTCCTGGTTTTTCATTCTTGCTGCTTTTACAAAAACAAAGGAAGTAATGTGAGTGACCTGCTCTATGTACATATTATCTGTGGTTTTGGTATAGACTCCTCATTATAGTAGCCACATCCTTCCCTTCTCATAATAGCTCCTTTGCTCTCATCTATAGTGCCACTGCTTATTTCCTCTCTCTTCATTATCTCATGTAGTGGACTTACCAAGATTCTTTTCTTCCTTACATACATCCAGCTGTATATACAGTCTAGTGTGGTGGTTTTACCCTGCTGGGCAGCTGAACTCCATCATAGCCACTCTCTCACTCCTCCTCCTCAAAGGGGAGTGGAGAAGAGAGGGAGCAAATACGATGGAAAAGGGCTCAAAGGTTGACATAAGGACAGGGAGATCACTCAACGATTACTTTAATGGGCAAAACAGACTTAACATGATGAGATTAATATACTTTATTGCCTATCACTAGCAGGTTAGAACAGTGAGAAACTAGCATCAAACTAAAAATACCTTCCCCCTCATCCACCCTCTTTTACCTCCATCCCTCAAGTGGTGCAAAGGAATGGGGGAATGGGGCCTGTGGTCAGTCCCTAACACTTCGTCTCCACCGCTCCTTCACGGTCTCTCTCTGCCCCTGCTCCACATGGGGTCCCTCCCATGGGATGCTGTCATTCCTGAACTGAGCCTGTGGGGGCTGCCCACGGACAGCATATCTTCAAGCACTGCTCCCACACGGCTCCATACCACAGAGTCCATCCCCCAGGAGCAAACTGCTCCAGCACGGGTCCCCCATGGGTGGGCGGCAGCTCCCCCCAGACCCCCTGCTCCTGCGTGGGCTCCTCTCCACGGGCTGCAGCTGCGGCCCGGGGCCTGCTCCTGCAGGGGCTCTCCATGGGCCGCAGCCTCCTCCAGGCCACATCCACCTGCTCCATTGGTAGCTCCTCCATGGGCTGCAGCGTGGAGATCTGCTCCATGTGGGACCCATGGGCTGCAGGGGGACAGCCTGCCCCACCATGGGCCTCTCTACAGGTTGCAGGGGAACTGCTGCTGCATGCCTGGAGCACCTCCTGCCCTCCTGCTGCACTCACCTGGGGGCTGCAGGACTGGTGCTCGCTCCTTGCTCTCCCAGCTGCTGTTGCGCAGCAGTTTTTTTTCCTTTCTTCAACCTGCACTCCCAGAGGCCTAACCAGAGTTGCAAACTGGCTTGGCCCTGGACAGCAGCAGGTCCCTTTTGGAGCCATCTGGAGCTGTCTCTGATCTGACATGGGGCAGCTGCTGGACTCTGCTCACAAAGGCCACCCGTGCAGTACCCCTGCTACCCAAACCATGCCACCTAAGCCCAATACATCTTGTTGAGGCTCACAATAAAAAGTATGCACCAGAGACCTTTCTGTGATCTTTAACCAATATTTTGCTGGCATTTGCTGCTATATAGTTCCCTTTTCCATAGCACACCCCTGCCTACTACCATTACAACCATCATAAAAAACTAAAGTATTTACATGAAATGCTTTGAAAAACAAGTTTAGATACTAAGAATGTAGACAAAATGGTTTGAATGTTTTGACAAACATAGCTCCAGGGAGCTATCTAAATACTCTCCTGAATTACTATATCAATCCAGGGAACTTACATAAAGTCTCTGCTGGTTTATGGTTTCCTGAATGCTGCTAGTCACTGGGTATTAGCAAGTTATGCTACAGAGTTTACAGCAAAGCATATACACTCCATGGCCTGTTATAGCCGTAATCCATATTTTAATGCTTTATGTCAGGCATCCCTGCTGCCCTCTAACCATTCTTTAATAATAAGACAAAAGTGATATTTTAGGGTAACAGTTAATAAATAATGTGACTTATCCAATCACACCTTTCACTAAAATATTATTATCTTTTGACAGGTTCATTACTGTAGAGACATCGGGGACTGATGAAACATTGTCTAATTCTACCACTAGTACATTTTCTGTAGTTGTCTTTTTTTTAATTTAATTCTCTTACTCTGAAAGCATACTGTCCATTGCAATTATCGAATGAGCATTTAATCTAGCATAACTAAGGCATTTTAATCTTTTCTTATGGAAAAACGATTAAATGGTCATAACATTGCTATGATATGCACTCATCTACTCCTTAGAGAATCAAAGTTTTCTCCTTTCTGATAAGCAGTTCTCAAGTAAGATTTTAGCTTAAGTGAAGTGCGTTGGCTGCCTGCGAAAGAAGACTGTTATTTGTGTCATGGTATTGCAGAGTCAGAAAAACAATCCGAGGTTGTCTATCCCTTCAGGTAGGATTGTCTTGTCTCTGGGCAAATTCTGCATAGGCCAGTGTATTTTGATGGGTAACTGTTAAAAAAAAACAAACAAAAAACAAAAAACACAAAAACAAACTTCTTAAATCAGAGATGTATGAACAGTATGAACACAAAATATAACAGATTGAAACAAAGAAAAAAGCAATGGCAAGTATGCCAAAAAACACTTCCTGCATAGTGATGTGATCACATTTCAAGAAATCTATTTCTTGCAGTACAGGGTGTCCCTTTTGTCTGACATTACATGTACAAATTTAATGGGAAGTGAAATTGAAATACACAAACATACATGCACAAAACAAAATACTGGTTTTCAAGTTTGCCTGCAAAATTTGGCTAGAAGCGGTACACATTCTTCCCAAAATGATGACTGAATAAGAAACTCAAATTAATCATCCCAGAACGAAACAGAAGTTCTCAACCTGTTTTCTTACTGAAATCCAGCTTGTGTCTCTCTAGGACAGCAGTCCCTGTGGACAACATGGAAAGGGACATTAAATTCATTGCTCTTTCAGAACATGTTGTGAGCTGAGTTCTCTTGGAGAAAGTGTATCAGATATCAGATATCCACAGAGCTCTGTTCCAAATCACTTCATAGAGTTTAAAAAAGATTTTAATAAGGGGTAGCTGTTTCAAAAAGAAAACTAAATTTTTTGGATATATTTATCACTCACTCCAGTCCTTCAGCCAACTGGTTTTTAATGGCATATTATTTTGCTCTTACATAACTAAATTTGTACACATTAGAATAACAGATTAAATGTGATTCCTAACCTACCCACATAATAAAAAAGCTTGTCTTTAGTCACTGTCATTACATAAAAACTTGTCATACCTCTAAATTCAAGGGGAAAGTGTTGGCATGCATGTATATCCTGGAACATTTTTTAGCACATACTAAGACTATGACTTGAACAAGTTGACAGTTTTCACCATTCAGTAATACTTCATCCCAGGCAATGATGGGATATGGCTTAGACCTTCACTCCCACCTGCCCCCAGGAAAATAAATAAAAAAAAAGGCCTAATATTAAGGATTTTTGTATAGTTATTTTAAACAGGAAAAAATGTTAGTACAGTGCCTCATAATCTCCCATATCATTTGGGAGTTCTTTTGAAGGTGTCTGCTAACTCCCCTTCTTTCTGCTTCACCATCTTCATACCATCATGGAGTCAAGATGTTGCACTATGAGAGCCTCTGGCTTTATTAAATCATGGTGTAGGTATCCCAGGTGCTAATGGCCAATGTGAAACAAATAAGTGGTCTAGAAGGAGACCTGTTATACATTCATTGCATAGAATCATAGAATATCCTGAGTTGGAAGGGACCCTTAAGGATCATCAAGTCCAACTCTTGACACCGCACAGGTCTACCCAAAAGTTCAGACCATGTGACTAAGTGCACAGTCCAATCTCTTCTTAAATTCAGACAGGCTTGGTGCAGTGACCACTTCCCTGGGAAGCCTGTTCCAGTGTGCAACCACTCTCTCTGTGAAGAACCCCCTCCTGATGTCAAGCCTAAACTTCCCCTGCCTCAGCTTAACCCCGTTCCCGTGGGTCCTGTCGCTGGTGTTAATGGAGATTTAGTGAATAACACTATCGCAAGTGGCAACTGACTCCAACACAAGAGCATCACTACAGATAATGATGCTCCAAAAACCAGAAGAGTTAGGAATGGGCAAATTGCATGAGTACCTACCTCTTGGAAGTTGTTTTTTAATTTCTCCCCTAAATTCTTGAGTTTTGTACAACAAAGGTCTATTGGAAGGTGCTTCACCAGCACATTTCCTACCACGCTAAAACAAAATAATAATAATAAAAAATCCTGTTTACCATTGAAGGGTTCATCCAACATGTATTTTCCAATCTAATTACTAGCGAAACTATTAGTGGCTTTTTGTGAGGGCAGCTGCATGGAGAAACTGTCTAAAATTTAGTTTATGCAACAGCTGTAGAGAAGTTCTTCTCTAATTTAAAGACAAACAGTCTTGGTCATTTTCTTCCATGCTGAAGATGCATGCAAGATGTGGCAGACTTTGATTTGGTTTGATTTTGAACCTGCTAAGATATTAGGGGTTTGGAAGTTCAATTCAGCCATAAAGGTTACGGTGCTTGCAAACTACTAGAAAAAGATCAAAACAAGGAAAAGAAAAACCACCAAAGTCATGTCACAGAGGAGCAAAACTTTGTAGGCTTGGCAATTTACTATGGTATTAGTCCATGCTTTTGATCTTTTAAAGAAAAGGATCAATAACATTTAAAATTATCAGAGAAAACATTAATTTTGTAATAACTGAGTTCTTAAAACCTAAAATGATTATTAAATATGCAAAAATTGCCCATATTTTTGCTCTCACTGACAATATCCTCAGAGAATGCATCTACTTTTAGATCAATGTTGCAGATTTAAACAGGATGAGGTCTCTCACTTCCTGAATTATCTAGGAATAAGTCAGGGATGTGAAAACTTGTGCTGAAACAAGACAAGGCCCTCTCTACCCCTTCAGCTGTAGTAAGGTGAACTTACTACATGTGTCTTCTTTCTTAACATGGAATAACCTTGATTTGGGATATGTGGCTGGGAAAAGTGTTCACAGTGTTGGGCCATATAACTAAGCCACACCTGGGGAACATACCTCCTGGTCTTGGGCACTGGAGGGCAGGACTGCATCTACATTCTGCCCAAAAATGTGGCAGATAACCAGCATCTCCAGTTTGCTAGATGGTGGAGATCATTTCCCCATTTTTCTCCATCTTCCTTCTCCAGGTTATCAATGGTCAGTGGTCTTGACCTTTCATGCCTGTGAACAAGGGAAAGGTGAAAGATTATTTTCTTACTGTGTGAGCTGGCAATTCATGGGAAAATGCTGAAACAAGGCTGTGACTCATCCACATAGCCCTCCACCATTTCTTCCTCCAGTTAGGAAACCATTTCAAAGGGGAGATGCTTTGACTGACTCTATCCTTCTGTACAAAACTAGCCAAGGATGTGGGGTGTAAATATATATATATAATATATATATATATATTATATATATATATATATATATATTTATTTTTTTTTCTCCAACTCAGGAGCATGCTTTTGAAGAAAATCTACTTCTTGGCTCTTCTTAACAAGTTGTTTCACATTATATGGGTGTCTCAGATTGTGTGAAACTGATCCTTTTGGTTGAAACTGAACAAGGAGATATGCTCCAGGAATGCACCTAGTCTGCTCCAAGTCCTAATGGCTGTTGAAACCACAGGCTTGGGCAAGAACCGTTTTGGAGCAAGCCCTCTGTTACATGTGTACTGTAAATGTCAGTATTCTGCACCATGTTTTGCATTACAGATCTGCTTTACCCACTCATGCGGATATGGACAGGCCCCAGGGATCTTTGTTTAGATTTTCTGAGGATTTATGCTTACCTCAGCTGTGATGATTGTTGACTGTTGTTGACTGTCACTGATTTCTGCTTAAATAAGCAGAGCTGCAACTCCCAAATAGCATCATGAACTGACGTTACCATTGCTCTTATTAGTATTGCATGCTAATAGTATTAACTTAGCTGCTCACAATACATTCTGGGGTTCTGTTTTTGTCTAAAACAGTTCCTTTAATGACTTTGTGCTCACATTGTACACATGATGCCATTAGCATGTGTCCCATATGACATATTCAGCTGCAATTTTCACATTTCCAATTTCATGTATTTCCACAACATTCACGAGGAATTTTTAAACTTCCACATTTTCATCTCCAGGGGTTTAAAGGGAGGAAGGTATCATTATGACATTAATGTTGTTTCTTGACCGTAGGGTTTCATCAGCACTTGTCTGTCACAAGTCCAAAATAACAGCAATGATTTCATAACTAGTTCAATGACAAATGAAGACTTCATGCTTCCTTTCTTTACCACAGGTGAAATCAGAGTCTATCAAAGCTCTGCTAATTTCTTATTTTTTGCTGTGTACTGTACTTTGCCCTTCGCCAATTATTTGCTCATCTTCTTTGCTTCTTCCAGTGTTTGACTCCATACATGATTTGAAAATTCTTGTGTGGACCTTCTACAAAACCTACTTCTGCCTGCCTTCTCCACTCTTCCTTCTGCCTCTCCCACTTCCATATTTCCCAAAATCACTTCATTCTTTCCCCCTTCTCATTGAGTTCTTAAGATTATTCACTTGGAAAGCACTATGCATAGGAGAATTCATGCAGCAAAACAAAGATTATTGGCTTCTCTTTGAATCACAAAGCATTCATTATGTTTATTTGGAATTGGCTGGAAAAATGTTCATCTTAAATACGATGTGTTAAATATGCTGATTCATTCAAACTCAAACTTTTCAAAATCCTTATATGTTATTTTGAAACATTGTGTTCTGACCTTCTCTGGGTAAAAATCCCCATTTCTAGGCCAAAATAACTGATTGCTTTGTAAGCTAGACTAATTATACTATAAACTTTTGTAAAAGTCTGAGATGTAAAGGAAATATTTTAACTGCTTTGAGACAATTTTTTTCCCCTGATTCTTAATGTGGGAAAAATTTCAAAATGCTGACATTTGTCCCAGCTTGAGGATGAAAAAAATAGAAATCTAGAAATATTTTGCTTAGCAATAAAGCCATATGGTTAAGAGGAGCAAAATGCACATATGGCAACAAGATCATCTCCTGTAATTCAGCCCATTAGTGCAAGAAATTTGTTCAGACAGGTATGGAGTTCGAGTCTCATTTGTGCTACTGCCACCTCATTCTTATCTGTCTATGAAAAAGGCCCTGAAATAATAACCGTAACTATAGCATATGCTGCCACTACAAGATGTCACAGTCTTCTCGCTTCCTTACACCAAATTAGGCTAGAGTGCATGTATGTAATTTATATGTATTTGCTAAAAAGTTGTCTCTCTTTTTGATTTTCTTTGTTCTGAAATGAAACAAATGTAAAAAAGCCATATGAGGACATATTTACACCAAACCAGAATGAAAATCAAAATAGTCTCAAACATTTTTTTTGTTCTCGAATGTCTTCCTTTCTCCTAAATTAAGAGTGGAGGTTATTTCCCATGAAGCTATATCCTACTACCTCCCCTTCTTTCCTGCTATCATGAAGATATGATATATTTGTATGACACTCTCTGCATTTCTAAAGTGCTTACAAAGCTGAGTAACATTAAGGAGACCTGATATAAGGTCACAGTCATTAGAGTTGACCACTTCAGTATTGTTTCCCAAAGTATGCTTTCAGGCAAAGTTGTACTGGCTGCTGTTTTGATTTAAATGCTGCTTGCTTATATCAGGAAATACTTATCTCCAAGGAAACTCCCATAGATTGTAAATTCTAAATACTCTGTGTTCCAACTTATGCACAGCCAAGTTAAACTGAGCTTTTACTGTTACAGATATAATACTAGCATGTATTAGCTAATTAGCGGAAAAACCAAGCAGAAGACAGGAGACCTGATAAAGTCAGATATGGAGAGCAAAAGAAGTACATGATGATACCAAATACCTCAATAATTATGGTTATCATATAGAAAAGATTGAAATTGATGAATTATAGTAAACATCAATAACAGTTTTAATATGACATTTTTAAGCATTATAGAGTGGCAACTGAATTTGCTGTTAGTTCTATTGACCATGTATCTTTGTGTATACAGATCCAAGGACTAACCTTGCATCTGACTTTGTACTCTCTATAATAAATTCCCTGTCCATGGCAAAATTAGAGACTGAGCCAAAAATAATATGGCTTCCTAAGCCCTTACTGAGAAAATTCTCTGTCTAACCTAGTCATTTTATTAAAAAAAAAAAAAAAAAAAAAAAAAAAGTAGCTGCAAAAATCAAAACAAAAGTATTTAAACACACTGCCAAATTGGTCCATAGATTTATCTCATTTCCTTTTGTTTGTTATTTATTTTCACATTCAATAGCTTACTATCATTCAGTCTTTGCCCTCAGGTTTGTTTGGGAAAAAGGATTAAGAATACTGTCCCAGGAGTAGATTTTACTGTCAAAACCATCAGGATCTGTGTAAATCCATTGCATATGTTTTAGGGGAAAAATTAACAATACTATCTAAGTCTTTTGATAGTGTAATAGCTAGCAGGTATGCATAAAGAAGACTAAAAGCTGTATCTGATATTATTCGCTGACATTAAATGTCTGTTTAAACTTAAGAAAATGATCCCAAAGTCTGGCTGATTTTAAACACCTAAGTCCACAGGACAGCTGAGAGAGTAAGTGATTTTTTTTTTTCTTTTCACTTGATGAGAATCTTTTTCTGGGCACAAAGCTAATATGATAAAGTGCATGCATTTTCTGTGGTGGCAGAAGATTTTGCCTGGGAGAGATGATGTATATTACTAGTATTTTCCATATGTTTCTATCTCTGTTTTCACCTTCGTGTAGTGTTTTGCAACCAATAGGTTACTATGTGCTTTAAGATGTCAGAAGGTTGTCTGCAAATGTGCTTGTGAAAAATCTCCTTACAAAAATATTTTCAAATGCGTTTTCCTTGCTGTCAAGCAAGAGAGAGAAAATGACAATAGAAACATTCAGTATTTAGCCTAATTTTGATATATATTTATTTATACATACATATATATATATATTATATATATATAATATATATATATATTGTTTTCTGTAAACTAATACCCTTCTGACTAAGAATGTCAAGAAATATTGCCCATGGTCCTATGATAAGTCACTCTGAAGGCATTTATATAACACAGGTCTCTGACTCCTTCTGTAGCCTCTGGACCATGCCAATTCAATGTTACTCTGCTTTCTCCTGTTTTCAGAAAGCATCATCTGTATTTTGGCTTGCTTCCCAGACAATGTTGTTCCAGAGCAGAGATTTTGACCCTCACTAGAGACAGAGAAATACAAACTAAAAATAATTATTAAAAAAAAAAAAAAAGGAAAATAAAAAAAAGGTAACAAACAAAACACTGGAGCTGTAGACATGTGAGGAAATTTATATGGCAGACCTTATCATTAGTGTGACCTTAATACTTCGGTCAGATTGCATACCTCCAAACATGTATTTGCCTGTGCTTACCCTTGGGATATTTTGGCTTTGAAAACTGAATATTCCTGTCGGATAAAAAGTCTTTGCCAGCTTCCCAGTAATGGTCACTCAGGTTAATGGTAAAGGTGACTATAGCAATATATCAAAAGCATTGAAATCAGTCTACCAAATCTAGCCTAGCTAGACTTAGTTTAACCAAAAATCTGCCTATGTTTTAAAGTGTCTACTTCTGGAAGAACATTTTACCAGGCACTTAGGGAGCTCTTCAGTCAAGCTGTAATGTGCTTGGATTTACTTATCAGGAAACCTAAGCAATACTAGAAAGACAGTTTGGGACTGAGCTGAAAAGTAAGTGCTTTCCACCTCAAATTTAAGGCCTAAGTTATATAGTCTCTTACAGGCTCAAATTTGTCCCATTTATACCATGAGACAATAGAGAATAAATTAAACCAATGAAAAACATTGACTTAGCAGCTCCTCAGGAAACAAAGGTCAACATAATTAGGGTGAGGGGTGGGCATCCAATGACATTTAATGGAAGCCATCACTGATCCTGCTACTCAGGAAAATAAAGCGCAGCATGAAGCATTTTGTTTAAGCTATGAAGGCACTGTATGTATATGTCTCTATTATTTCCACCTCCATTAAGAGAGGCCTGCTGGAACTGCCAATATTTTGAAGCACGCACATAGAGATCAGAGACTTCCAGGACTTTGCCTTCTCCTTGTATCTATGTCACTATTTATTACCGGTATCAAAACTGGTTGATGTGGAACAGTACAGTAGATGGGCAACCTGAGCAATTCAACCACATACTCTGTGTCTTAACATGTACTTCGGCGCAGGAAGATTGGAATCAGATCAGGACTTTGAATTTCTAATTGCTGGATAGTAGTGTGGCATGAAAAGGCATTCAGTGTCCTGTCATTGTTTCTTCATTAGGGAATAGCCTCTTATCTTGAAATGAATTACCAGCAGGAAACTGAATGCTGTGAAATTAGTGCCTTTGCTAGGGAAAATGAAGGCCTTTGGTTAAAAGAGAACAAATACACAGTGGAGAATGGGCTGGCCAAGGACTGCGATAGCCTGAAAAGCACTGTGCTGTTGGTTCTCCTCTTCTCAAGTCATGCTGCTGGCCCTTCATTTTCCACCTCTCCCCTTTTATTCATTCCAGTTGTCTAATTCTTCCCTTCCTCAATGTCTTGAGTCAAGCACGTCAGTCCCTTTTGGAGCCTTTTGTGTCTGTTGATCGGATGCTGTCATCTCCTTGACTATCCTTATCTGCAATTGAACCCTCCAAACCTGGGCCTCTCTACCCTCCTGCTCCACAAACCCCTCACTACTCCTTACCCTGGGCTGTCAGCATAATGAAGGCTTGATTTCAATACTTCCCCTCATTTCTCTGTTCACTGCTCTGCAGGTTAATGCAGATTCCAAACTTCAACAAGCAGCTGTTAAACATGTCATTAACACTGCTTCGGCTGCAAATGAAACTCTGCTATTGGGATTATTCCGGGAGCTATAGTTTTGTGATGAGCTTTGTCAATCACAGCTGACCTGCTGTGTACAGAATGAAACTCAGATTATCTTCTTTCTTCCTCAGACTCTTGTCATTTTTTCACAAAGAATTACTATTCTACTCCCCGAAAGATTGATTACTTGCACAAATAAGAGAGTCTGAGACATTAATACAAAATTCACAGGCTTTTCTTTATCTCAAACCTGCAACTCCCTCTACATTTCCTCCTGGTAATTATATTAGAATTGTGTACACTAGGAATTGCCATCTGATTATTATGAAACTAGTTTTGTCATGACAAAAATGAGCTTAAGTCTTGTTTTTTTGGAAAATGATCAGTACAGTGCACTGGATGAGAGAGAAGGAGATTAAATCCAACTTGCTTTCATCCATGAATGCTTTCATCTCTTTTTCAAACACAGGAAATGATTACCACTGCTATAAGCTGCAGTTCATATGAGTGAAAAAGGATAAGAAAATATTGAAAATTCTGTAACCAACAGTAGGACATAATATAGGTCTCTGTTACCCACTGAGAGACATGTACTTTATTTTTCTGTACTGGCAAAGTCAAGGGTTTCACATTTTAAGAGTTGCCTTCCACTGAGGTGTCATTAAGTACTGGAGAATATGTTAATTAATTTGCCATTTCTCCAGGTAAGGATTTTCTTTTATGGTAAGAAAGCAAAATATGCTGATTTTTTTTCTCTCATATAGCCTTTCCTCATCAGTCACTTAATGAACCTTACCCTTGTTTCTTCCAGTAATTCTGGAATATTTGAATTGCCCCAAACTGATCCCAGTATGTCCTTTGTTCATAATACTTGGAGCATATTTGGAATAAAGTAGGAAACATTTAAAATATTCTCACAGGCTGATTTCAGTTCCTTTGTGTCCTATTTTAACACATTGATCTAAATCTTTTTTTTTTTTTTTGATTTGTTTTTAATTTTGAAGTTGAGAAAATTGCTTGACCTCTTACAGAGCCCTATTTTTCTTTTAGCGGAGCATCAATTCCAATGAGCTATGCCTCTCTTGATATTAAACTCAATATTTGGAATAGGATGAACCTTTGGGCAGGGCATATATTTAAATTTGAGCTCACCTCCTCTAGTACTGCAATCCAGTAAATAAAATCATTTCAGTAAATAAAACCATTTCAAGTTTCATTGTCCTCGCCCAACAGATTTTCTATTTACAAGGCCTGTTGAGCTTGTGTTGAAAAGTAAGTCCTGGCATCATTTCCTCCGAATCACCATTCAAAGCATTTGGGTTTGTTAAATAGCGTGCCCAAGTCAGTAAGAAATTCAAACTCTCCTAGGCACCTAAGCCAACAGAGCTGCTAAATGTAAGGTCACGTTCAAAGCCAGATCATCGCCTCATGAATCATGATCACACTCTGAACAAGCGAAAAAGAAAGACTGAGAGGAGATAGTGTGTGTTCCTGGAAGAGGGAAGGAAGAAGCGAGCAAGCAAGCAGCAAACATAAGGTTTGAATCAGTAGGAAAGACTAGGATGATGAAGAGAAAGGGGATAGGGAAACTTGGGTGCCTCTTCACCCCTGGAGCTGAACTGCTAATTGTCTTCTCTTTTAACCCCTCTGTCTAGCAGAGAAAGAAAGGAGAAGGAGGTGAAGTGTGGAGTGAGTGACAAAATGCTCACCAAACAAAACCTCACAATTATTAGTAATTGAATATTTCATATTTTGAGTCATTCAAGCTCTGTGAGCCCCAAATAGCACTTTTAAGTATTCAATTTTTTTCTCCATTGACTTTAATTAAGCTTGCCCCAGGCTGGCAGTCCTGATGAACGTGGAAAACGTTTTTTATAACAGAAGTAAGCTTTCTACCAGTGCAGATTTTTTTATTTTTTTTTCTTCCTGAACTCATCCAGCTGTTATTTAAACTCAAACCCTTATTATGTCATCAGCTACAATCTTAGAAATATAAAATACAGATATATTAAACTGCTGCACCATAAATATTTTCCACTTGGTGACTGTGAAAATTACCATATTATTTCCTGATTCAGACATGCCTGATGAAGCCTAGTATTAGTGATAAGTGACTGTACATATAGTAACTTCTGCGCAGGGACTGGCATGAAATGCTTTAATGATAGGATTCACATACATACCTGCATTAATGCACCCGATCTCACATTTCCTGCTTCTCTCATTTAACCAAACCTACAGCCTTGACAGCAAAATGTCCTCACAACCATGGGGTGAGACCATTTGTAAGTAACATTTCCCCTTTATAACAGTCCCACTCTTTTACTGGCATACAATGACTTTATTGTGTCCTCATATTGTCAAGCTCAGTGGCAATGCATTGATGTCATGGAAAGCACACAAATCCATGCTAACTGCAATTATCCCCCTATTTATCACAAAAATATGATCGCTGTGGTAGCTATCTTTTTTTTCCCTGAGATGTTAAATACTCCAGTCTTAAATCGTGGCCTTTTTCTTAGAGCACATTGAAGTCCTATAGAAGCAGTGGCACAGATACATTGAAAAAGCACTTTCTGTTAAGTCAGAGAGTTGGACTTACTGTCTGGATTCTCTGTCAATATTTTTTCCTGTAATTGCTTGACTTCAGTCTTGCTATACTGATTTATACTAGTGGTGAGTTAAGATTTAAAAAGTGAGGTGATCTGACATGCTGATGAAACTATGATCTTGACAGAGTGAGACTTCAAAGGGGAAATAATCCCTAAAATCATGCAAAGCCCAGTGCAGAGACCAAAGGCAGGCTGTCTTGCAATTCCTGAGACAGTGCCAATCCCGGTTTTGTTAATTAAGTAGGGGGATTGTCTTTGGGAGCTCCTAGAGACCCCACACTCTTGACCCCAGGAGGTCAATAGTAGTCAGTGAAGTTGTTATACATGCTAGAAAACAAGTCTTCTGAAGCTTGAGAACATTCAGGGGCTGTGCAATATGGTGAATGCTTCCAAGATGGTGGTGGTGGAACCGGCTTATTCTGCTGCCTGTTCTGTAACAGGCTCTCTAGGTAAGCCCCAATATTTTGTGACACAAAAGGCTTGTTATGAAGAACTGAATTCCCTCATAGCCTCCAAAATTCTTGTTTTGCCTTGTTTTCTGTTGGGGTAGCTCCTATAACACCACGGCAAATGAGAAAACTATATTTTGCTCCTGAGATGCTTGAGTTTTACATTAAAGCTTATCAGAATAACTCTGCTTCTCTGCTCTTTCCAGTTGCAGCCCATCTGCTGCAGACTTTCAGCTTTTTACTGTTAAGTGGCATGACATGTCAGCAGCTGGTTCCTTTGGAGCCTAACCTCAAACCAAACTCACTTCATTTGTGACCATATTTGAATAACTTCTTTGTGGGCCTCCGAGGCTATGACTGTTTTCTAGCTCTGTATTTCCAAGACTGGACTTGTCCTTGCTAACTTTCAGCAGGACTCTCTTGGCCAGCTTTATGCCTGACGATATCCAGCACTATCTGTAACCATGAATCACTAACTCCTCCAGCAATTACCAAAGTTTTTGTGGTTGAACCTTTGTTACAATGAGCTAGGCAAATCGGTGGTAGGGCACTGTGCTTCCAAAATGTGGGCTACAAAGGCTGACCTGGCAAAGATGGCTTTGTACGCAACCTCACACAAGTGCTTCTCATAACCAGGGTATAGAGGTTGTGTGTGGGGCTTCTGCTATAAATATATCTTGGTGATGATGCTACATTACCAGGATACAATATTATTAGTAGTATAATGCAAAATCATCTTTGAGTACGTGGCTGTGCAGCTTATCCATACAAACTAAATTTTGGCTGTATATCAATCTGAGCCAATATGCACATTGTAGTTTAGACTAATTAATTTTCACAGGGAGGACTGCGGTCACAACAAACCTGATTTGGGGCTGCCTTGTGTTGTAGTTGTCTATGCAAGTCTGTGGGTGTTTTGCTCAAGGACACAGGGTCCTTGATCATGAAATGCTATAGGTGACTATGAAAGGTAGGAAATTCTCACCTACAATTATCTCTTTCAATATATTTATTTTCAAATTTTTTAAAGACTTTATTCACGGAAAGGGGGTTAGTTTATTTCCCACAGTAAAAATAAGAGAAGTGGGTGATCCGAGAGCCCTCCTTGCCCCTTTTCTGAAGATTTTGGGAGCCTGAACACCCAGTTTCTTATATTTGCCAGCCTGTAAACTTCTGAAATAGAGTGGCATAGTCAGTAGCAACTCATCTCCTGTATATTAGGGGGGGAAGGCCAACATGAGGGTCTGAATTTCTGTTGAGCAGGCAGAATTTAAATGGCCCTGTCCATGCAGCAGACAAAAATAGATACAAATATATTCAGTGTGAGGAAAGATTGTGGTTTTGTTTTGGTTTGTTTCTTTTACCCCTGCACTAATTTTGGCTGTATTTTGGGGCTACCCCCACTTACAGATCTTATCATACTAAACTTATCAAATACCAAATTATTTGACTATTTTCTGTGTCAAAAGGACAACATATTAAAAACAAGTCACAGACAATTCTTTTCCTGTAAAGGTTAGGGATTCTCAATGTACATTCAGAGCCATACACACAAGTGCAAATAAGTCAACTACCACAGCTATTTAATCAGGAGCGTTTGTTGATTTGAGCAGAGCCCCTATGCTGTGAAATGAAAAAAGAAAACCAAATTTTCTTGAGCAATCTTGCTGTTCCTGCTTCAGGTGCTAGGCCATTTCACTAAAGCAGCTCAGACGAGAATGTCATTAGTTCTTAAGCCCCAGGTGAATTTGCCACTGTTCCACATGATTAAGCCAGATAATTGTGTGTTGATAGCGAATGTGGTTGGTGAAATACAATTTCTAGGACCTTCCTAAACAAACACAATGTAGAAGTGAGTCAAAGTGCTGTCATTTCAGTCCTTTGTCACAGGCTTTGCACTTGCAGACATCTCTGGTGAGGACTGGCGAGTAATTCTATGGCATGTCACTGTGCTCTTAAAGGTGACCTGGCTCAGAAAGTGGATCATACATCTTTTGGCATTCAGTTTAGGGGAGGAGGGGGAAAGGGGCCTAGTTACTGTGCCTGTGAACAATGCAGGCTTCCACGTTCAGCCTGTTTTAGACTATGCATTCTAGAGAGTGCTTTGTCTTCAAATAACTTTGCAATTCCAGACAGTACCTTCAGAAGTGATTAAAATGCCATGAGTAATGTGCAATTATATGTCCTGAGAAGCAAGCCAGTGAAAACTTTTTAAGGGCTTTTTCAAACAGGATTTCTCTATCAGAGCAATGCAGACCAGTAAGCATGGGGACTGTATCCTGTCTCCGCTGACTTTCTCTGTGACCTTCAGCAGGTGACTTAAATTTTTTGATCCTAATCTGAGATGAGGCAAGACCTTAGTGGTTGGTGGTTTTTTATTATTTTATTTTATTTTATTTTATTTTATTTTATTTTATTTTATTTTATTTTATTTTATTTTATTTTATTTTATTTTATTTTATTTTTTGTTATGTTTTGTTTTTTGTTTGTTTGTTTTTTGTTTTGTTTTTTTTTGGATGATAAGTAGATATTCAGTGGCAGTGATAGCTTCAGCAACTATCTTGTGTTCTCCTAGGCACTTGTTTCTACCAGCATGGATTTGGTGAAGCACAGCTTGGGACTGCCTTGGCTGAAATATTGTCTCTTCTGCCCCCAAACAAGGATATATTTTTTTCAGCATATCCCCATCCCTGTTCCTGTCTACCACGTGGCTCACCAAATATTTGCACTGGACTAGTGCAAGTTAAAGAGGAGGAAACATGTTTAGGGCCCGGAAAGGTAGAGGAGGAAAACAAGTGGGTTGCTTATATTGACCTTGCTGCCAAAAAACAGTTGTGATTTTATTTATAACAAAAGAGCTGATAATACTCAGGCTGGCATTAAGGCGGTTGTATATTGTAGAAGCATCCTCCCCGATCTTTTTATAAAAGTCACACTAGAAATGGAGGGCGTTAGTGAGCTGATTCTACCCACTTAGCACTGTCATGAGATGTTCAAAGTGATTAATCCGTAATAAAGGAATTCATATTTACAAAAACAAGCATACAAAAAGGAAGAGACATAATCTGATGAGAAGCTGATTTCCCTGATTTACCTACATTACATCTTCTAGCTGTGCGGGGTATATCCTCAGACTTTTAAGCTACTTTATTATTATTATTATTATTATTATTATTATTATTATTATTATTATTATTATTATTATTATTTTACTAGTTACCATGTTTCTTGAAAGCTGGCAAAGGTGGAATCATTTCCGGGAAGAAGAAGCCCCTCCAAAACACAGAGTGTGTGTATAAGTATCCTGGAGATGCATCTTATGTGTCCACCAGACATTGCATGGTAACCTTTAAAACAAATGTCATGTTCAAATGTGTATGTGTGTTTGTGTGCACACACACATGCGTCTGTATGTATCTCACCTGCTAAGCTTTGTTTGTCAAACAAAAAAAAGGAGAATATGAGCAGACAGGGAAAGGATTGGAGGTATGGGACCAGAAAAACAAACAAACAAACAAACAAAAACAAACAAACAAAAAAAACACTCCTTGCCTTTTTGAGTACTTTAGAAATATTTCTCAGATCATTTTTAACTGTCTCATTTCATTCAATAAGCAGATGTGTATTATGCACGGCCTATAATATTATGTGGTAGTCCCCACAGTGGAAGAGGAAAGGAGTTTTGTGTATGGTGCCATTAAACGTCGGTTGGATATTTGTGCAAGCTAAATATTTCCAGTGTGTGTTTTTCATTTTGATGACCATTTTTTTCCCATCCTTTTTCCTACAAACTCACTTTCTTATAACACATGGATCATGTATCTCCTAAGTGCTGAAAAAGTCCCTTGAAAGACTGTTTCAGCTTTGTTTCTTGGCCTGCCTGTTTCTCTGGCTAGTATGGCTATTATTTTAACTTCTGAAAGCATGGGTCTTTGTGGGGCACTGCTAGTACCAAGAGTAAGAAACTATTCTCATTTTTCACCAAAGGCCAAAGTACTGACTAAGAAAAATGTTCTCACCTGACTTCTGGGTAGTATATTAATATTCAAAGGCGAGTGAAGAAGCCAGAATGTGTGTACCTTTAGCAAGCAGGTACAGCTTTATCTAGAATAAGACAAACTGATTAGGTTGACAGTATGGCAAGCTAGTTTAAAGCATGTGCCTTCAATTAATTTTAATTAAATTGGATTAAAAGGAAATTTTAATTTTGATGGCTGTTGCAGGGCTGAATCACAGAGGATTTATAGAAACTTTGTTCTGTGCATGCTTAACTGTCTTGCCTGAATCATGAGATTTGGAGGAAAATATTGTTGCATCCATTTCTTTCAGTGAAGGTACTCAGAACTGCCACAGAGACTGATAAACCCTGTAAAGCACAGAAAAATCGTGCTACACAGCAACTAAGGGTATGTTTAATTAACTTGTGAAGAAAAGAAGAATATGTTAGTTTTCACCATGATCTAAACTTTGTGATCATCCCTCCTGCTGAGGAGAAAAAAAAATCTAACACCATCATTTTAAAGACAGCTTTTTGGTTGGTAAGAGTTTGGAGTGTAAGTATACTCATCAGTGTTAAAAGACAAATAATTTTCCTATTCTTCACAAATTAGTACAGATAATATCTGTTTGTTAAGGGAACCAGAAAGCTTTGGTCTAAATGGCCAAAATAGAGTCCTTAAAGCAATTCCAAACAATGTCAAAATAAAATGGAGAAAAAAGAACATTGTCTACAGTCCTGTCAGAGCTGCCCTAATGGAATCACAATGTGCATTTTAGAAAAAGCAGAGGCAGTTTTTAATAATTTTAAATAATTGTGTGAAAATAGCCTTGATCTCCCCTTAAACTGCTAAATCTTTTTAATGCTTCTCTCTCTCTCTCTCTCTCTCTCACACACACACACACACACACACACACACAATAAAAAAAGGCTCCAAATGGGTTTAAGCAGCTTTGATGAATGTGAAACTTATCTGTCTGCTTGTAGTATTTCCAGAAACTGTGCTATTAAGTTGATTTGTGCAGGGACACAAATCATTAGCAAATTGGGCCTTTTATATTAAAAAGGTTTCAGTCAGTGTTTAACTCTTTGGGTGAAAACCATGCTCTAACCAGGCTTCTAGAATATAAACCTTGAGTTCTATAAAATGAGGCATTGATCTCTCTTACCCTTAATATTCAGTGTCATGGGCATTGCATGTCAGAAACTATGCTGGTCACTGACACAAACTTGCTTTTTGCTTATGCCTGAAGGCAGGTAGCATCCATGCGCTGAATGGTCCTCTGACACCTCCTGTGGCAGATAGGATTTTTCCATCTATCACTGACAGTCTTTTCTACTTATTGGAAGTGATTGTATTCCTTAGACTAATATGGGAACTAACCATAGGACCATCCACTGCTAAGATACACAAGCCTGCAGATCTGGTCTGCAGACTCAGTGTGGTATAGCCAGCTAGTACCCTTCCCTCTTGATGTTATTTTTTTAACTTTGGGCACTCAGAAATCTACTATTCCCAGAATACAGGCTATTTCAATGCCCATCCATGTCAAGGGACTAGAGAATAACAGTCTACAGCTGCCATGTCATTCTCCTTTATTTTTGTTTAATTAGACATTTTTTTTATCTTGTTTTAAATTGTTTTAAAGAAAAACAATTATTTGGCTTTCATAATATTTCAACAGTGTTCCATACTGAAGACTAATGTCACAGTTTCTTGAATATAAACTAAATGAGCTAGAGCCACAGATCTAGTCTGCTACCCTTTTGTCTAGCAGATTCAGACAGATGGTATCAACCAGTTGGAACACTCTTAGTTATAAGCCATTAAGATGAGCAGCGGGTCAGAGCCTTAAAAAATAGGTAAGTACGTATTTGCTTATAAAATGAGTTTCTAACTACTGAACAGTATAATTTAGTAAAATGGAGGCAAACCAATTTCTGTTCTGAAACTGTTGGAATACCAATTTCTGACTCTGGTGATCAGAACTATTCTCATTTTCAGTTAGCTTTATTGTTAAAGGAACCGAATTAGCAGAGAATGCCTTCATTTCATTTATAGTAGGATATTCCTCAGGCATCTGGGTAACTGGATTTCAGCTTTTAAGGGGATACTTCAAAACTTCCACAGATTTCAAGAGGTCTTGACTGGGCCGTTAAATATCCATCCCAACTGCAAGTTTTCTTCAGTTTGAGTGAACAGCAGAAAGAGTAGCTTACAAGAAAAAAAATAATCTTGTTAAGCTATACATTCCTCTAGATCTAAAATATTCTAAACCAAGCTCTTCAGGACAAAGGCTATCTTTTCTTCTCTGCCTGTAATGTGCATACAACAATGAAGTCCTGTGCTTGAGTGGGTTTCTGGTTTCTGTTATAAGACAAATAATGAATCCTACTTGGTTTAAATCTCTAACATATCTTGACTTGTTCTTGCCTTTTAGACTAGATTCTTGAGGCAAGGACTGACTTTATTTATGACGGATAACATGATGTATGCTGGTGGAGGTTAATTATAGAAAGGAAACCCAAAATGTAATAAAAACCTCCATAGTAAGGAAACAATTCTATGGAAAATTCTGCAACAGTTTTAAATGCTGTATGGTAATATCAGTATTAACAGCTTTATTAGAGTCTTGTATTAACAAGTCTTAGTGCCGTATATTAGTAGCAGCTGGCTCTGCATTAATTATCTACTAGTTTAAATGTGACAGCATTATGTATTTATAGTGGTCAGAAAACTTGTCATTAACTAACTTTATCTCAGTAAAGTAGCTCAAAGTATTCTAAATTATAATGATGAAGTAGCACAGGTCTGCAGTGTAGCTACTCAGTAATGAATATTATTTTACCTCAATGAAATCCAGAATATCTTTAAGAATGACCACTATGCAGAAACATGTCATTCAGTGTAACAGTGAACACTGCCAGCCTTTAGCAACCTGGCAGAGTGTCTTGCTTGGGGTTGCATAAACACAATTCAAACCCCTTTGGCTTGTTGAACTTACCTTACTTTTTTTTTTTTTCCTTTTTTTTTTTTTCAGAACTGTTCAACATTTGTCTGTGTTGCCCTGTAGTGTCGTGGCACCTAGCATCCTGGTGACCAAGTATTCTATGCAAACATCTCCTTAGCTGGGTTGCATTTCAAAGGATGCAACTGGATCCATATGGTGATGTACCTTATGACACACTCAGAAAACCTATCGATAGTGAAAAATTAATAATACAAGGCATTTAAATGCCTGCATTTGTGGGATATCAGGATCATTTCAGCAGCATTTGTATTAGTATTGAACTGAGTTAAAATGAAATGCATTGGCTTCATTCAAAAACTGTTATTCAGTGTTGTAGTTTTGTAATATACAACATTTCCTTTAGATCAGAAATACTAAAGTGGCATGTTTTGACATTTCTGAACTTTGTGATTTTCAGAAGTTTCAGTGGTTGATGTTTGACTTTCTGTTCCAAATTGGGATAAAAGCAAATATGAAGACAGTGAAATTTTCAGTGGGACTGAAAACACATGTTCTTTCAGCCCTAGCTGTAGCCTCATTCCACATAAAAAGAGTTTCAGATATTTGCCAGAGATACTGAATTTTGACTAGTTTCACTTTATTTCCTTACCATATGAAACAGTGGGGATGTAACATTTGTACAACTGTAATAGGTGACTTTGTTTATTAGCCAGCTTTGACAGAAGTGGAAATTTTAATATGAAAAACTGAAAATTCAGCATGTGTTTGAGTTTCTCTGGAGATGTATGAACCAGACTCTTTCTTCTTGCAGTGATTCTGTCTCTTTTTCCTCAGGGGATTCACTGTTTCTGCTTGATGTACCCCTCTCCCTGGGCGCTCCTTAAACAGAAAAGAAGGAAGTGGAGACTGACTCTTCTGCTACAAGTCCCTGGTCTGTGTGGGGATATACCAGCTCCAGGCCTCTTCTTTGACACTGTCCTTGGGAAAGGGTCAGGCACAGTGATTCCTTCAGAGACTCAGGCAATTGGAAGTCACTGTCTTTAGGGACCCTGTCAGAGCCTTTATGGCCTCTGTGATGCTCAAGTGCAGTGTGTAATCTGGTCTTCAGTGTCTTCAACCATTATGGAAATGCGTGTATTGGGAAACTGTGGCAGTTAAATATCTGTCCTCTGTCTTAGTGAATAGCAAAGGAAATTAACCCATGGCAGCCTATCTGGTGTGTCCCATCCATGTATACAAAAAAGCGTGTTTGGAGATAGTCATGGTGTTGTTCCAGTTGAGAATGAGCTTCTTCCCACGCCTGCTCAAAAGGTTGGAAAGTTTATCTTACTTCTGTAGAAAGAAGGGTGAGCACAATACATTTAATTCCAGTGAGCTCTTATCTGTAACATCCTCCATATCCTGACACTATGACACTGAAGAACTGTATCACCTCTCTAACAACACCCTCTTCATTCACAAGATTTCAAGATACATTTCAAGATGTGTTATTCTTTGTCTCACACGTAGCACAGAGTCTCAAAATGCCAAGGGACATGCAGCCATGCACAGCATTTCACAGGGAAAAACCCTTGTGATTTGCTGCGGGGGGTCTAACCACATCATTTCCCCCAGGGGCTTTGCATTTTGAGAACAATTCAAACTCCATGGCAGCAGGCAGAGTGATTTCCCCTCTCCAGCAGGGATGCTCTCTCTCACACCTTGGATCACGTTTTAGTCATCTCTCCAGCATGACAGGTGGACTTCCTATGTACAGACAGCTCTCAGGCTGCAATAATAAGGGGAGAGGGTGACAGGCCAAAGGATAAGCCAGCTAAAACAGAATGCAGAGCACGTATAAATGAAGCTGTTTGGGTGATGAGATGCCTTTGCCTCCGAAAAGCTTAAAGACTGCTTTGAGGAGAGCAGGGTCAGCTTCAAACAGCCTTGGGCGGTGCTGGTCCTGGTGTGAGTGGCGTGCTTTCTGCATCACTCACCCTGTACCATAGCAGTGAAGCTGAAGATGCTGGGGGAAAAGCCCTGAAGTTTAGACAACACACAATGGATAGGTGAGAATGGGCTTTAGTCATCCAATGCTTTTTGCGATTAAAAAAATATTTATTTATTTACTTATGTATGAAATACACAGGTACACTGAGAACCAATGCTTGCAGACAGAAATGACAGTCTGACCCAGTCAGGCAAGAGTCATGCTGTTTCCAACTGCCCTGGTTGGGAGCTGCCCACACAGCTGATCCCCACATGCAGATCTCCTAAAACTGTGTTTAACAAAAAAGTGCTGTTGGCTTGATTAATGAATCTTGTTGCTGATTATATGTTGTACTGTTATGTTTGTCCTAACACACACCTCACATTTCCTGTAAAATGGATGCTAAATCTGTGCTAATGCAACATAATCACTGCAGAAGTTGACCATGCAAGACTTTCTTTTGCAGAAACTGCCCTGAAACACCCCCTCCTGCAGGATCTGGTCAGATTGCTTTGCTCTACAAGTACCCAAGTACCTGAAAAGTTCATTACCCAAGCCAGTGGCATGCAGATATTACAGGCTGCTTTTTTGCTTTTTTTTTTTTTTTTTTTTTTTTTTTTTCTTTCATTATTTTACTTGGATTTTTAGTGTTACAAGGGTTTTCCCCAGGTTTAGAGCACTGGTTCAGCCAAACCTCAGCCTTGTTTGGAAAGTAGTTTTTAATACCTACCTGGAGTGTGGGTGAAGGTGAAAGTTGTCAGGCTGTGAAAAATGGAATTGGTGTTGGCTGACCTGAAATAGGCCGTAAAGTTCTATTCCTCACAAAGGCAAGATATATTATTGCTGTAACGCCATTATTCCGCTCCATCACTTTTAAACCTTGTTCCCATTATCTGCAAGTTAAATATAACCCTATGTAAAAACAGGAAGGACAGCACTAAGTTGTCCAGCTTAACAGCACACACTTAAAACATAATAGAGCACTTGTTACTGTATTTTATGGAACGGAAACTCCAAATGTAAAGATGTATTAAGGAAATATCTCAAAGTTATTAGGGAAGGATATTTACAATTACAGATTGCTTTATATTATGCTTTTATGAACATCTCAGGAAATGAAATAGCCCTCAGCTGTAGAGAGTGAAGAGGGAGGTAATTTTCCTTAATACGGGTGATAAAATTAATCTGATTGAAATCGCTAGCGATTATTTCGCAGAATACTGAGTGGCAGTACAATCACTTACACTCTTTTATATTTTTTTAGTCAAAGCTCGTGTAGATGAAAGCTAATTACAAAGTAGTGATGTGAAGCGCTAAGGAAATAGTTTGTATAGCATAGAACAGGCACAGCTAATTGGGGTTTGTGATTACACAGATTGTTGTTAGGGAGAATTAACTACCAGCAGTCTCTCCTGCAAAGCTTCTCATCAAGGGAAAGTAAAAATAGACACTGGATCTGTTATTTATCTAATTATGCTATGAATATTTTCACAAGCATGTTACACACTCTCAAATGGTTTGTTGTTCAAAAACTTTCGGTCTCATGTTGCTTCTGATCAAAGTATCAATATGAAGTTTCTGACATTCGATTTTTTTTTCACTTAATATTGCACACCCAGTCCTTCCACGAAGCTATTCCTGGAAACAGAGTTGTACGACTTCAAGCATTGATACAGAGCACCGTGGTAGCAGGAGTACATCAAAATGATTACTGGAAAGGTGACTAGACAGAGAATACTGCAGAGAGTGACCAACCTAAGAAAAGCCAAGATAGGTTTGAAATACCACTGAGAAATTTTTGTTTAGCAATTATTTTTTAAATCACTGTACATGCCTATAGACCGCTAAAGCCTTGCAAATAAGCAAGAAGACAGAAGACAGGCCTTTGTTTTACACTGCTCTGTGCAGAATGGGAAGGGGTGGAGGGAGGAGATGTTCCATATGGAGACCCTGATCTTGTAAACTAATCTGCATGGGAGACTCCTTATGCTGCATGGAGCCTCACTGAAATCATTAGGACTCTGTATGGTGCAGTGTGTAATCAGGCTGATAATAGATGCTCATTGAATTTGTTACATGTTTTGCTTTTCTTTGTTACTGCCTTTTACTTGCTGACCTGGAGTAGCTTGCTGAGATTGAAAACTGTCATGTGACAAAGTTTCAGAGAAATCTGCAAGAGCTAATGCAGAAAGCCGCTTAGAGTCCTAATTTCTGTGGGGATATTAAATTAATGGATGTTACTTAATAACATATTCAGCAAACTTTGGCCATTAGCAGAACAGCTGCAAGAATTTTGGAGGAAGGCACCTGAAGGATTTAGTGGTGGGTTGTTAAACTACATATTAGTAGTCCTAACATAAACATTTGTCAGTCTCAATAGAAGTTCTTGTAAGGGGAAAGGGGGGGGCGAGGGCAGTGATTCTAAAATGCTTTGCTTAGGCACTATCGTTCAAACAAATTGGAAAGCATTAATATTACTAGTGAAAGGAGCACCACACCTTCCTGTGAGCAGTACTTCCTGGCATTGCTGATTCTTGGTGGAAACCTTATATACTCCTATTTCCATACGTACAGCATCTCTGTGTACCATCCCTCAAGAAATGCTTGAATAACACCCAGCTGCATTCTGCACAGGGACTGGATCCTCAGCATTTGTAAGACATTTTAGGAGACAACTGCAGTAGGGAAGTATTTTCCATCTGCATAATCTCAATTTTCTGTATTATACGGTCTTTTCTGTATTATACAGTCTTTCAGACTCAGTATAGAAGCCTGAAGATGAATGGGTAATTCATAGCAGTTTAATAATTCATATAAAAAATAAGAGCAAAAAGGGTCAGAAGCAGCTTCTGAATTTGGGTGGCCAATTTGAAGCATTTGGGTTTGCTTTGTAAAAATGTTGAGTTCCCACAATCTCCACTCTGACTTAAAATTGAAATGCCCCAAGTCAGAGAACCATTTTAGTATAAGCTCATATGTTTTTACTTTGCTCTCTCTCTCTCTCTCTTTTTTTTTTTTTCCCTGAAAAAATCTTCAGGCCACAGCTTGCTAAGCTGTGAGTTGTCCTATCATCCAGTGGTTCCCAAACTTGAACTAGCAGCACTGAAAACTTCTCTCAGCAGTCCAAAAATTAGTCCTGCTGTGCAAATTGCTCTGTGCCCAGAAGTATCTCTAGATGGCTGGATTCTGTGGAGAATCTATAACTTAGTGTAGATCAGAGGGATGGGCCATAAGCAAAGCTCCTGTGGTTCAAGGACCAGGTAACCTGGTCTGTGCACCTACCCTCAGTGAAAAGTCTCACCCTCAGCACAGCTTAGCTATGAAGAAATGTTGTATGGAGCACCCTGGATGGGTGATTTATATATCCTCCATGCAGATAAACCCAGAATGATTTGAAATGTAGTGATATGAAATGTGCTAACCAGCAATACAAAAAATAAAATAATTTTTCTAAAAATATAGTATTATGTATTCACAATAAAAGGATAGATGTACCAAAAAGATTGAGATGAAAAAGTGCTGCTATACCTTAAAAAAAAAAAAAAAAAGATTTATATGCAGAACTGGAGTAAATTTTTTCCAAAGAGACTTTTTGCTCTGGATGGTCAATTTAAGACAAGCTGGATCTGATTTTCCAATGTGCTGAGGCCCTGCAGCTTTCACTGACTTCACACTGAGATGCCTAAAATCAAACCAATAAATAAAGCACCAAATGTCCATAACAGTGCCGGTTCTCCAGCCCCTTAACTCCCCCCATCCTTTCAGATACAGTGGGAGGCTGCCTCTCCACTCTCCATCCCCTAAACAGAGAGGTGAAGAGGATCCTCAGTTGTGATAACCAGCACTGGGAGGGGAGCTAGAGGAGACCTGCAGCCTGTCAATATTTCTGTTCTACAGTACTGCCAAAGGGTAATGAAGGGCCTCTGTTGGACTATGGATATTATTCCCTGATGTGGTGTCTGCCTTCAGAGTAAGGAGGTGGCATTTAACAGCCCTCTGCAATAGGGAGAGGAATAGGAAAAAGGGAAAGAATATAGAAGAGGAAACCTTACCTACTGTTTGGTTTAATTTACATTTGGAAAAGGATCAAGGACAGAGTCACAGTAGACAAAACTGTTCTTAGCAGGAATAATGTATAAGAGGCTCTCATTTTTCATGTGGGTACACAGAGGATGTACTTGATCAGACAAGCTGTCCACCTCCTTCAGTAAACTGTTTATAAAATTGGCTAGCTTCAGATGAGTATGCCAGAAATTCTGTGTTAGGCTGTTACAAAGACAACTTACCCACAGGGAAAATTTCCTTCTAATCCACAGACGTAATGCCCTGAAGCATAAGAATTTACATCCTTTTCCAGAAGTCTTGGAATATTTTTTGTTTGTTTTCCTGATCTTTACTACATGAAAAAGCAGATATTTTGAAATACTAAAGTTCAGAATTTTCACTATTACAATATTGTAACACACACCTGTGAATAAATATTTGCTATTTATTTCAACCAGATAACGACTACAGATATAATGTAAAATTATATACTTTTTCATACTATTATTAATGGTTTGTCACTAGCAAACATGGTATTATATATATATATATATATACAGTTTCACTGCCATTCTGTATGAGCAGAAAATAAAAATTATATTATATGGATGTATGCAAATGATGAAGGGTCTGGACCTGTGCTAAGTAATTTTCCTGTGCTCCTTTACTTTGTCCACCTCAACTGACAGCCACTGAAAATTAAATGGTTTTCAATAAAAAATCTGTAACCTGAAATGAATCCCTACAGGATAATTAGAGTATCTTGCTCATAAAAAGTAATCATGTGTCTTCCACTCGTGAAGAATCCTCCATAGCTGATCAGCAGCCATGCAATGCCGGTCAAGCCAGATCTTTAATGCCCATCAGAAGCAGCACTCGGCTGAGATATGTCACTGTGTCACACTGCTCAGGGATGCACACAGATGTACACTTCCTCGAGCACACAGTTTTTTACTCCATGCCAAGTGTACTGTATTGCTTTCTGCACTCCTGATCTTCGTGGCACTGCCTCCACCATGCCTCCTGCTTTCCTATCCCACCAGTCCACACCCCTCTTCAGCACTTGTTCTAGGACAAAGTACATCTTTCCCTGTTTGGCTTCCTATATTGAAACTTCTGCCACCACTAAGGGTCTTAGGGTTCATTTGGTGGAGAGAGATATTGTTCCAGTCAACTCAGGTCTAAGTATTTTAAGCTACAACTTTAAGCAGGTCTTAAAATACACCTAATTACCAGCCACCAGGTCTGACAGAAAACTGGGCATTCCTGTCCCAAATGCCATGTAGTCACAGAAATACTACACTGAGCCTGTGCCAGAGTATAGTATCTCTCAATAGCACCTATTTCCTTGGGCTTGAATCTGGACTTCCAGCTCAGAGCACAAGCCAGCCAGATACAAGTCTTCCATCAGTCGTTCTGCAGAAATGCACCAAATGAAACGACCAAAAAACACAAACAAAAATAACTTTGGCTTCTATGTATTTTAAAGAAACTCTTTCCTATTAGCTAACAGGCCAGAACTCAGTAAATCTAATGAACGGAGATATTGATATTAATTGTCATTATTTCTGTGTGTTACTTGGGCACCTAATTAGGATCTCCTTTGCAATATATTAAAGGTATTCCCAGAGACAATCTACAAAGGACACACATGAAGGACAAAGGAGAGAGGAAAAAATATTCTCTTATTTTAAGATGACAAACTAAGGCAGAAAGAAGCTTTCCCTCAGTAAGGTGAGAGATGGAAGAAATATGAACAGTGAAAAAAAAAGGGACTGAATTTTTTCTTTATTTTTATTTTTTTTTTAGAGCCATTGACTTTGGGAGTCAGCTTTCACACCCAGTGATACACTTTGGGTGTAAATTGTGGTACAAAATTTAAGGAGGATCATTGACTTGATTTGTTTTCATGTGTGCTTCTACATGTAGATTAGCATTATTCCAACATTACAATGCAGACTTAATGGGGACTTTCCTGTCCTATGTGAAGTTCTTAGTGTTCCAGCTTTGCATGGAGGTGGCTGTGAGACCAGATGGATTTTTTCAAGAGAAAGGGGAAAAAGTCCAAGTCACTGCCCAGTCATCTATCAGACATGTAAAGGGTGAGAGGTTCTGCCAAAATGGGTAGAGGGGTGGCTAAAGCATGTAGGTGGCATTCCTTCTTTTTTTAGTCAGATAAAAATTCCCTCAGTGCAAAGACAGATATAAGTCTGAAGATAACTCTTTATCTCAACCTAAGAAAGACGTGTAAGATGAATCACATTCTGGAAGAGCTCCTCTCAGCCTAATGCACTTTAGATGTCTACAAGTATGTTTGCAGGATCCCAACAGCTTAGCAATTGCTTAGCAGTGAGTCCCTTGTAGTCTCCCTCATGGAAGCTACTCTGGTGTGTGCAGGTGGTGAGGGACCTTTAGTATGGACAGACTGACCAAGGCTGGACCTCAGACACCTGGGAAACTTCAGTCTAAATTTTCACATATCCAAAGCTTTCTTGCTTCATCCGAATTGGACTCAAAACTCTTCTCACTCTGAGTGAAATGGCTGCCATATTGTGTTTCTATAATGCACATCTGCTCTGTTTTGTTTTCTGAGCTGGCTGCCCTGCCCCTCATAAAAACCTCTCATCATTTTAGGGTGGTGCATGAGAACCTTCCTGTACCAACAGCCACCTGGCCCCAAGCAAAGGATTTCAAGGATAAGAACATAAATTTCCTTAAATCCTGGAAGCTTGGCATGGTTTTACTGTAGCTACTTTAGTGGTAGTAACTGAGCCGTTATGAGCATGATAGAAATTGATGCATATTCTTGGAGAATGACAGACTATATCTTAATGTAGGTCTTTTTATAATACTGACTCTATGAATACATGAAGCTGCAATTTATTTACACCTTTGGTTAGTTTATAAAAAATGCCTTATGCGGATACTTTACAGGGCTATAGCTTTTAGTCCACACATATAAATTATCTAATAACTAGCATGCACCCAAAGCTCAGTGGGATTCACATTAGTGATGAGAAACATTTCCAATTACATCCCCTGAAGGTCTGAGTTTGCGACAGGCTCTGTCCTGAGTTTTTACCACAATGCTTCTAATACAATAAATATTCAGTAAATAGAAAGAAAAAGGGAAGAAGCTGTCAGTGTCTTGTGGGAGCCTCTCTTCAATTCCTTGCCTGTGGTGTATTTTGCTTGAACATTGCCATGGCAAGTTTTATCTACATGTTTATCTATCTGTCTACACCAGTGGATATATTGACCAGGATATTATCCCCCACCCACCTCTAGCTTTGTCCTGGCTCTTAAATATCCACTGTTACCTAATCCTTTGACAGCCTCTACAGCGTTCAACTCCTGGGTGCCTCAGTACAGCAGGGCACAACAGATTTGTGTATAGCTAAATCACCCCATGAGAAATTCCCTTGGTGCCCATTTTCTACTTAAACTGGTGATTAAGTATCTCTATCTACTACAATTTGAAAAGCATCAGAATGCTCCTAGGTGCCTATTTCAGCTGGTTGGAGAAGTAATTTAGTTTTCATGGGAAATGTCAGTTTCCTTTCCTTTCCTTTCCTTTCCTTTCCTTTCCTTTCCTTTCCTTTCCTTTCCTTTCCTTTCCTTTCCTTTCCTTTCCTTTCCTTTCCTTTCCTTTCCTTTCCTTTCCTTTCCGTTCCGTTCCGTTCCGTTCCTTTCCTCTCTCCTCTCCTCTCCTCTCCTCTCCTCTCCTCTCCTCTCCTCTCCTCTCCTCTCCTCTCCTCTCCTCTCCTCTCCTCTCCTCTCCTCTCCTCTCCTCTCCTCTCCTCTCCTCTCCTCTCCTCTCCTCTCCTCTCCTCTCCTCTCCTCTCCTCTCCTCTCCTCTCCTCTCCTCTCCTCTCCTCTCCTCTCCTCTCCTCTCCTCTCCTCTCCTCTCCTTTTTTTTTTATCTGTTTCTGGTTTTGTCATCAATAATGAGCACATTTGGTGGGAAATCTGTATCTTGTTAAAAATATCTTCCAAGAAGAAAAAAGTTTAACAGCCCAAAAGTAGAAATGCATATCTATATACAGAGACATAGTATTACTTAGAAAACCACTTATAATGAAGGGTAAGCTTCATAGTTAAAAAAAAAATAAAAAATAAAAAAATGTGAACCATCTGAATGCTAGAGCTGAGTGCACATTCAGTGTTAATTGAATTCTCTTATGCATTTGCCTAGCAAGGGATACTTAAATTCACATACACTCTTTGGCCTTTGTACTTATTTTCTGGAACAAAGCAGCAATAACTGCGGTAGATCTGGGCAGATGAACATTTTCTTTGCCTTGAGGGAGATAGAGTCACTGTTCACAGCTGCTCCTACCCTACTTTCCCTTCTGGTTGATAGCATGGGCAGTGTGTCTGCACAAATGGACAGCACCAGGACTCTGCTTTAGCTGATGGTAGTGGGTGGCTCAACTAATGGCTATGTTCTGAGATGGAGATATACATAAATGGCTCTGTACAGGGCCATGGTAAGACATTTCAATCATATTGCCATGCCTCCATACCATTTTTAAGGATGGTATAAAATAATAACCAGAATTAATTATTTAATTAATTGTAAGGTAGTATGGCATCCTGGATATGAGCTTTTCTGAAAACTCAGCCAGCTTGCTTAAGTATAAGCGCAATGATAACACGGTTGTCATGCTTTTAGTGCCTGAAACAGTGCCCTGCATATCCCTATCTACTACTCTGTCCCAGTAAATGTAATGACCAGCGCTGCTTTCTGACACCAAGTGGATGGCATGCTCATGTCTGCATGGCTAAATTCCCTTCTCCCTGCATTGTCCCTGTTGTCTCCTGGGGTCCTTGATCTGACCCATTACCTGAGCAATACCTGGGAGACTGCTAGCTGGCATGTGCCCAAAATGTGTCAGGCAGTATACTAGCAATTAAGTGCCATGGATGATCATAGGCCTGGTCCCAAACACTGATTAACTCACAAGGAGAGAGGCAGCTGTTGTGAGCCATGCAGAGTGATGGCTAGCTCACAGGCAGCTTGCTGAGACAAAGCTGTATCACAAAGTGTAAGCCTGTCTTCTGTAAATTCTGCACATTTCCAAGGCTCGGTAGAGAAAAACAAGAGTATGACAACAAGAGAATGCAAAGAATCAAGGCAGTCTGCAGTCTCATCCATAATCTTGGTCTCTACCTCAAAATTTGAAAACTGATGGCTTTTGTCTCACATGTTGGCCTTCATTAGATAGGAGCTATTTGCAGTTGATGGAAGCTGAGGAACCAAAGGGACTTCTCTTTCCTTCTTTAAGGAAATAGAGGATCCTGAACATGAACCTGTTAAGTGGCGCTTGTTATAATAGCAATACATAAAGAAAAAAGTGTCCTCTCCCTTATCTTATCCCCCCCCCCTTTTTTTTTTTTTTGCTGTATTTTATACAGCTATACTGTCTCTTTTATCTGTCTACCATCCACTCTCCCTAATGACTTTTGAGCCTGTTGAGCTCAACCAGGTTTTCGAATGAAGCAGTTTCAAAAGATGATGCCTCGAAGTAAGTGAAGCACTTAATATTGTCATAAATACTGGCAACTGAGTAAAAGAGCACCTATAACCCCTTGTAAAAATAAAGTGAGTATGGTTTGTGCCATGTGGCAGCAACTTGAAGCCAATCAGCAATGATATTCTATATAGTGGCTTTGCTGTCTCTTGTCTGGGATGGTGTTGTAAAGACTGTGAGGGAAAACTTGGTTATTCCAGGCAGAGCCTTTAAGGATTAAAAGACACAAATCTATAGAAAAAACTCATTTCATTAGTCTGTCTGCTCTTAGACAGCATCTGGTCTAAACTCACAGGAGCCTGGCAGGAGACAGCCAGGCTGTGCTGGACATACCTGTTTATGATGCATTGCTTAATTTCCTGATCTCTAATCAGTGTCCCAAGTGGCTTCATCCTAAAATATGTACTTAAATAATTTCTCAAAAAAACCCATATCTTTCTTCCCAAAAACCCTGAAGAACTGCTTAGCTGTACACACTTTCTGGGTATATCTCCAATGCAAGTGTGTTGCTAGCTTCTGCTATGCTGAAAACTCTTGTATACAACCGTAAAGTTCATTTTTATACACACAGTTCATACTTAAGCGAGAGAAGAAAGTATACTCTAAATACAAATCACCGTTCAATTAGGATAGAGGTGTTTTTCACAGAGTATTTCTGGCACATCCCCAAAAACACACATTACACCTAAAAGATGCAATACTTGAGGATCTTCTTCATTTTATTCAAATTAGCTATATGCCTGCACATCATTTCACCACTGCATGCATCAATTTAGTGAAAAAATAATAATCTTCTGCATGTTCTCAGTCTGCATCTTGCTCGTATAAAATCAATTTATCCAGAAAAAGGTTATGTCCTGCTTCTTAAAAAAAGGCTATTTTCGTGCCAAATTTCCATTTCAGATCTGAAGCATTTAAGGTAGAGTGTTATTATGAGGACCAAAAGTAAAATAAAATAAAATAAAATAAAATAAAATAAAATAAAATAAAATAAAATAAAATACAAATAATAATGGTAATAAAAATTATAAGTTTTACACAAGGGAAAACTTGATTTTCTCATGTTTAAAGATGACACAAAACACATATGCTAGAAAGATGTTTAAAATACCAAACTGTTCATACCTGACTCAGTCAAATGTGCAAAAAGGGAGGCTGTTGTTATTTTCTGAATAGTGTGGATTATTCCAAACTTCCTCAACTCTGTTAGCTCAAGAGCAGCTGAGACTTACACTGGTGGCTGCAGCCTCAGTCATTTCTCATCTCCCACACACATTTGCTCATGTCAGTGGGAGGCAGTGTGGGCACTGGTTCTGACAGTTTTAAACCAGAATAAATTTTATTTCTCCTAGATTAATTATCTAATGCACTATTGTGAATTAAAACCAGCTTATACAATCTTTGAAGGATGTAGATGGCAAAATAGCAAAAAACAGATTTGACCTTCAGCGATGGAAAATTTCAGCTCACACATAATCATTTCAACATACTCCAGTGGTTGGCTAGAAAGCTACAATTCTAATGAAAAAACTTAAGTCTGAACATTTAGTTGACTTTGTATTGTGGTGACACTGAGACAGCTAACCCAGACAAGTCAGAGGTGAGCAACTACAGTTCTGAGCTGGGGAGGTTAGAGAGGAGCAGGTCTGGAAGGAAAGAAGGGTTCCTCTCCACAGTCTTCTATATAGCCACAGGGTGCTAAGCTCATTCAGAGATTTCTGCTTTTGGAGATTGAATCAACATTACATCCTGGACATGGGACCATTCCCACGCCAGCTCAGTTCATGTAAACGAAAGCATGAAGTTAAATAATGTGTAAATCCCTAAATGTCTCTTAGTGCGCCCAGTATAAGCCAGAGTCCAAAATAGTAATGGTATGCAAGAGAAAATTTCTCAGTTAATGAATGGGTTACATTTTTCTGGTTTTGCATATACAGCTATGTTACCTATGTAAAATACAAACTCATGGCTGTGAGACATGCCTGTGATGTTTAATTCTTATCCATTGTAAAATGCTGTTTGCTGACACAATTTGAGATCAGATAAAACACATATGCAAGTAGTATTATTTTTTTTTTTGTTAAAGCAGTTAAATAATAAATGTTTTAACATTATTTTTTTATTATATATGTTCCACCTTATTCTTTAACTTGCAGTCAGGCCTCAGACTTAAGATCACCCATGCACATATTAAGAAATAGTGTGTCTGTCAGGGTATTATATTCAACGTCTAAACTATTTTTTCCCCTGACGCTACTCTTATTACTTATTTTACAGCCTGTTGTTTTGTCAGTTCCCATATTGACTGTGACCACAGAGTATCCTTCTGATAGTGCATTATTAATAGCTATGCATTAATAATAATAAAAAAGCAATAGCAGAAATTATAGTTTTTATCTTTATATTCATGCACTAGCAAAGTAGAAGCTCAATTCAGAATTAATATGGGAATGTTTCAAGCAAATGCAAATAATTATACAAGCATACAATGGCAAAACATGAGTTCTCTGTGGGTGCATGGAGAATTTGACATAATTTGTCTTATTCACAGTTTTAATATTTTAAATAACCAGAATTCTGACTATGTATGCCCACTCCTTTTAACAAATGAGTTGCTATTTCCTCATTTACTGTATGGTGCTTATCCAGAAAAAAAACAAAACAAAACAAAACACAGGAACAACAGATGCCAGCTGCTGAATGTTAGTACTATATTTCACACAATGTTCAATTGCTTCATACCAAGACAATGATCAAGAACAATAATTCTATAAAAATGAAAACTATTATATTCCATTTTGCTTTTTTAAATGAGAGAAAAATAGGGCAAAAAGAAACTGCATGCCACAGAATTATTTTTTTATTGTCAGCCTAACTAACCCACAGTTCTCTTCACTGTATGTTACAGGCAAGTTCATTCCTTCAGAAATACGTAACCTTTTTTTTGGCTGTGGAGTGAAGTATCCCGGTTTACCTTGCTATGCTAACACCTGGGTCTAACTGCTTTAAGAAATTCATGGGTCAGGTTGAGCTGGCTTTCATAGAGTTATGATTAGGGTTTTACAGTTCTGGAAATTAGTCCTATTTGGTCAGGATTTTAATAGTTTTTCTTGGTTTACTACTCTGGATGGAGACCCAGTTTTTATAAGAAAATAATTATTTCCATATTAACTAAGTTTGACAAACAACTGTGTAAGTGAGAGCACAATAATTTGGTAATATACCATATGTTAGTTACACTATTAAGAATTTGGATGCGGTTAGAGGTGTTGTATGTGGAGAACATTGCTATGCTGTTCAAGATCCACATTAAAAACAAGATTCTGATATAGTGCAGGAGCCTAAACTTGTCCCGTCAGTATGAATAAAAGGAAATGAAACCCATGTCATAACAGTTGATTAGGAAAGTTAAAAAAGAAATGCTAAAGTGCACATACAGAGGCATTGCATCATGGTGTCTGGAAATTTGAAATGAGCCATTACTGAGAAAACAGTTAATGAAATTGTCATGCAGCTAAATTGTACCAATAAGACTATACTTAAAGAGTACTTGCATGTAATATATAAAGTACCATTGTATATTATTGCAAATTGCACAACAGAGAAAAGAATTGGTTAAAAAGACCCAGAAGCTTCTCTTTTCTGTTTTGCTCAGTAGGGACATTTGTGTTTAGGTTTGCATGCAATGAATATGCATAATATTTAGCTTTATTCTTGTCGCTGTTTACAACGTATGCTGCTTCTGCATCGGCAAACCATATTTCCCATTTGGGACAAAGCACAATGCATACTACAGAAAGAAGGGTCAGTCTGGGTTTACCGTTATCTTTCAGCTGGGAAATCCCATGATCCAGTTCTTTCTTCGCAGCTTCCTTGGGTGTTCTACCAAACAGCAAATTACATTAAGCCAGGTAGAGAATTTGAAGGAAATCCTCTGTTCCTCTGGCACCAAGTTCAGGTTGCTGGCTGGGTCTAGGGGATTTTATGGGGATTGAAAGGGAACTTCCTTTGGAAACTTTCCATATACTTGTGTATCTGCATGTATACAGACTGTGGGAACTCTGGAGCTCTCCATATTTTCTCTGGCTCACAAGCCATCTCTGCTGTGACTCAGCCTTCCTTAGGTTACAGCTGAAGAGGACGATAATTCTCTTATACTGTCCTAAACAGCTACATTTCAATAGGATGCAAAATACATCCCCAGATCAGTCCAATAATTCAGGTGGTGGAAGAGATGCTTTTGCAGATGGGAGACTTCTGAGTAACCTCTCAAATTACCACAACCTTACTGCAAACCGTTGCAAGTCAGGGCAAACCAGCACAGAGGCAACACCACACTAACCCAGCCACTGTGCTACCTGCTTCAGATCACTGAGACAGCCAAGTTATGGCTAAAAAGACTTACAATCTATCCAGACAAAATCAACAGAGATGAGAGTGATCATGGAAGCAATTTGCTCCTAAGTTGCTTTGCTGGTCTATGCTGAGTCAGAGAACTGACACAATAGTCAAGAGAATCCTGACAGCTAGGTCACACTGTGCAAGGAGATAGTGGCCATGTTTCCATATTCTACTAGAAGTACTTTTTGAGCACGTGGTATTTAAATAATAATATTCTGTTAACACATACCCTTCAAGAAGCTGAGGAATTTGCAGCCCGGTATTTCTGATATGGACAGCTTAAAAATTATACTAAAATTCTATTAGTTTTGATTTCAAAATTATATCTTTTCCTCAGTTTTCAGAAGAGGTAATTGCAAGTATTACTAGAGAGACATGTAGTCTGAGGAAATATGCTTTCCTTCTGATGGCATTATGCTCTAAGGTGCCAGACTTCCTTGCATCTCATTTGTGTACTTGCACACTCAGTATTTCCACAAGAAGGATGGCTTCAAAAAAAAGCAAACAACAAACTCACAATTCCATTTTATTTAAACAATGATATATTTCTAATAGATAAAATTTAATTTTCAAGAAATAGTTAATATTCTCTGCTGGAAGGGAAGATGACCTTGTAAAAGCATGTAGGTATGTTATACAAAAGGGCTGAATTTGTCTCCCTTTTCCTCACATAATTCAGTGGAAAAATACAAACTGCTGTAATGAGGTTTATAAACTACCAACTCTCAAATCTGACTTTAAAATTTGGTTTATTTAGAACATAGAAATACACATGAAATTTAATCAGCATCTCAAGTCACATTATGTACTCTCTGTTCGACAGGAACTGAGCACATAAATTAGCTGAACTGGGAGCTAGTCCCAGATCCATCCCTACTTGGCTACAGCACCTTTTGCTAGGAACTTCCAGCAGGGGAAGCTCTTAGCACATCAGTGTCTTCACACTTCAGAAGAGAGCAAAGTTTAGTCACAACGGAGCAGGAGGTGGTGTGGGGAGGGGGCAAAGAAAGGGAGGAAAGAAGAACCTACTGTGCCATAAAAAGTGATGTTAGCAAATTAGAAAAAAAAAAAAAAAAAAAAAAAAAAGGAAAAAAATGTATTCCAATCCAATGTCTTTCTTGCACCATAGAAGTTTGAATCACATATATACAGGCTATACAAGTGCAGGGGCAGGGAGAGCATTTTTTGTATGAAACTTTGTGGCTCACAATACTCCTTCTGTGAGGGAATGGCATCCAGTTTGGGACTGACAGGCAAGGCAGCCTACAAGCTTTGTGCTGGCACACTAATCCCTTGTCTATGGGTTACTGAAAAAGTACTTGCATTTTTGTTCCCAGTTCACCTTGGTGAAAAAAACCAATTCCACATATGATAAATCCAGTGTCTGCAGAAAAGCAGTCACCTAATTGCACAGTGAAGCAGAAGAAAGCCTTGCAAATGGTATACAATTTTCAAAGTGTTCCAAGCCTTAGGCAAAAGCCTTTCAACTGTGTCTAAAACTGAATGATAAAATATGTTGTACAAATTATCTGTGAACAGGAAACATGTGGTAGTGGCAGGGGACTGAAATGTAACACTTGTAAAGAAATGGGAACTGCCAGTCATTTATACCCTTTTACTTTTCTCTCAGTCACAAGTTTCATCATATTTTTTTCGCCATCAGTTGATGTTCAAGTTAATAATAAGACATTTATCAGATCTCACTAGGCCAATTACAGTGTTGCAGCAAAAACAACAAAAAGCAATACCCCATAAGAAGCTAAAGGTTTAGTTTTGTGTCTTGCTTCATATTTTTATAGAGCTTCCGTTTTATCACTGTGGGAATACGTGTGGATAGAATTTTGAAAGAGGTTCAGTACCACAGAAATGCCTGGGATGCCAGTCATCGGCACTTTAGACTAAAGTAATCATAAGTTGAGAGAACTTTCTCAATTCCTGTCTATGAAAAAGTATTAAAAATGAAATAGCGAGAGAGGAAGAAAACGGAAATGCACAATTACTGTTCAGCAGGAATATAATATAAAATAAAATAAAATAAAATAAAATGCACAAAAAAGCACCCTTTTATTCTGAAAGCTCATTTCGGCTTCCTTCCTCTTAAAGTTCCTGCAGTAATGGCGTATCTTCTGTTTTTTAAAGATGTAATCTTTATCACCAATACCAACCACTGTGCACTGTGGTCCTCATTGATGGAATTTTTTATAGCTAACCTCCAGAAAACACTTCAAGGGTGAAGGGAAGTCAAAAAAAACTTTTTCCTTTTTTTTTTTTTTTTTTTTTTTTTTTTTTTCACCTTACACTATAAGAAGCAAACAGTACTGCCACAGTATTGCCATATCTCAAGAAATATTTTTGGGGAAAAACTTGAGATTTAAATGTAATGATTAACAATGCCACTTGAAAGCTGCCAAAGAAAAACAACAACAACAACAACAACAAACCACTAACAATCAAAAATACCACAGACTTTTATCCATGCCATTTTTTAGATAACTGGGCATATTTAGGCCCTACTTTTCCAAAGCATTCAATACATGAATCATATAAAAGTGTGTGAAAGTCCATCCACTCAGCGCAGTTCTTAAGTGACATGATGAATGACACCACAAACCTGATTTAAGACAGTATTAGTTCACTGTGTATAGCTGTCCTAATTAGACCACATTAGGTGTCCACAGTTTACTGTAGAACTAGAATCATTCATGCCCATTGTGATAACATGGCTGGTGTAATTTGGTTAACTGGTGAACATGCAACATTAGTGTCTGTCAAATCAAATTCCTGCTGATATTGCCTGTTACATATACAACACAGAGAAGTACTTGAGAAAGTAATCAAAATTTTGATTGTGTCTTAAATAAAATGTCTTGCTTTCAAGTTCTGCTAACAAGTGTAAGAATTAAAGGTTTTCCAGCATTCTGAGAGACTAATGAAGAGGAGGTTGTATGATTTAAAGGCAAGCTCATTGAGCTGGCACTCATTAACATAACTAGGCAAACAATAAGTGCTTTTTTTTATTATTATTATTATTCATTGTCCAAACCCAGGCATTGGAAAAAAAGAAGAAAAAAAAAAAGAAAGAAAAGAAAAAAAAAGTCTCAATCATATTTTAAAAAAAGTTTTGTAACTAAAATAAAATCCAAACCAAATTTAAAATTAAAAAATCATGCCTTACCTCAAAGTGTACTTAAAAAAAAAAAAAGTATTTTTTCTTGGAAGAATGAAAATGGAAAATAATAATTTAAGTTGAAAAGGATAAAAAAATATTTTGAACACATTTAATACTGTCTACTTTATTTCTTTTTAAGAGTTGTGTTACACATCAGAAACTGGAAACACATTGTAAATTTCCTGAATCACATTTAATTCCCAACTACTCAAGTTGATCACCCCTTTCCATACAATAAAGTCTTTTCCTGTTAGAAAAAAAAGAAGCATTTGGCATTTGAACAATTTGAAATTGTTGGAGCTTCCCTGAAGCACCTAACTTTCTTTCAGAATTAGGTAGGTTCTCCTAACTCTGCTAAATAATAATGTCAAAATAATGACATCCACAGGTACCTGTCTGTTTTCTTTTTCTTCTGAGGAATACAATTATGGAACAAAATCAGTTTTAAAGGAGAAAAACAGCTTTGTGTCATGCAGGGATAAACAACAGAAAAACTGCATATGCAGTGCAATTGCATATGTGATCAGTTGTTTGAGTGATTTTAGAGGCCCAAAATATCTTGCTTGGCTTCTGGAGGCCTCCAAAGAACAGTGCAATGTGCCGCTTTGCACTGTCTACCAACCCCATTAAGACATTTCCAATATGCTTGGAGGGGTTGTTGTGTTTTTATTCTTTGGAATCTACTGTTTTGGAATACAATGTTTTAATTACAATGGGCATATGGATCAGTTGTGGTCTACAAATCACTTGTCAGTTATTATAATGGACCAATGAGCAGATTGATGTCTCTTGACCTTGGTTCCATATGGCAAATGGCAGTAAAAAGTTCTAAAAACTCTAAATACCTAAGATTGCAATTGCTACAGTTGCCAGCTAGGTGCTATGTGATCACAAATGGGAAGGGAGCTGGTTCTTGAGTCAACCTCTCTAATAAGATGTGTCATCACTATGATAAATCCCTGAATGGGGTGTCATGTGTCTAGTGAAGTGAAAAATATTATGAATCTATTTTCTAGGGTTTGCAGGTGTGAGGAATGTCTGTCTACTTGGTTACTGGTGAATATGGATTAATGCAAAGGTGCCACAGGAAAAAAGAAAAAAAAAAGTGTAGAAAATACCTACTTGGAGAGGGACTCTCTGAATATAAAAATAAATCCTGTCTCATACAGGCTCTGCTGAAGGAAACCTGATCAAAGTATGTATGATGCTGGAAGGGTAAATCACTATAAAACAAAGTCAAAAAGGGTTTTTGTAAGGATGTGCCATTGCTCTACCTTGTCTCCTTGTCAAATGAAAAACTAGAAGTCCCTTGGACCCTTGTGGGAGCCATTCTAGGCCAGCTGGTGGGTATCTCACGCTATCCTAATGATGAGCAGCCAACACTGCCACCAGTAGAGAATTTCTCTTTACAGGTTATCTAATTGTCACCTTGCATGTACACCATATATAGCTGAAAGTTTGACCCAAACTATTTCATAAACCTGAAGGTGTGTTGTTGGTTTCTTTCAGGGGGAAAAATGCTCTCCCAAAACCCAACCAAAACCATTTAACAGCTGAAATAACAGGCCAAGATATTGCTAATTCACTGCTTCAGAGGGGAACTGAATTCAGATCTATTGAGGCAGATGTCTCATGCTGTAGATACTATTCATTTTTCCTAGGTGCTCCTTTCAGTGCATGGAATATCCTATGCTAAATTTAAACAGCCTCTTTTGGCTGGTTCATGCATTGCATCTAAAAAGCTCTTGCTCCAAACTCAATAGGTGTCTGAAGCATTACAGGTCTTTGAGTGTGAAGGAAAACTAAGAAATGGGAAAAAATAGTATTTCTGCATAAGCAGGAACCCTCATGTGAATATGATTAACTAATGTTTTCTCCAACTTCTACCAAGTGGCTTCAGTAAATGACTAAATACATAATGCCATTTGATTCAAGATAAATTCTGTGCTATTTTTCAAATCCCATTTTGAAAGAGTGCTACTCCTGAGAATGTTGCATGGCACAGTGGGCCAACATGTTTTTACAATAATAATAATTTGCATTTTTATTAAGAATTTCATTTTGAAGTATCCCAAAGTGCTTAAAAAAAAACAAAACAAAACAAAACAACAAAAAAAAAAAACAGAGTGTGGCAGATTTGCTATCAGTGTATCAGTGGGAGCAAGGCAAGGCAAGTAGAGAAAACTTTGTGAATAGATATTGCAGTCCTTATTTTATGGAAAGGTTGTGTGGTCTTCAGTGTTTATGTAGGAGAGTTGGGGCCTCATCTCTTTTTGATCTAATCTAAAAAAGTAGTCCAATGGAAGAGAACAAACTAAACCAAATTCATCTGTTAGGAAAGGATAAGCCTCCTTTAAAATTGCTGTTTTGAGAATGGGAGCTTGTGGTTTTAAAGGAATATATATTTAAACTTGAAACAGAGGCTTCTGAGCTAATTTTTATCTGAACATTCCATATACAAACTATCAGCCAGATTCTCAATCCTTTTGTTCTGCAACACTGCACTGAAGGGAGAAGAAAAACAGGTGTAGCTGGATGTTTTTTACCCTTGTATGAAATGCTGGAAAAGAGACACAAGCTTATCTGATGTGGTTTTAAGTCTCAGCCTTCTGTTTATTGCTGACCCTATAGAGGATGCAATGAATGAATATAAATTATATGCATGCTACCTAGGAACTTCATCAGGAAAAGACTGTATTTCTGTAGTTTTTGCATCATTCCTCCAATTTCCCTCAAGCAACCCAGGATACCTGATAAGAATAAAATCACAAAAAGTTCCACGGATTGGAAAAGGGGAAAAAAATCCCCATTTTTAAAAAAGGAAAAAAAAAAAAAATAAGTCTTAGGGAACTACAGGCCAGTCAGTCTCATCTCTGTGTCTGGCAAGATCAAGGAGCAGATCCTCCTGGAAACTCTGCTAAGGTACTTGGAAAACAAAGAGGTGATTGGTAACAGATATCATTCCTTCACTAAGGATAAATTGTGCCTGACCAACCTGGTGGCCTTCTATGATGAGGTTACAACAATGATGAATGAGGGAAGAGCAACTGATGTCAGCTACCTGGACTTGTACAAAATATCTGGCACAACATCCTTGTCTCTAAAATGGAGAGACATGGATCTGATGGACGTACCACTCCAGTGGGTAAGGAACTGGTTGAATGGTCTCCCTCAAAGAGTTGTGTTCAATGGCTCAATATCCAAGTGGAGAGAAGTGATGGATGTCATTCCTCAGGGGCTGGTATTGGGACTGATGATGCAAAGATATCTTTGTTGGTGACATGAACAGTGGGATTGAGTGTGTCCTCTGGAATTTTGCCAATGAAACCAAGTTGTGTGGTGTGGTTGATATGCTGGACTGAAGGAATACCATCCAAGAGGGTTTTGAGAGATGGGCCAGTGCAAACTTAGTTCAACAAGGCCAAGTGTAAGTTACTGGGTCAGAGCAATTCCAAGCACAAACTGGGCAGAGAGTGGATTGAGATCAGCACTAAGGAGAAGCACTTGAGGGTGTTGGTTGAAGAGAAACTCAACATGAGCAGGCAATGTATACTTGCAGCCCAGAAAGCCAACTGTATCCTGAGTTTCATCAAGAGAAGATGTGCCAGCAGGCAGAGGGAGGTGATTCCTCCCTTTACTTTGTTCTTGTGAGATTGCACCTGGAGTACTTCAGGGCCCCAAGCATAAGAAGGACATGGACCTGTTGGAGCAAGTACAGAAGAGGGACATAAAGACGATCAGGAGCACCTCTTCTATGAAGACAGGCTGAGGGTGTTGGGATTGTTCGGCCTGGAGAAGAGAAGGCTCCATGGGGAACTTACAGTGGCCTTCCAATAATTAAAAGGGACCTACAGGAAAGCTGGAGCGAGACTCTTTATCAGGGAGTGTAATGATAGGACAATGGGCAATGATTTTAGCTGAAATCTTAGCATTGGATTACGTATAACAAAGCAATTTTTCACTTAGAGGGTGGTGAGTCACTGGAACAGGTTTCCCAGAGAAGTTGTAGATACCCCATCCACGGAATTGTTTAAGGCCAGGTCATGGAATTGTTTAAGGCCAGGTTGGATGGGGCTTTGAGCAACCTGGTCTGGTAGAAAGTGTCCCTGCCTGTTGGGAGAGTGGTACTAGATTATCTTTGAGGTCCCTTCCACCCCAAACCATTCTATGATTCTAAAATTCTATGATTCTATGGGCCTTTGTAATACCTTGGTAAAGGTGTGGCTTTTTGTTGTTGTTGTTGTTTCTTATCACATCAACCTTCTTTCTGTTTCTCTGGCTGTATCTACTGTCTTTTTATCATATATGTTTTTTAAGACTAGGTAGAAATACAATGTGTTCCAGCCTAATTCATGTAAACTACTTCTCTGGAAATCGTGATCTCCCTTTTTATAGGTGGTAGCTTTTGGAAAACCAGATAAACTATTCTAGACTAGATAGAGCTGCATTCATTGCCCTGCCATTACCATTTTAACTCCATCATTACTTTTTTTTTTTTTTTCTTTCTATTATACAGCTTCCTTTGAATAAGAGGATAGGATAGGATAGGATAGGATAGGATAGGATAGGATAGGATAGGATAGGATAGGATAGGATAGGATAGGATAGGATAGGAAAGGACGGGACGGGACAGAACTATTAAGATTGGAAAAGACCTCCAAGATCATCTGGTCCAACCACCAATGTCACCCACTATACCATGTCCCTAAGCACTATGTCCAGCCTTTCCTTGAACACCCCCAGGGATGGTGATGTCACCACTTTCCTGGGCAACCCGTTCCAATGCCTGGCCACTCTTCCTGAGAAGAAAAGTCTCCTAATTTCTAAACTGAACCTCCCCTGACACAACTTGAAGCCATCCCCTCTGGTCCTACCCGTGATCAAAGATGATTCCCAGCTCCCCACAACTTCCTTTCAGGTAGTTAGAGAGAACAATAAGTCTCCCCTGAGCATTCTCTTCCTCAGACTAAACAACCCCTGTTCCCTCACCTGCTCCTCTTAGAACTTGTGTTCCCAGTCCTTCACCAGCTTTGTAGCCCTTCTCTGGACACATTCCAGGGCCTCAATGTCCTTCTTGTTGTGATGGACCAAAAACTGAACCCAGTACTCGAGGTGCAGCCTCAACAGAGCTGAGTACAGGTGGGTAATAACCCCCCTGGTCCTGCTGGTTACACTAGTCTTGATACAAGCCAGGATGTCTTTGGTTTTCTTGACCACATGAGCACACTGCCAGCTCATGATAAGGTGAGCATCAGTCAGCATTCTCAAAAAATTTTCCTCTGCACAGCTTTCAAGCCACTCTCCCCCAAGCCTGGAACACTGCATGGGGTTGTTGTGGCCAAAGTGCAGGATCCTACACTTAGTCATATTGAACCTCATCCCATTGGCCTCTGCCCATCTACCCATCCTGTCCAGGTCCCTCTGCTGGGCCTTCCTACCTTCCAGCAGATCAGCACTTCCCCCCAACTTGGTGTCATCAGTAAGCTTACTGAGAATGCACTCAATTCCCTCATCCAAATCTTCAATAAAGATATTAAAAATATTTCTGCAAATGTAGGAAAACTGTCGTTTACATAAACTGAAGTAAATTCTTATTATTAAGATTCATGCAAGGCATATGCAATATTTATACTGAAATAATGCAAATGTTTCCCAGATGTTGCCAATATGTTTATTACATTTTTTTTTTAATTGAGAAGAGTACAAACAGAAGTATGCTAGTGCTTACCGTGTGCATAGCCATGAAATAAAGCCTTGTCTGGAGAAGAGAATAGAATAGGATAAGTAGTCAGCCAGATAGACAGACAGAGTAACTAAACTGAGCCGTCCAAGGGCTATAGATAAAACAGCAGCATCAACAAACAGCAGAGGCAAAGGTCTAAATGTTTAGGGTCTACATTTTTTTACTTAAATTGAAAGGCCAATCAGCTCTTGAGGAGGAAAAGGAAGACATCAGGGTAGAAAGTCCTGATTTGAGTGATAAGACACCAGGACCAAGAGCTATCAGTCACAGACAAGATGTGAAAGTGGTGGTTCATGCAAAATTTGAAGGGCAGACATTTGCCAGTGCCATTTGTGGAACAGAGTACTTCACTCTTGAGGAAGAATAAATTTTTGGAAGCTTTTCTTATATGAAGAGATAGAGAGAGAAAGAGAGGGAGGGAGGGAGTGAAGGAGGAATAGTCACACCCAGCATTACTAATGATGCACTGTTGTCAGAATCAGAAGAACCCTAAAAATAATGTATTCAGGGGGCTCCAGTGGCAAAAGAGGTATTTCACTTAATTTGAACCATGAATAGTAAATGATCTCCTAGGCAGTTACTCCTGTGAATAACTTTATGTATTTGGATGGTTCCACTTGCTATATTGAAATGAATCACATGAGTGATGTTACCACAAGCACATTTAAAGATACTGATCCTAAGGGCATGTCATGAATTATTTCAGTAATTCATAAACTGATCATTAAGAGATAAGCTTCTTAGAGAGATACATACATAAGGGTTCTGAAACACATCTTATGAGTGAATCTTAAAGTAAACCATAATTTAATCTTAAATCCACATTTTTTTTATTTTTTTTTTGGGGGGGGGAGGGGAAGGGGGAAGAAGAAACAACAAATAAACAAAAACAATTACCCATTGGGCTTCCTCTTCCCTTCTTTACTGGTAAAAGCTTTCAAATCCTTTGGAGTACCTGAAGATTAATGATATAACCCCGGGAAAGCTATGACTGGACTTGTATTTTTTTCCTAAGCAAAATGGAGAGGCCTGCCAAGACATACATTATTTAGTATGGATGAAATGTGCTGGACATTACTTAGACTGATCTAGCGTTCATCCAGAGTCACTACATTGGAGAGGTAGTAATCATGAGCAGTGGTGCATGGAGAACTCGTTTATCACTACAGAACCACAAAAGAAAGAGCCCATTTAAATCTTATTTTCAAGTGTGCTTTGAAGCACTAAGGTTAACAAATCCT